>NW_016814732.1:195601-221343 GCF_001698545.2 Rhinopithecus bieti | reverse complement strand
AAAAAAAAAAAAAAAAAAAAAAAAAAACGTCATGCTCTAAGTGGAGATGTCAACAGGCAGTTTGATATTGAGGTCTGGAATTCAAAAAGGAGAACAACATTAGAGCCACATTTTGGGAGGAGACCTCTAGTTGACCCTAAATGCGTTATTTCTTCCTATCGAACATACAGAGAGACTACATTTCTCAGCTTCCCTTCTGTTAGGTGAGCCTTTGTGACTCACTTCTAACTAATAGAATTCAAAAATAAAGATACGCACTACTTCTAGGTCTAGTGTATTAAAAAATTTCCATTTGCAGGTGGCTCAAGCTTGTAATCCCAGCACTTTGGGAGGCGGAGGTGGGCGGATCACGAGGTCAGGAGATTGAGACCATCCTGGCTGCCACGGTTAAGGTGAAACCCCATCTCTAAAAAAAAAAAAAAAAAAAAAAAAAAAAAAAATTAGCCAGGCGTGGTGGTGGGCGCCTATAGTCCCAGCTACTCTGAAGGCTGAGGCAGGAGAATGGCGTGAACCCGGGAGGCGGAGCTTGCAGTGAGCCGAGATTGCACCACTACTCTCCAGACTGGGCGACAGAGCGAGACTCTGACTCTAAAAAAAGAAAAAAGTTCCATTTGCAGTTCTCTATGTCTTTCCCTTTCCATTTGCTTTATACAAATGAGGACAACCAACCTACAAGCCATGCAAAGAGGGTGGATCCACAATACAGAATTTTCCTAATTACAAATCAGTTTCTTGGAAGAGAGAACTACCTGCTCATTGAGAATACTTGTTTTGAACCACTTGTAAGTAACAAAATAAACAGCTATTTTAAGAATTGGAGAGTCTGTGGTTATATGTGTTACCTACTTCTGCATAACAACCCCACAATTCAGTAACTTAACAAACATTCATTATCTGAGTTTCTGAGAGTCAGGAATCTGGGAGCAACTTAGCTGAGTGGTGCTGGCTCTGCATCTCTTGTAAAGTTGCAGTCAAGTTGTCAGCTGGGGCTGCAGTCATTTCAAGGCTCAACTGGAGCCAGAGAATCTGCTTCTAAGCTCACAGGGTTGTTGGCAGGCCTCGCTGTCTCATTGGCTGTTTGCCGGGGCCTCTGTTCCTTGCCACATGGGCCTCTCCATAGGCTGCCGGAACAGCCTCCTTATATGGCAGCTGACTTCCATCAGAGCTGGTAGTAGAGAGAGGGGAGAAGAACTAAAAAAGATAAGGAGTGGGAGACACTAAAGATGGAGGAACAGAAGCCACGGTCTTTTATAATCTGATCTCAGAGAGAGCATACAATCACTGGGCTATTGGTCACACAGAAGAACAGTGGTGCAAGGAGATACCTAAGAGTGTGGATAACAGAATATAAGGCTTATTGCAAGTTACTTCAGATTTTTTGTTTATTTGTTTCTTTGTGCTTTGTATGTGTGTGTGTGTGTGTGTGTGTGTGTGTTTGTTTTTGGGACGGAGTCTCCCTTTGTCACCCAGGCTGGAGTGCAGTGGCATGATCTAGACTCACTGCAACCTCTGTTTCTTGGGTTCAAGGGATCCTCCTGCCTCACCCTCCCGAGTAGCTGGGATTACAAGCGCAAGCTACCACGCATGGCTAATTTTTGTATTTTTGGTAGACACGGAGTTTCACCATGTTGGTTAGGCTGGTCTTGAACTCCAGACCTCAGGTGATCCGCCTTCCTTGGCCTCCTGAAATGTTGGGAGGCCGAGGAAGTGCTGGGATTACAGCCACCACACCCAGCCTCACTTCAGATTTTAAACATTAACTACCGCAGAAGTTTATCCTTTATATCAGATAGTACTATTCTTGTCATTATGAACAGTTCTATTTTTCTTTTATTAAGAATGAATAGTATTCCTGGCATGGGAGAGTTTGACTTAGAAATTAAAGTGTAGTGAAAGCAGATACAAATGTCTTAAATAGCAAACACGCATTTAAGTATCTGCTATGAACTAACTATGTCTCCTCAAAATTCATGTTACAGCCCTAACTGCTAATGTGACTGTATTTGGAGATAGGACCTTTTGGAGGTCTTTAAGTTTAAATGAATGAGGTCATAAAGGTAAGGCTTTGCTTGGATGGGATTAGTGTCCTTATAAGAAGGCTACCAGAACACTTGCTCTTTTTCCACCACGTGAGGACACAGTAAGAAGGTGGCCATCTGCAAGACAGAAAGAGGGCCCTCACCAGAACCTGGCCACGCTGGCTCCACAATCTCAGACTTTCAGCCTCCAGAACTGTGAGAAAATAAATTTCAAGTCTTTAAGCCTCCCAGTCTATGGCATTTTGTTAAGGTAACCTGAGTTGACTAAACAGTAACCATTTGTAGAGGGTTTATTCAATGTTATACTTGGAGTACCAAAGAGAGATATAACCTGAAAGAAGTCATTGCTATGTCACAGGAAAATCTGTACCAGGAATGTTCCTTGGACAGATTGTTGAAAAACTTCGGACTGAGATCTAGGGAGAAGAGAAGAACCTAGGAATAAAGCCCAAGTCAAAGCTACATTGTCCGAATGGAAGATTCTTGAATTCAAGAATAAGACAGTGAGGAATAAGCAGTGAGGAAAACCAGAGAGCAGACAAATCGCATGGTTAAGACAGTATTTTATAGCTTACAGATACGGGTTTAATGTCACCTTTTTATCAGTAACTGTGTAACTTTGAACAAGTAAATTTACTTGGCTTTAGCTTTCTTAGCTCTAAAGTTATGATATAAAAACATATTTCATAAGATTGTTTTAAGAGATAAACTACCATGCATGTAAAGTACATAGTAGAGTATCCATTATAGAGGAACACTCAATACATATTTAATAAAGTGCTTAAAAATTCTCATTATCAACCTGAATAAAGGGCATATTTGTTAAGTTTGCTGGTGACAGATATTAAAAGTGGAGATTGAAGGGAAAATGATGTATAGAAGAGAGATTTTAACTTCAAAGTGACATAAATAATTTGAAGAAGAAATCAGGGGAAGTGACTTGCTTAAATATTCATACAGTAAATATTTATTATGTGCTTACTATGTCCACTGGGAATTAAGCAGTGAAAAACAATACAAAGAAAAACACCCACAACGTCTTTTCTAACATGGAGCTTACATTCTAGAGTAAGAGAAAGATCATAAACAAATACATATGTAGTAAAACGTGACTATGAATGCTATGGAGAAAAATAAGAACAGTAAGGAGGATGTGGGAGCCTGGGGATTTCTTTTATATAGGATAGTCAAGAAAGGCCTCATTACCAAGTAATTTTACTCAATTGTTTATTCAATTTATTTCTTTGCTGATTCCATAATACTTATTTATGTATTTATGTGTTTTTAATTTATTTTTTATTTTTAGAGTGAGGGTCTCACTCTATCACCCATGCTGAAGTGCAATGGAGTGATCATAGCTCACTGTAGCCTCAAACTCCTGGGCTCAAGTGATCCTCCCATCTCAGCCTCCCAAGTAGCTAGGTCTACAGACACCTGCCACCGTGCTTGGCTAATTTTTTTTTTTTTTAATTTTTTTAGAGATGGGGTTGTGCTATGTTGCCCAGGCAGGTCTCAAACTCTTGGCCTCAGGTGATCCTCCTGCCTTGGCCTTTTGAAGCATTAGCATTATAGGCATGGGCCACCATGCCTGGCCTCATAATATTTATTTAGAGTATACACTGTGATAGGTACTAGAAAACCTCTGATAGTTCAGTAAAAAACTGCAATGATGTTTGCAACAGGTAATTCAGTTTGGCCATGATTGTTTTGACTGTCATAACACTCCTAAGAAAAAAGTCTATACTTCCACTTAACTGGGTCCTTGAAACTCAAACTCAAAGTTAAAAAGCTCTGATTTGTGGTTGAAATTATAATCTGGCTAAAAGCCAGCAATGTGGAGCCATTTTTCAATTTTCAGTGATTCATAAGCAGTCTTGTATTTAAGACAGATGAAATCATTGTACAGAATTGTGTTTTTCTGTACATAAAAGGAGAAAAAACCATGAAGGTTGTTAATATTTGAAAAAAGAAGGTATCTGTGAGGAAGCTTTATATTGGTAGAAAGGGTTAAAGGAAATAAAATCTCAGGACCCCAAACTCACTATGACAAAGGAAAATTAAGCTTGGGACCTGAGTCATGCAAAAACTGCCATCCTTTTGTCCCCAAACAGATAGCTGTAATTTCACATGCTTACTTTATCTTGTGTAAAATGTAGATTTACTGAGAGTGAGGATAAATGCACAATTGACTCGTTTCTCTTTTTGCCACATAAAACATAGATTCATTGAGCACTAATCAGAGCATCACAAGAATGTAGCCATTAGATTCCTTGCCTACCCTCTCTTCTTCTTCCCCCCACCCTTTAAATTTCCTGCCTGCTTTCTCTTTTTTCTTTAAATATTGAAGTTTCCAAAACCCCCTTTAGAAAAAGCACAGGACACCGCCTACAGTGACTTGTGCTTCTTTTTCCCAGGCACATCCTCTACCTTGCAAAGCATAATCTCTAAATCACTTGAGATCTGCCTCATTCACTTTTTGGTTTACAAAAGGAAGTTGGAAAAAACCACTCTTCTTCCAATGCACAAATGACTGTTTTATAGTAACTTTATTGCCTATGCAATCAATCATATATTTGACATTATTATAGTATCAGATGATAAATGTAGATATGAAACAACAATCTGTAAAAGTAACTTTTCTTATTTCTCCTCTGTCCTTTTCTCCCCTACTTTGCTTCGAATTCTTCATTTTCATATTCACTTTGCTGGCTTCAAGTCATTTCCAAACCTACTCTAATGGTAGCATGATCGTATCCAGTGAATTTGTTGTTGTTAATGTTCTGATAGGACCATAGACTTTCACAGCTAGTTGTGATATCACATGCTCACATTGTCTAACTACTTCATTTTACAGTTGAAGAAATTGAGACACAAGTAAGGTGACCTGCCAGTTCCAATCAGTTATATAATAAAAGAATGGCTGATATTTAATAAATAATATGAGTCAGGCACTGAGAAAACAAGGCACTATTTTATCTCTATTTAAAAATGTAGAAACTGAGCCAAAGAGGGGCTATGGTATTTGCCTGGGATCATAGGATTAGTAAATGTCTGAGTTGGGATTTAAAGCCAGGCTCCCTGATTTCATAGCCTCTCCACAATTGCATGCCACTCAAGTCTTCTGGCTCCAAGTTCTCTGCAATTGACACAGCCCTACACTGCCTTTGTCCTAAACCCTCCAGCCTCTTGTTTTTTTCAGTTCTAAACTTTGATTTCCTAAACACAGAAGTCAGAGACAGGTGGAAGATTGTTGTGAAAAAAACAGGCAGCAGCATTCTTGTTTAGCCTCTTTTTATATCTATTTTATTCTACAAATTAGGGTACTTTTCTCAATTATGTATACTTATTCATTCTGCCAAAAATTTCTTTTAAGGCCATTAAAGCTGTAGTCAATTTTCTCAGTTTGATGTTCCAAAGGAACCTGCTGTGTCTTTTTCATTCTATGCAAAAATAGGCATGCTAGGATCCACTCAATGCTAAAATCATTGAGTAGCTACAAAACTTTCTATTCGCGGTGGTTTTCTCCAGTTGTTGTATTTTCAAAGTTTGATAGAATCGTGAGCAGCATTTAATTTGTCGTATGCTTTATATTTTCCTTAGAGAAGAACACAGTGATACTTGCTTGTAGGTGTTAGAGGAATAATCCGAGAGAGAGAAATTATTCTTCAAGATATTCCACAATGACTGATCGACTAGAGTAATTACTGAAATCTACTTAGTAAAACAAAACAGAAAACCTCCCAATAACGCAAATAAACAACAACAAAACTTAAAACCAAAAAGTGTATCGTGGAAGTCTCAGAAGTATATGAGCAGTGTATTCCCTTGTTCCTTCAAATGAAAAGACTGCTTTATCATGAGTCCTCTATGGAGAGAATTCTGACGCAGGTATTTAGTCAAAGACCGTTGACCATTTATTCACATCTCTTGCTTTGGACCTGACAATTTCATATCTTAAAATATACATACAAAAATGTACAATATAGCATTTTTTTGTAAAGGGAAATAATCAGAGTCTAAGTGTTCAACAATAGGGCACTTGGTGAATTATGATACAATCACACAATAATGTAGTTATAGAGCCATTAAAATGATGTTATTGATATTTATTTATTAATATGGGAAATCATTTATAATTTTTGGTTGAGACCTTTAACAAACACAAAGTCTATGAAATAGTGTGTGCAACATTCCATATTTTCTTAAGGGAAATGACTTTTAAAACTACATTGCACTCATCTCATTTTATACAAATGTCTAATCTGATTGCTATTCCTGCCACATTTTGTCTTTGAACCTAATCTACTGACTTCTTTCTCACAATATTTTCTATCTGCTGAAGGAATAAAAATGGAATGAAAACAAATATAAGTCATCCCTGCTTTCCTGATGCTTGCCAATTATCAACTGACAAACGAATAAAATGAAAATATGAAGACTGCTAGGAAGAAAAAACACAAGATGTGTTTTTATACAATAGCAATCTTTGGAAGCCTAAAACTGTAAGACTAAGATTCACCAGGACTTCAAAAAAGAAGACCCTTGCCTACCTAGAATAAAAGAAGTCTACTTTTGTAACTTGACATTATTAGGCTTTGTCTTGTTTTTTTTAATTGGATTTGTAGATTCTTGGAAGTTATGCTTCTTCCATATTTACTTTTTCTAAGTCTGGAGTGATTCTCCATTTTCCTCTTCTGAACTCCTCTGCACTATTTGTCAGCTAACTCATTTGGTTCATAACAAATACCGTATTTGTGTATGCACATTACCTTTCTTCTCAACATCATGGGAAATTCCTTCAAAGCAAAGACGGTTACTTCTGACGCCTCACCGTATTTAATGTAAAACCCAATAAACGATAGGGACTAAATAAAGAACTGTTGTACAAAAAGCCTCAATTCAAACCTAGTTACTACTGATATGTATTCTATATAAAAGCAAACTAAATATACATTATATCTTTAGGAAAACATATATAATCACTGTATGATGAAAAGCTTCCTAATTAACATATTTTTATTCACTTACTATTAAATAACTCTAAGAGGACAAAAGTCCACCTCCAGGAAGCATGCTATGGAGGACAGAATGTGATCTTTGAAATCAGGCATACCTACATTGAATTCTACCTTTTGAATTTTCAGTTGGGTGACCTAATGCATGGATTATGGAGGAAAACAGTAACAAATCTAAAATGTTGTTTGAAGGATTTCATGAAAAAACATTGACGAGCAGCACAATTCCTTTCTTTATATAACTTTATAATTACTGATTCTCATAACCTGTATTCTGGTCCAATTAGCAAAATTTTTCCTTTGGATAATGCAATAGTCTTAAATGATAGCTCTGTTTCGCCCTTGCCTAATGTATTCACTCAAAATTCATATGCTGAGTTCCTAACTCCCAGTACCTAAAATACAGTGACAGTATTTGACGACATGGTCTTCAAAGAGGTAATTAAGCTAAAATGGAAATTTGGACACATACAGGTACAGAGGGAAGATGAAGTGAAGGTACATGGAAAAGATAGCCCTCTACAAGCCAAGGAGAAAGGTTGGAGAAGACACCAACCTTGATAGCACCTTGATCTTGGACACTTCTAGCCTCTAGACTTGTGAGAAGGTATATTTCTTTTATTTAAGCAATCTAGTCTGTGGAAATATGTTATGGCAGCCCAAACAAATCAAAACAATGTCCTACTCAAATAGTAGTGATATCCTTTATTTATTCTTTAGTTGTTTTTTGTTGTTGTTGTTGTTGTTAGCAGGTTTGTTGCCTGTGTATATTGTGTGATGTTGAGGTTTGGGGTATGAAGCTTAGTACCCAGTAAGTTTTCAATCCTGGCTGCGCTCCCTAACACCTCTAGTAGTCTCCATTGTCTATTATTGTCATCTTTTCTTTTTTTAATTTCTGTTTGTCTGATTTTTTAATTATGTAAAAATGGGAAAACAAATTATAATTTTCATCCAATATATATTTCATCCTTATGTGTTTTTTTTTTGCAGAAAATGAATTCCATTTAGAATGATAGTAATTTATCAACCAAATAATTTGTCTTCACACAGTTTCAATAACTTCAGAAATTTTCTCATCTTTCTGTAGAAATTCTGAAACTGTGGAATGGTCATCTTTGTCATCATGAATATTGTCATTTTTATGTAAACTAGTATCCAACATTTAGCTACCACCTATAAGGGAAAATAAAAAGTATTTTGTTTTCTGTTCCCAAATAAATTTACTTAGGTAATGATCTCCTTCTGCATCCATGTTGCTGAAAAGGACAAGATTTTGCTCTTTTTTATGGCTGCAAAGCATTCCATGGTATATATGTACCACATTTTCTTTATCCAATTCACTGTTGATATGCACTCAGGTCAATTCCATGTCTTTGTTATTGTGCAGAGTACTGCAATGAACATACAAGTGAATGTGTCTTTTCGGTAGAACAACTTATTTTCTTTTGGATAAATATATACCCAGTAATATAATTGATGGATTGAATGGTAGCTCCGTTTTAAGTTGTTTGAGGAATCTTCAAACTGCTTTTCATAGTTACTGAGCTAATTTCCATTTCCACCAACAGTGTATAGATGTTCCTTTGTTTTCACAGCCTTACTAGCATCTGTTGTTTCTCGATATTTCAACAATAGGCATTGTGACTTGTGTGAGGTAATATCTCATTGTTGTTTTGATTTGCATTTATCTTATGATTAAAGATATTGAGTATCTTTTCATGTTTTTGTTGGCAGCTTGTATGTCTTTGGATAAATGTCTGTTCATGTCTTTTGCCCACTTTTTAATAAAGTCTTTTTTTTTTTTTCTAGTTGAGTTGTTTGAGTCCCTTACAGATTCCAGATATTAGACCACTGTCATATGCATAGTTTGCAAATATATTCTCCCATTCTGTAGGTCATCTGTTTACTCTGTTAATAGTTTCCTTTGCTATTTAGCAGCTCTTTAGTTTAATTAGGTCCCACTTGTCAATTTTTGTTTATATTGCAATTACTTTTGAGGACTTAGCTATAATTCTTTACTAAGGCCATTATTGAGAAGGGTATTTCCTAGGTTTTCTTCTAGAATTTTTATAGTTTGAGGTTTTTACGTTTAAGTCTTTAATGCATCTTGAGTTAATTTTTAGATATGGTGAAATAAGGTGTCTAATTTTATTATTCTACTACATACAGCGAGCCAGCTATCCAAGAACTATTTATTGAACAGGGAGTCTTTTTGTCATTGCTTTTTTTTGTTAACTTTATCAAGATCAGATAGCAGTAGGTATGTGGCTTTATTTCCGGGCCATCTATTTTGTTCCATTGGTCTATATGTCAATTTTTGTACCAGTACCATGCTGTTTTGGTTATTATAGCCTTATACTATAGTTTGAAGATAGGTAATGTGATGTCTCTTGGTTTGCTCTTTTTGCTTAGGGTTGCTTTGGCTATTTAGGCTTTTTTTTTTTGGTTCTATATGAATATTAGAATACTTTATCCTAGTCATATAAAAATGACATTAGTAGTTTGATAGAAATATCATTAACTCTGTAGGTTGCTTTGGGCTATATGGCCATTTAAACAATATTGATTTTTCTAATCCATGAGCATGGAATGGAATATTTTTCAATTTGTGTCATCTATGGTTTCTTTCAGCAGTGTTTTGTATTTTCCTTGTAGAGACCTTTCACCTTCTTGTTTAAATGTATTCCTAGATTTTTTTTTTTTTTTTTTTTTTTACATGGCAATTCTAAATGGAATTTTGTTTTTGATTTGGTTCTCAGCTTGAATGTTATTGGGGTCTAGAAATGATACTAATTTTTGTACACTAATTTTGAATACTGAAACTTTACTGAAGTTGTTTATCAATTCTAGGAGCCTTTTGGTGGAGTCCTTAGGGTTTTCTAGGTAGAGAATCATGTAATTTACAAGGAGGGATAGTTTGACACTTCTTTTCCTATTTGGGTGCCTTTTATTTCTTTCTCTTGCCTGATTGCTGCAGCTAGCATTTCCACTGCTATGTTGAATAGGAGTAGTGAGAGTGGGCATCCATGTCTTGTTGCAGTTCTCAGGAGGAAAGTTTCTAGTTTTTGCCCATTCAAATTGATTTTGGTTGTGGGTTTTTCATAGATGTTTCTTATTATTTTGAGGTATATACCTTAAATGATTAGTTTCTTGAGGGCTTTTGTCATGAAAATGTGTTGGATTTTATCAAAGGCTTTTGTGACTTCTATTGAGATGATAATATGGTTTTTGTTTTTAATTCTGCTTATGTGGTGAATCACTTTTATTGATTTGCATATGTTGAACCAACCTTGCATCCCAGGAATAAAGCCTACTTGATCATGGTGAATTAAATTTGGTATGCTGTTGGATTCAGATTGCTAGTATTTTGTTGAGAATCTTTGTGTTTATGTTCATCAGAGGCCTATAGATTTCTTTTTTGTTGTGTCTTTGCCAGGTTTTGATATCTGGGTGATGCTGGCTTTATAGAATGAGTTAGTGAGGAGTCTCTCTCCTCAATTTTTGGAGTCTCTCTCCTCAATTTAGTTTCGGTAGTGTTAGATATGAGTTCTAAATTTCTTTTCAAAGAATTAATATGTCAGCATGTGCAATTCTTTGCCTTCTACTTTTAAACTTAACTTCCTCATAAAGCAATCTTTTTTGATTACATACTCCACCCTGACTCATTCTGTCTCCTGCTCCATTCTAACTCATTCCGATTGCTGCTACCTGCTCAACCCTGACTCCCGCCAAAGCACTCACCCCGTCATTCTCTTTAAATTAGCCAACTTGAATTAGTTTAGTCTGTGTGGTCTAACCCTAGCCAGTAGGGAAAGGACACAGCAGCAGGGGCCACGTGTGTCAGGGATAAGAACCCCTTCCCCTCCCTTGTCCAAATGTGTGCTCACCATTGTTCCATCTGTAAGGGTGTACCCTTCTATACAGAAGTACCTTGCCTTGCTGAGAATTAAAAAGAACATTTTGTATTCAAGTGCTATTCCTTTTGAGGAACTGAAACTATATATAACAGTAGGATTCGTATCAGCTCTTCTTTGTGCATCTGGTAGAATTCGACTGTGAGTCCATCTAGTCCAGGCTTTTTTTGGTTAGTAGATTTTATTACTGATTCCATTTTAGAACTCAATATTGACCATTTGGGTTTCTAATTTCTTCCTGATTTAATCTCAAGAAATTATTTCCAGGAGTTTATTTATACCCAGTAGATTTTCTAGTTTGTGTGCATAGAAATGTCCATAATCGTGTCAGAGGATCTATTGTACTTCTGTGGAAACAGTTGTAATGTCACCTTTGTTGTTTCTGATTGTGCTTATTTGAATCTTATTTTTTTCATCTGTTAATCAAGTTAGTGGTGTATTCATCTTGTCTGTACTTTCAAAATCAACTTTTGGTTTGTTCTTTCTTTGTGTCTATATTTGGAACTCAGTTTTATTCAGTTCTGCTCTGATTTGTTATTGCTTTTCTTCTGCTAGCTTTGCGGTTAGTTTTTTCTTGTTTTTCTAGCTCCTCTAGGTGTGATGTTAGACTGTTAATCTGATACCTTTATAACTTACTGAGATGGTCTATAAGTGCTATAAACTTTTCTCTTAACAGTATTCTTGTTGAATTTCAGATACTTGATATGTTGTTTTTCTGTTATTTTAAATAATTTTTTGATTTCTGTCTTAATTTTTATGTTTACCCAAAAGTCATTCAATAGCAGTTTGTTTAATTTCCGCATAGTTTTGTGATTTTAAGGATCTTCTAGGTATTGATTTCTATTTTTATTGAACTGTGGTCTGAAAGTATGATTGGTATGTGTGTGTTGTATATATATATATATATATATATATATATATAATATTTATATTAATTTGTTAAGACTTGCTTTAAGCCTTGAGCATGTGGTTGATCTTGGAGTATTGCTTCATGCACCAGGATGAGAGGAAGGTTTATTCTGTTGGTTGATAGGTCGCAGATATTCTATAGATGTATAGATGTCTTTAAGTTCTGTTTGGTGAAGTGTCAAATTTAAATCTAAAAATTCTTCAGAAGTTTTCTGCCTCAATGTTGTGTCTAATGCTGTCAGTGAGGTATTTTAGTCCCTCACTATAACTATATTGATAAGTCTTTTCATAGGTCTAGAAGTATTGTTTTATGAATCTTTGTTCTCCAATGTTGGGTGCATATATATTTGAAATAGTTAAGTCTTCTTGTTGAACTAAACCCTTTGCCATTATGTAATATTCTTCTTTGTTCTTTTTTACTTTTGCTGGTTTAAAGTCTGCTTTATCTGATGTAAGAATGGCTCCCATGATCTTTTCTTGTTTTCTATTTCAATGGTAGATCTTTCTTCAGCTCTTTACTTTAGATCTCTGTGTATTGTGACATGTGATATGGGTCTTCAAGACAGCAGATGGCTGGGTCTTTAAAAAAAAATTAAGTACCACTTTGTACCTTTTAAGTGAGGCATTTAGGTCATTTCCATTCAAGGCTTATATTGATATGAAGACTCTTTAAAAATGTCTAAACAACGTTATAACCCAACCCAGCCCCTCCCCCCGACACATACACACACACACACACACACACACACACACACACACCAAAGTCTTCTGTCCTCTGATGGATTATCATCACACTTATAGCAAAACCCGAAAATCTGCAATGCTACAGCAAGGACACAAAAGGACACAGCTATTTTTCTTGTTCCATTTTCTCTCTCTTCCAGTCAGTCACTCAGCCTGTTCCTGCTTTGTTGGTCTTCCTACTCTTCCTCAAATACATCAAATTAATTTCCACCTTAGAAGAATTTTTACTTGCTATTTATTTAGCCTGAAAAATCTTCCTCCAAATATTCACATGTTCACTCCATCATTTTGACCTTTGTCCAAATGTCACCACTGCAGAAAGACCTTTTCTGACCACTTTACCTAAAACAGGCAATCTCCCATCACTTTTTATCCTCTTAACTGGTTTTATTTTTATTCTTAATAGTTGTCGCTGACAAATATATCATACAGATATTCTCTTAAATTATTTGCCTCTTCCCACTAAGTAATATAAATTCCTTGATAGCAAGTTCTCTATTTCGCTCACTCGTAAATTTTAGTGCCTAAAATCACTTTGCAAAGAGTAAATGCCCAAGAAATGTTTACATAATAAATATAACTATATAGTGTTTATTGACTAAAATGGAAAGAATTGCTGCATGGAATTTATTTAACAGCATATAAAGAAAAAATACATGAATCAGTATGTCTTCTATTGGGGTGAAAACAATTTAAAGTAGAAAAGCTGTAAAAAACAAAAACAAACACAAGCTACTACCCAAATCTGATTAATAGATCATGTTGATTCTGTCACATTCTACTTGTCATATCAGATTTTTATTAAAGAAATCATTAGCTTATCAGTTATGGTTACTGGGGCAGTAAGAAAATTTTATAATTCATTTGGACCAGTCCTCTTCTTTATGGTCTTATTTGAGAATAAAACTTGGTTCTGTCTTAGCCTGTCATTTAATAAGCCAGTGACCTGGGGCAAATCTAACTGCTTCATCCGTAAACTATGAATAATATTAGAGGTCCTGCCTGTCACACATGGGCATAGTAAGGTTCCATTTTAAAAATGGCTCTTATTAGGTTACCTGAAAGGAATTCTATAATGATAAGTGACAAGATGGTCTTAGGAACAGTGCAGTGAAAATTGGGACCATTTTCTATCCCTAATTTCTATTTTTGTGACACACTCTTTAAATTAGCCTTAGAATATAAAGGAGTGACATAATTGGAAATTTTTGTACTGTTAGACCTAAGAATATTTTATGTGGTATAATAAAATATTAACTTAGTGAACTTCATTAGATAATTAGCATGGAATATATTATGCACTGCCCTGCAAGGGCCTAAGAGAATGGTCCACAGGTCTTGCAAATTTGATATGAAGACAGGTACTGAGACAGTCTAGCTGAGTAAAAATCTGTTGACATCTCTAGGGAGGAGTGGTTAGAGAATGCCCTGACTCTGTGGATAGCTGGCATATTTTGTCCCAGAAAAGAAGAGCACGGAGTGGCAGAGAGTACTTGACGTTTAAATAAGAAAAGAGGATGAAAAACATACTTTGATTAATTACAAATTTTTTCAAGAGTGGACTTATTCTCTACTCTCTATTGCCTCTTGAGAAATCATTACTTTGCATGGAGTCAACATAATTATTAAGACTAATTGTGGAAGGTATTCAAAATGGAAAAACAGCAATCCCCAGGATTATATTTTATTTATGAATGATCACTCATATGTACCTTTTCCTTCTATTAGATGTTTTCAGTACAAAATATCTTTTAGCACCATTTCAATTTGTGAAACAAAATGTGAAATTCAGACATATATGTAATTTTATGTGTAAAATATTCCATATTTTCTTTCTTTTCTATTAATGAAGTAAGTACGTTTAACATGAGAAATACCCTCTTAATAGATTTTTAACTGCATAATACAATCTTGTTAACTACAGGTGCTCTGTTGACTGCAGATCTCTAGAACTTATTCATCTGTTATAACTGAGTTTTATACCCATTGAACAGCAACCCCCATTTCCTCTCCTTCCAGTCCCTGGCAACCAGCATTCTACTCTGTTTCTAGGAGTCTGACTATTTTAGATACCTTAAGTAAGTGGAATCAGGCAGTATTCAAATATACTTACAATTAGTAATGACTATAATTCTCACAGGTTAAATAAGATGTTTGCTACTAGTGATGTTTGCTACTAGTTTTTAGGGAAAAAGATTACAAACAGGGATATTGTGATAAAAGCGTAAAATATTTTACGTTTGTGCACTTAGATCCATGTTCAAGCTGTAACTCACCTTTACATGCATAGAACCTTTGAGTATATGCTACAGTATGCCATTTATAAAGACTGAAAATAATATTGTTTAAAATAATATTATTTATTTAGCAACCTCATAAGCTCTGGTTTCAAAAATGGCTGGATTACATAGCATAATTGTAGTGATGGAGAACAGATCAGTGGCTGTCAAGGGTTAGAGCTGGTTGGAAGATGTGATTAGTGAGGGATAAAGTGAAAACATGTTGTACTTTCTTCGTGGTGATAAAGCAGTTCTACAGCTAGATTATGGTGATGGTTACATAAATCCACACTTCATAGAACTATACACACACATCACACATACACTCACACACACCTACACAAGAATACATGTAAAATCCTTAGAAATATGAATAGGGTCCGGACCTGAGTTAATGGTATGGAAACAATGTCACTATCCTGATTTTGGCAATGTACTAGGTAAAATTACATATAATCATTGGGGAAAGTTGGCTGAAAAAAACATGGTCCTTCTTTTACTATTTTGTAACTTCTTATGAGTTAAATTCTTTTAAAATAAAAGTTATTAAACAAAGACAAAACCTAAAAGTTCCCAAATCAAAGCCCCTATGAATTTGAATATATTTTATATTTCTTTTGTAGACCTTGATTTCTTCACCTGTAAAAATGGAATAATAGTGTGATTCCTATCTCATTATTGTCATGCTTAAACCATACCATCTATGTAAGTGCCCAGTACTATGTAGAGCAGAAAAATAATGCTTAAATACTGAGTTTCCTACTTATTTTGTGGCTATTGGTTTTAGGTGGTTTTAAGTTCCTAAGTGGAAGTTTGTTGAAAAAGAGGGAGTCAAAATAAATGACAATGTCTCAGAGCATATCTGAACAAGAAAGGAGGATGTTCTCCATCCCTTGAAATGGTCTATGTTTAGCTCTCCTGTGATTACTCACAAATAACCTCAAGAATTGCTACATCACCAATAGAGAATTAATTCTCATTAAGTTTTTAGCTCAGTAGATTCTGGGCTCTAAACTTTATTGACTCAGCTGCTTTTTAAAATTTTCCCATTTAGAGATATTCAATTTAAACCTTTCTTCAGTAAGTAATTGTCAACTACTAACAATCCTAATGTTATAATAAAGTCATAAGTAACATTTATTACTTTTGCTTTACATTCATACTGCTTGTAGTCCAAAGCATGCAGCATTTTGGCCTTTCCAAATATCTGAAGGTAAGATAATCAAAATCAAAACTAAGAACTCCTACTCTGAAGTCATATCTCCCTAACTAGATTGTATATTTATTAAGGGTAATGACTATATTTTCTTTTCCGGAAGAAGAAAAAACAAATACAAGTTTGCACCCAGTTGAATTCAGTGGGAGATGGAGAGGAGAAAGAGTCAAGGTTATTCTTCCTTTTCCATGCTTTGATAACTTTATCTATGGGATTCTAGGTAAAAGAACATGATTATCCAAAGAAGTAAGTGCTTGAAAGTCCCACTGCATTAAGAGATTAGGAATCGTTAGCTTGAAAAGACACAAATAGAAAGAAAACACAATACAAAGAGACAAAATACATGAAATTTGTATTATGCTACTTATGTGCTTTGTGACCATATTTCTGTGTCACAAACAAAAAACATTCTATAAAGCTTAACAAAGAGAAATTTAAGGCACATAGAAGCATGTATGCATTTTCATACTATGTACTAGGGTTAAGGTGTTCTTTACCATGACAGTTGGTGAAGCACAAGAAAAAATAAGTTCACAAATGTTCTGGTAAATTCCAATTTCTGCTTCTTTACTCAAAGACCTAAATCTCTATTGAATGCTGTATATATATATATATATATATATATATATGCACTTACTTAAATGATATGATGTAAGCATGACAATAATGAGATAGGAATTGTACTATTCCATTTTTACAGGTGAAGAAATCAAGGTCTACAAAAGAAATCAAATAATATGTCCACATTCATATGGGGTTTGATTTGGGAACTTTTAGATTTTTGTGTTTGCTTAATAACTTTTATTTTTAAAGAAAACTCGTAAGAAGTTACAAAATAGTAAAAGAATGACTGTGTTATTTTCAGCCAACTTTCCCCAATGATTATATGTAACTTTGCCTAGTACGTTGCCAAAATCAGGATAGTGACATTGTTTCCATACCATTAACTCAGGTCCGGACCCTATTCATATTTCTAAGGATTTTACATGTATTCTTGTGTAGGTGTGTGTGAGTGCATGTGTGATGTGTGTGTATAGTTCTATGAAGTGTGGATTTATGTAACCATCACCATAATCTAGCTGTAGAACTGCTCTGTCACCACAAAGAAAGCACAACACATTTTCATGTTATCCCTCACTAATCACATCTTCCAACCAGCTCTAACCCTTGACAGCCACTGATCTGTTCTCCATCACTACAATTATGCTATGTAATCCAGCCATTTTTGAAACCAAAGCTCATGAGGGTGCTAAATAAATAATGTTTTATACAATATTATTTTCAGTCTTTATAAATGGCATACTGTAGCACATACTCAAAGGTGCTATGCATGTAAAGGTGAGTTACAGCTTGAACATGGATCTAAGTGCACAAACGTAAAAATATTTTACACTTTTATCACAATATCCCTATTTGTAGCCTTTTTCCCAAAAAAAACTAGTAGTAGTGATGTTTGCTTTCTCTTATTTAAACTATGAGAATTATAGTCATTACCAATTGTATGTTTGAATACTGCCTGATTCCACTTACATAAGATATTTATATATATACACACATACATATGACTGATATATATGTGTGTGTATATATATGTTTATATATAAAAAATCAATGTATTTATTGATAAATAAATACATAAATGACAAATAAACATATATATACACACATATATATGACTGACTTAAGTCTATGATCTCTGTATGTGTATATCTTTATATACACACATATATATTTTGAAAGTATTACATTAAGCAAATACTAGAGCTGATTTCAAATAACAAGAGTTATTGGATGTATATGGGCAAAAGTTAATGCACATGGGCAAATAAATTGATGAACTTACAGACTCATTTATTTGACATATATTTATTGAGTGGTCTCTATTGAATGCTGAGTATCTTCCAGGAGCCTAAAATTCAGCAGTGAACATAACAGGCTCAAATCCTTGTACTCAAGGAGCTTAGAGGGAGAAGAAAGTAAACAAAGTTAATAAGCAAAATATTCAATATACTAGTTGATAGGAAGTTCTGTGGTAAAAAAATAAATAAATAAAGCAAGGAAGAAGAATGGGGTGGATGGGACGTATATTTAAAATAGAATATCCAGGAATGGCTGCACTGAAGTTATATGTATAATTATATATCACTATACATTATAACTATAACTATATCTTTATATCTGGTGCAGGTGAGTGAATAACCTATGCAAAAATCTGGGAGAGGACTAGTCCAGGCACTTCTGGAATATCAAAAAGGCCAATATGACCAAAGCAGAGTAATGACAGAGTGATGTGGAGTGAGTAGCAGATGAAATAATAAGAAAAGTAGGCAGGTCATTTTAAGGGTATGCTTCTCAAATTCTTATTTGCATATAAATCACTTAGGTTTCACATTAAAATAAAAATCTGATTCAGGTGGTCTGGAGAGTTTATATTTCTTAAGTGATCCAGGTGATGCTGGTGCTAATGATCTGTGTATCATACTTTGAATACCAAAGGACTGGAGATGTGTGCATGATAAGGGCTTTGGATTTGAGTACTGTGGATTGAATTGTGTCTTCCTCAAAAAGACGTTCAAGTCCCAACTCTCAGTATTTCTAAATATGAACTTACTTGGAAATAAAATATTGCCTAGTTAATCAAGTTAACTGTATTCAGATGGGCTCTTACCAATGACTAGTGTGCTCATAAGAATGAGGATATTTGTAAAAACACACAGTAGGATAAGGTCATGTGAAGATGAAGGAAGAGATTGGAATCATGTAACTACAAGCCAAAGAACGCCAAGGATTGATGGCAACTGTGAGAAGCTAGGAAAAGACAAGGAAGGATCCTCCCCCGGAGCCTTCAGAGAGACCATGACCCTGATGACACCTTACTTTCAACTCCTGGCCTCCAAAACTGTGAGAGGACAAATTTCTGTACTTTTAAGCTACTCAGTTGGTGGTAATTTGTTACAGTAGCCTGAGGAAACTAATACATTGAGTGGGATGGAGAATAAAGTCATTGGAGGGTTTAAACAGAAGAATGGCTCAGTCTGACCTACTTTTAAAGAATCACCCTCATTTCAGAGACAAGAATAGACTGAAGGCAAGGGGCTACAGGGAAGCAGCAAGACCAGTTAGGCAGCTATTGCAGCAAACCTTACTGGAGAGTGGAGAGATGGTGGTTTGGATCAGGGTGGTAGTGATGGTGGTGAGACAGGAACAGAATCTGAAGATGCTTTGAATGACTATTGATAAAATTTGTTAACATAGTATGAGCTATAAAAAAAAAGGGTGGCTGGGAGTGGTGGTTTACACCTGTAATCCCAGCACTTTGGGAGGCTGAGATGGTGGATTACCTGAGGTCAGGAGTTCGAGACCAGCCAGGCCAACGTGGTGAAACCCTGTCTCTACTAAAAATAAAAAAAATTAGCTGGGTGTGGTGGCAGGTACCTGTAATCCCAGCTACTTGGGAAGCTGAGGCAAGGGAATCACTTGAACCCAGGAGGTACAGTTTGCAGTGAGCCAAGATTAAGCCATTGCACTCTAACCTGGGTGACTAGAGTGAAACTCCATATTTAAAAAAAATGTAGAATGATTTATAATCCTTTGTGTATAAACCCAGTAATGGGATTGCTGGGGCAAATGGTATTTCTAGTTCTAGATCCTTGAGGAATCGACACACTGTCTTCCACAGTGGTTGAACTAATATACACTCCTACGAACAGTGTAAAAGCATTCCTGTTTCTCCACATCCTCTCCAGAATCTGTTGTTTCCTGACTTTTTAATGGTCACCATTCTAACTGGTGTGAGATGGTATCTCACTGTGGTTTTGATTTGCATTTCTCTAATGACCAGTGATATAGGAGATTGGTCAGGGTGGTGAGAGAGGTCAGGGTGGTGAGAGAAGCTATAAGGAAAGATGCAAGCCTTCTTGAAAGGTCGGAAGGTATTGCAAAAGCTTTGGGAGAGAATAAAGGTGAAGGCAGCTAATTATCTTGAGACTAGGGGCAAGAAGTAGGTGCAAGGAAATGTAAAGGAGTTTATCTAAATAGGCTTGTTTACTTATATTGTCCTGAAACTGACCTTTGATCATCTGCATGTGAGGCTGCTCCCTGTAAGGGGGAGCAATATTGTTAATTACCCAGCAATTGTGTTGGCTCCAGGCCTTTGACATTATACCACTACTAGATAAATACAAGCAGCTCTGGCTTATCGAGACTGCTAACTCTCTACAGCCCCTAGTGCCAGCAGTCCCCTAGCTTACTCTTACACTGTGTGCCAGTGTCTGAGTACTCCTTTCTTCCGTTGCTCAGCCAGGGTCTGCAGGATGGACCCAGCACGATGATGATGAGCTTTTTTAAATGTGTTCATTGGCTGCACAAACTTCTTCTTTTGATAAGTGTCTGTTCATATCCTTTGCCCACTTTTTGATGGGGTTGGCACATGCACACGTATGTTTATTGCAGCATTATTTATAATAGCAAAGACTTGGAACCAACCCAAATGCCCATCAATGGTAGACTGGATAAAGAAAATGTAGGATATATATACCACAGAATACTATACAGCCATAAAAAAGAATGTGTTCATGTCCTTTGCAGGGACGTAGGTGAAGCTGGAAACCATCATTCTCAGCAAACTAACACAGGAACAGAAAACCAAATACTGCATACTCTCACTCATAAGTGGGACCTGAACAATGAGAACACATGGACAGGGAGGGGAACATCACACACCTAGGCCTGTCAAGGTGTGAGGAGCAAGGAGGGATAGCATTAGGAGAAATACCTAATGTAGGTAACAGGTTGATGGGTGCAGCAAACCACCATGGCTCATGTATACCTGTGTAACCAATCTGCACATTCTGCACATGTATCCCAGAACTTAAAGTATAATTCAAAAAAATGGGGCAGTCAAGCATATAAGCAAGGTGTTTTGTGCCTTAATAACTTTATAACTATAAGGATGGAGTTTATTACCTGATAACTGACTTGAGGAAGATGACGAGAGAAGGTGAGAATGGAGAAGATGCTGGGGAAGTGGGGAGAATAGTAGAGGGAGATTAAGAGCTCTTTTCAAGGTATGTTCACTTTGAGATGCCTATTTTGTCTGCAAGTATAGAGCGTAATTAGGCTACTTGGTAAAAGTCTGGAGTCCAGAGCATTGGTCTTCCCTAGAGATTTATCTGATATGAGTTATTAAGAGAAATTATGATGTTTGGCAAGCATGTCCTTAAGTTTTGAGATTAACATCAGGAAGGATAATCATGTACTTCTAAAACATGCTATTCAGTGTCACTTATTTGAAAAGATACTGGGCCATTTTCTGACCTGTGACAGTTCTGACATTTACTCTAAGACTACCAGATATGAAAGCCAGGAGACTGATTATTTTCTTTTCTGGTGCTTTTCTTATTCTAAATTTCATCTTTCCATATCATTAAAGCCACTAAGGTAAACAGTTAACCTAAGACATATATTCGTTATTTATTTTGCTGTCTCTAAATTTGATGCCTCATTGTGAAAAAAATATGACCTCACTTGTATTTGTGTGGCTGATATTTTAAAAGATCATATTGGACAGAGAATATGGACACTTTCATTATTTAATAATTTGGACTAATGCCAATCATTCAAACACGAACCCTTCTTTCATCTGTCTTGTCAAAGAAGCAGAGCTCATATAGCATATGTGAAATATCACCTAGTATCTATTTCAATCACATTTTTTCTGTTTGTATCTTAGATTCTTTCACCTCAGTAAGCATATTACTATCTGGAAGTATCTGGATACAGTGATAAAATAATTATTTTCATCAGCGTCTAAAGAAAATGCCTATACATCTGTTGGGATGGAAGTGGAATGGGGAGGCATGCAGTTGTCTAGCACTACTTGTGACTGGGAAGGTATGTGTGTTTACGGTAATAGAAAAATCCATTGTTACTGCAAAGATGCCTCATAGCTCTTTTAAAAATAAAGCTGTCTCCTTGATCTCCATCTGCCTGATTCTTTGCCTATCTCTCGCTTAGTTCAAAACTCTGATAGGGAACAGAAGCATATTTGTCAATCCTTCAAGCCCCAGTAGAAGCCTTGGAGGGAGAAAACCTACCTATTTTGAAATGGTTGACCAATTCTCAGTGACAAAGCTATAGCTGCAGTCTGATTTTCTCGTCCATTGCCAAGAAAAAATGATTCAGTCTGACCCCATTTTATAAGGGCACATTGAAGAGCAAGAATCCTATTTGTAGAGATTCTTTTTCTAGGCATGTGGAATGACTATTCCAGGTAATGGATTCCTAATTTGCCCTTCTGTGGAACGAGATTTGCATGACAGATGACAGAATATTTGTCACCTTAAGATTTTTAAAAAGTTAATTTAAAGCCATGCTATTTCTAATTGTTTTGTCTTATGCTTGGANTATATATATATATATATATATATATAATATAAAACTTAATATTATCAGCTGGTGCATTTAGCTATATGAAAGCCGGAATATGCATTTAAATTCAACATTTGTGGAATGTTTTCTGTAGAGCATTTGCTGAGTCAGACCATGGTAGTAAGATTTACTCCATTTACACCACCAAATTTTATGCACTAAACCTCTGACTACATTTGGTTTGATACAGAACATTGATGCTATGTCTATTTTGATGGTATTTCATTTATTTTCTTAAACAGTATATATCATACTACCTTACTGATAACAATGCATCAGTCCTGTTTCCTACCCCACCACATGAGGTTAAGAACATGACCTATTTATTCACGTTAAAAGTTTTTGTTAACATGAGCAGTCTCTGAGGCTATTTGAACACTTTGCTCAAATAAGCTTCCATGTTTCATTCTATGTTGAGGATTAAGTTTCTTTACATTTAATTATTTCTATATAGAGATTTAAACCAACATACTTTCTGTCTTCTAATTTGGTTTATCTAAAAATGGTGGTTCCTGCCTGGATCAATATCATCAGTATCACCTGGATTGTGTTAGGAATGAAAATTATCAGTTCTTACCGAAGACAGCCTTTATTTGAAGTTAGGACCAGGAATCTGTGTTTTAACAGGCCCTCCAGATAATTCTGATGTATGCTAAAGTTTGAGAACCATGGTTGTAGATGGTTAAAAAGTCAAAGACATAGCATGGACATGGGTATATAACACAATGAAACTCTCTATTTCCTGATTTTTCCAAAGTGCACTGACAAGCAGATTAATCTTAGGCCCCATTAAGTAAATTCTGCTGCTGAATACCAAAAAAAAAATTTATTGTAAAAAGCTTTTATTGTCAGTGTATTCCAAAGTGTAGACTTGGAGGAAATAACTTGAAAAAGTCTCAAATATGCCAAGCAATAACCTAACATCTAAGGAAATGAATATTATGATTTGAAAACTTTTACTTAAATATATATATTTAAAAGCATATATGAAAAACAGAAAGCAAACAGTTTAAAACATCCAACTGGTTTTAATATTAAATAAGAATGCATGACCAATTTATAACCATGAACTAAACTGTAAGCCTAATGGGAATTTTTCCCCCTGTCTCTCTTGCTCTTGTATAATGGACATGACCCTTGCCAGTTTCACCAATAATAGAAGTAATGAGCTCTTCCATTGAATTTGACCCTTTCAAAGTCGTTTAATCTAATCACCAACTCGCTCACAAAGGCTCTGTAAAATTGATAGGTGTTTCTCACTTTGATTCTCTCTGGGGTTTGTTGCCCTCCTGTTGCGTGTGTGATACTCAGAGTTACACTTACTCCTTTAGAGGGTCATTTAGTACATTGAAGTCCATAGTTTAAAAGAGAATATCTTTTTCTGCTAAAGAAAGACTGAGGCAAGAGAAGAACTGAAAGTAAATTGTCAATTTTAAATGCACACAGGAATCTTAAAACAGAGGACAGGGAGGGCCATTCAGCCAGTGGGCTGCAAAAGTGGGACTGTCACCAGTGCCCTCTTCCCCTCCCTGGTGCTGACAGCTTGCAGTCATGCTTGCACTGTCTGCAAAATATCACCTTAGGGGAGTCTGTCTGCAACTGCTCCTGCTCAGTCATGACCTCCTGTGCCATATGATCTCTCCCCACCCCCTGGAATAGTAAAAAGCTTTCAATCTTGTCTCACACTGTGAATAACTGAGTATCATATGGTGGCAGTAATTAGGAAAAATGACTCAAGCAAGCACTTCCAAAATTTGCAAGGTATTCATTGTCAGTTTCAGGACCTGTGCTCTTTAAGTGTTTTGGGATACTTTTTAAAGTAATTATTCTCTCTGGCCATTGGGTTGTGTCAAGTTATCTATTTTTAATGTTTTTGCTTGGTAAGGTAACTTTGAAAGGATAGGAAGAACAGTGAAGAAAAGACCAAATTGAGAAAACTTAGAGTGTAATTAAGTTTTATTAGTTTGAAAACTCAATGGTCTTTTAACTATAAAATGGCCATTTGAGGTTATAATATATTAGGGGAATAGGTGTTCCATTTAGAAATTAGGATATGCTATGGGAAAAACAAATTCTATATATTTATTGCATATTTGAAATTATACCCTACCTCCATACCTACTATGTTCATTTTAAATTTAATTTCATAAAGGATTACTATCTACAAGGTGGCTAGTTTTTTTTTAATCTCCTTAAAAAATCAAATAAGAAATGAAGTTAAATTATTGTTAAAATAAATTAGGCCATAATTAACAAGCAAAAATACATGGCTTATCAAGATGATATATGGCCAGAACTGGCTACCAAGGTTATATTCAAACTAAAGTTTAAAGGTTTCTTGAATGATATGGTTTGGCCATGTCCTCACCCAAATCTCATCTGAATTGTAGCTCCCACAGTTCCCATGTGTTATGGGAGGGACTTGGTGGGAGGTAATTGAATCATAGGGGTGGGCCTTTCCTGTGCTGTTCTCATGAGAGTGAATAAGTCTCACGAGATCTGATGGTTTTATAAGGGGAAGTTTCCCTGCACAAGCTTTTTTATTGCTTGCTGCCATGCATGTAAGATGTGAGACTCCTCCTTGCTTTCCACCATGATTATGAGGCTTCCCCAGCCAAGTGAAACTGTGAGTTCTTTAAACCTGTTTCTTTTGTAAATTGCCCAGTCTCAGGTGTGTCTTTATCCGCAGTGTGAAAACAAATTAATACGTTGAAATTTTGGAAAATGTTTTCAATTTATGATGAATAACAATTTTAGAGTGATTTAGAAATTTTGCTCTCAGCATCTGAAGCTTGTTCTGTGTAATTTTAGGTCCTTTTAGTTGAGATTCTATGATTTAGAATTTCTCTATTCTCAATTAACTACAAAAACATTTTTAGCTCCCAATAGATACCAGTATAAGAAAACAAAGGTTAATAAGACGTAGTACTAATTCTTAGCGAATGATGACAGGTGTTTGGAAACATGTTGGACACATTATGCTAGATCTTTCTCATCTTTAAAGATTGAGTTCAAATGTTATAACCCACATGGATGTTTCCCTGATTCAGAAAGGGTACTTTGTCTTTATCTCTGGGGTAACACTTAATCTATCTGAGCATTGAAAATTATCTGATTTTATCACTGTCTTTCTATGAACCTTCCAAGGCAGAATCTCTGATTTTTTTTTTTTTTTTTTTTTTTTTTTTTTTTTTTTT
>NW_016814732.1:188953-195480 GCF_001698545.2 Rhinopithecus bieti | reverse complement strand
TTTTTCTGAGATGGAGTTTCTCTCTTGTGGCCCAGGCTGGAAGGCAATGGCATGATCTCGGATCACCTCAACCTCTGCCTCCTGGGTTCAAGTGATTCTCCTGCCTTAGCCTCCTGAGTAGCTGGGATTACAGGCATGTGCCACCACGACAGGCTAATTTTGTATTTTTAGTAGAGACAGGGTTTCTCCATGTTGGTCAGGCTGGTCTTGAACTCCCGACCTCAGGTGATCCACCCACCTAGGCCTCCCAAAGTGCTGGGATTACAGGTGTGAGCCACCAGGCCTGGCCTGATATATATATATATATATATATTTACTGTAGTATATATATATACTACAAGTAATAGTAGGCATGGCCTTTGACTCTTCAGAAAAAAATGTGTTTAAAATATTTTTGTAATCATGATCTTAAATGCACAAATAAGCAGCCAATTAGGCACACTGTACATGTAGGCATTGCTTGTGGTATTGGGGATATGAAGTGAAAAGGCCGTCATAGTCTCAGAGCCCTCTAGAATTGGATGTATTTGGGAGATTATTTATTTCAGTTCTCCCTAATTACTCTGATAAAGAAATGGAGGTTTACGTAAGTTAAGTGGTGGCATGTTTTGTGTCCTTTATAATCTTATGAGTCAATAATAAGTTGATTACAATATACAAATGAATATTATTAGGCAATTAAATATTATTAGGTAATTGAAGCTTTATTCATAAATTTTACTTAAAATCAATGCTTTGTTCTACTTAACACAGTTGTTCCTTACTTAAGTATACCTGTTTTTCCTTTGCCTACAAACTCAACAAAACTGGTTTAGACAATGGATTCTTACATACAAAATGGGAGTAAGCGTGATATGTGTGTGTTTATGTCTGTGCTATGGATAGCCTCTTAGAAAATGTCTACGTCATAATTTGTAACATTATCACAAAATAATCAATGCTATAGACTTAAGTAGGAAGCAGTGTTATGTGTATCAGAGTCATATGAGTCCAACAGGGTGGACAAAAGGGATTATCATTGCAAAGCTACCGCCCAGCAGGATGGCTTTTACAAAGATACAGATGACAGTTTTTTCTTCCCGTGTTGACAAAGAGCTTGTATCCTGTTCAGCACATTCATTCTCCCCTGCATGGGATTGTGTGACTCATGCTGACTGTCAAACCTTAACCTGGTAATAATCTCTTTAGAAATACCTTTTATTATTATTATTTCAAAGGGAAGCTTGCAAGCTGAATTTAATAGTGAGTCACAATTATTATTAACAGCTGACTATTCCTTTTATATTAGACATATACTTTGTACTGTTTAAATTATATTGACTATATTTTTGTCTTTCTCCTCTGAGTCAGTTATCAAATGCATACAGTATTCATTAGGAAACAAATTTTCTATTAATATTTCTATTTAGAGTTTTGACACTAGATTTTCTGCAGCTTTCCAAATTCAAAGTGTCTTCAATAAATTTATTCATTTATTCAATTCAATTTATTTTGAGATTTAACAAGGTACCAGATATTACAATTTCCCTGATATATATGTGAGGCCTTTTTGGTGATTATAAAGTTTGAAATACTATACATTTTGCCACTAAACATTTTCAAAAGGTTAAAGTTTCCTTTTCTTCTTTTGTTACTATTTCCCTTTTTCTTTCGAAGACTTCATAGATGGCTTTATGAACTTCCATAAGGGGGCACAGAATGCCAGCTTGCTCTCTTTCAGTGATGTTAGCCGACACGGGTAATCATTGCTGTGATGTGTTAATTCCCCAGGCACTACAAAATCATGGTATCCTAATTATATCATTTTTTGTTATTTTGTTAGGTGGATTGATTTTACAACAGGTATTTGTCCTCATCCAATTTTGATTACCCTGAGGTACACTTTCTAGAGGAAAAGCAGATAAATACTTTGTATTTCCCATTTATCTTCTGGTTTTCACAGTAATGATTTGGAATAGTTTTTCTCTGTGCATTTTATGCCATTAACTTTATGTAGGTTCACTTATTTCATATTACTTTCAGTTTTCAGGGACTGCTCCTTAAAATTCCATTATATTAGAAATTAAATAAAATATTTATTTTATGAAAAAATTTAAAACATTATTCAAAAGAATTTAGTTTCTACCTTCCCATCTCTTTTTCCCATCATGTAAAACCACTTACAAATGTATGGCTTATTCATCTACGTTTTTGACATTAGGAACTGGCACATATATTGTTATCCTTCATTTTTTAGATAAATGGTAGCACATTATATAAATCTGCACTTAGCTATTTAATTTAACAATATATTGTAGAGATCAGTACATAGTACCATTTAGAGAAATACCTGACTTCTTTTCAACTGACTGCTACTGCATTGTGTAGATGTAGAATAGTTTATTCAACTTGTTCCTTGTGTTGGATGTTTGAATTATTTCCAGAAACTTTTTCTGTTACTTATAGAGTGATATATTAAAACATTCTAGTATTTAAGAACACAATGAGAAAATTTGCAATGTGAGAAACCTCATAGGAAAAGTGACCTGAATTTTTCAACCACAAAACATAAATGTAAGGGAAAATAATATATGGAAATACAGATTAAAAGAGAATTAAAAGATATTTTGGCATTTCTAATGTATTTTTATACATACTGAATATATCTGTTTCACTATAAGTCACAACATTCTCAGCTGGCCAATGGAAGTGAGGCCTACAAGGAAGACACAGCCACAAATAGGTAATGATAAAATGTCTTCTCAGTTTTTGAGAACTCTGTTTTAAAGTAAAGATTAACAAAACCAGTAATTTCCAGAGGCTGAAATTATACCTACTGAAGTTGCATCTGTTGAAGAAGGAGCAGATCTTGCAGCTTCTTATTTAATACCAATACTACATTCATGTACTAACCAATATCTGACAAATATGTACTGGGTACCTAATATGTGGCAGGCAGTTTTCCACATGCTTGAGGTACAGTGGTGAACCAGAAAAACAAGGTTCTTGCTGTAATCTTAATGTAATTCTAATTCTGAAATATGGGATAGAATGGAGCAGAGGCAGACAATAAAAAAAAAAAAACAAACAAATGAGGTAACTACAGGTAAAAATGAGTGCTATGATTAAAATAGAGTGGAATAAATGACAGAGATCGATTGTGGGCGAATATTGGGAAATTAATTAGAGGGTTCAAAAATGATGTCTCTGAAGATACTATTGAAGCTGGGGTCTAAGGTGATGAGGAGATTCCCATTTAAAGCATTAAGAAGAAGCTGTTAAAGAGAAAGAAAGCTGGTGAGGCTGGGCAAAGGCTGTTCTTTTCCAGAGCTTTTGTGCTTGTTTTTTTCCTTTGTCCATAAGTAATTTGCAGTTGGAGAGTTGAAAGGCCCCTAGCATAAGAGCCTTTTAGGATATGGTCAAGAGTCTTTTTCTTCATTAAAAAATCCAGGGTACCTCACTTAAGAGTTTTAAGACAAAGAGTAATCTGTGCTACTTTTTATTTTTCAGAAACAATTTGACTTGCTGTGTAGAAAAGGGATTGAATGGATCCAGCAAGGAATGTATGTTTATACATGCTGAATATATCTGTTTCATTATAAGTCACAATACTTTATATTGAGAGATGACATAGGAGGCCATTCCATTAACCTAGTGAGAAAGCACAGTAACTTAGACTGAAATAGACGACATTTGCATGTACTTTGGAGATAGAATCAAAGGCATTTGTAAATTAATTTGATAGAGAGAAGGAGCTTCAGTCAGTGTCACACCCATCTGTTTCCATATTAATTGTGTCATGGAACTATTGGGCAAGCCAGTTGTCAGGTAGAATACGTTCATATTTAATATTCTAGTAGAAGTTCTAATCATATAAAATGGCATTTATCTCCAATAAGTAAGGCAATATGGGAATGTTATTGGTTCCCTTGAAGCTAATCTGGGAAATAGTGTCTCACTTCAATTTGATTTTAATTAAGCATTTAAAATTGTTTTTCACCATGTGAAAAACACTGTTCTAGGTGCCGCAAATAGAATGCCTGCTAACAGTCATTAATACTTTCAATGCTGATTTAAGCTCTGTTAACTCATTTAGTACTTACCACAAGACTTAGAAATCTCTACCATTGTTATTACTCCTATTTTGAATATGAAGGAACGGAAATGTAAAAACATTAAGTGAACTTTCCAAGGTCCCTCAGACATAAATGGTGGAATCAGAGCTTAATGTAGGCAATTTGTGCCTCAAACATGGCATGGGACTGCCTCTCACATAATGCTTCTAGACTTTTCTACATGCAATAAGTCAGAGTTTCATTTTCTTCTCATTTTACTTATTTCAAGAGTGAGGACGTCTGCGTGTGTTGAAGGATTTCATTTTCAAGCTAATGGTTTCTGATGTCCTACTCTGTATGATTGCTACAATGAGAGAGAGAAAATATTTTAAAAACTCACATTCTGTGCTTAGGTTTCTTCAAATTCGTAATGTGAAGTCAGATTTCTCTTTCTCTTTCATACAATGGAAGAAATATCATGTTATTAGTGGCTGATTTAGAAGAAGAAACTGATTTTTAACAAGGCCAATTTTCTTGATCAAGCAAAGTAGCCAGATAGAAGATCAAAAACAAAATCAAGAACTTTTCCCACTAACAGCAATGGCAAATTAGAACAGGTATTAAGAATAATAATTGTAATTATAATACTTAAGGATTCCTTCACCATTCACAGAAACTCTTAAGTACTCAGCAAAGGACACCCTAAAATTCCTAACCATTTTAATGTCCTATTATGGAGAAAATTTCAAAATGTGAATAAAGAACACATCTAAAGACGGAATAAACGGAAACCTTCACTATGTTTGTAGAAGCTCAATATTTTTAAGATCAAAATATAAGTTCTTTTAAAATTCATCTCTATTGTAGTCTCAATCAATATTTTTATGGAGTCAGTAATTTTAAAATTCATTCATATCAAAGCGTAAGACTGGCAATGAAAAAGTTTCAGAAAGAACAAAGAAGAGTGGTTTGTTCTACTGGATAGCAATACATCATAAAACCATGGAAAATTAATAATGTAGGATATTGGTGCATAAGTAAGTACGAAGTTTAATAGAATAAAAAGTCCAGAAATAGATATATGTATGTATGTGTGTATGCGTGTGTGTGTGTATATATTTTAAGTATATTTAACAATAAAAACCAATGTAAAATACCAAAACTAATCGGAGAAAAGCAGCTCAATAAGTGTGAAGAGGATTTATCATTATAATATAAAATAAAATTAGATTCATACCTTAACTATGTAAAACTAAAATAGAAATAAACTTAAGACTTAAACATAAGGAAGCAAATAAGAAAAGATAATTAAGAAAATACAGATTATAAAGAAATGCCCTTAAACTTAGCAAAATCCAAACAACTAATAAACACAAAATTATGTGGACTGATGGGAAAAAGGGGTACACTCACACACAAAAAGGAAAATATAAATTGAATGAGGCATTTTAGAAGGCAATTTCACAGTATTATTTGAAACAAAAATGGCATTGACCTAATTTCCCTTCTAAATATATATCCTTGACAAACAAAACAGTGGAGGAGAAAGGAAGCTACTTAGAGATATTTTTATTGCAACATTAATTACAACATCAGAGTAGTAGATATGACCTAAAAGTTATTTTGTAGTATATGGCTAAATTATATCTATAGTCCTACATTGGAATTCTACAAAATGCTTGAAAGGAAAGAACTAGACCTAGTTCTTTAATGTGTCTATTTTTAAACGTATTTTGAACTTTAAAAGCAACTTATAAATACTAATTACAGGATAATATTTACATGAAAATGTGCATACAAAGCACGCTTTATGTTTACTATGGTTTGGCAAGCCAAGACATGATAAAGGTCCAATGATGAAGCACAAAAGAGAATAATAGCCTATGTAATTTGTCACGGGGAAGAATTACTTTATATGTTACAACTGGTGGGAGATTCACAGACTTGGCTGCTTCTAGCCTCCTCTGTGGAATGCAGCAAATTTCCATTTTCTATGCTCCTTCAAACTTTGGATCACCACTTCCAAAAGAGTACATTAAAAACCAAACTTCAAGCTTTTGGGGCAATTCCGCTTCTCCAGGAAGCTTGCATCAGATGGATCTTGGAGTGCATTAGAAAACTATATTTACTTACTCCTTTGTAACCTTGATTTTGTCATGCATCTTTGCATATTTGTTTTTTGATTTATAGAAAATTGAAGTAAAAGCAATCTAAACATAGTTTCTTTTTTTGCAATTTTTATATATTAATCTCTGTTTTGATCTGATCGACCATATATACACACACACACACACACACACACACACACACACACTTTTTTTTTTTTTTTTTGAGACGGAGTCTTTGCTCTGTCGTCCAGGCTGGAGTGCAGTGGTGCCATCTCCACTCACTGCAAGCTCCGCCTCCCGGATTCACTCCATTCTCCTGCCTCAGCCTCCCATGTAGCTGGGACTACAGGTGCCTGCCACCGAGCCCGGCTAATTTTTTTTTTTT
>NW_016814732.1:176153-187832 GCF_001698545.2 Rhinopithecus bieti | reverse complement strand
AAAAAAAAAAAAAAAAATTCGTTTTATGTTAAATATATTAACTTCCCATTTGTTACAGAATTTGCTAATTATTCGTATCAGTTTTCATTTTACTTTAGGTTGTGTCTGAGATATTTTGTATAAAATTATTTTATTTTGTGGATTCAAATCTAAACCTTTTTTGATATGGGTATTCAAGCTTCATTGGAATAAATCATTCTTAATATGAAATCAGTTTATATTCACATGATATAAGCTAATTTATTTATACATAATATTTTAAGTAGACATTTAATTGTATTTCATAATGTAGAACTCAAATTATTTTTTCCCAAGTAGTTAACCTCATGTGCAAACACTATTTGTTAATGAAATTCTCTAATTTGAAGAGTAATCCTTGGAGGATGTTAAATTTTCCCATATATTAGGAACTGCACCTTGGTTTTTAATTTTATCGTACTGTTTTGTTTACTGTTTTATTTTAGTAGTCTTAACTTGTTTTAATATTTGTGTATTATAAGATACTTAAGTATCTGACAGTGACATCCAAACAATATTATTTTGGAAAACTGGCATTCCAATTAACTTTAGAAATAAACAAATTTCACTAAAACAAAGTATTTTTATTATTTGTAATTGCTTATTATTTATAATAATTAAATCCCAATCACAACCTCAAGTAGAGTTTACTTTTTTGACCAACTTTTTGTATGCTGGAATTGAAACATGGATATCCAACCAATAATTACACCCTCTTTGCTACCTTTCTCAAAGAACGAAGATATTACAAGGGAGAAGTCAATTGGGAATTGGGGAGGGAGGGCAGGAGTGATACTTATTTGCGAGAAACATTGAAGATATTTTGTGGAAAAAGCCCAGATGAGATAGAATTAAGGAAGCCAAGTCCCACACATTTGAAACAGTAACATGCCCAGGAATTACTTAGAGAAATCTCCCAAATAAATGACACAAATGCCCTAACTGGGACAGAAATTTGAGGTCAAGGACCACACAAGCACTGAAATATCATCTCTATGGTAAAGATACCAAAATATTAATTCTCTGAACACCAGATTCCTGTATGCAATTGCTTACTCAACTTCTCTTTTTGCGTGGGTAATAGCCATTTCGATTCTTGACTTATACCACCCTCCCTCCAATTCCAAATCCAATTATTGCCATATCTTCCTAATTTTGACCAACACTAATCACACAGTTGCTTAGAATAAATACTTAGGGGTTATTGATTATCCTTTATTTCTCTCTCCCTTTCCCTTATATTCACAGTGAGCCTGCCATCAAGTTCTTTGAATTACTTCTTAAAATCAACTCAATTTTTTTAAAAAAATTTAGATATAGGGTGTACATGTGCAGTTTTGTACATGGGGATATTGTGTGATGCTCAGATCTGGGGTACCGATCCCATCACCAAGGTAATGAGCATCGTGCTCTATAAGTAGTTTTTCAACCAATGCCTTCCTTCCCACCACCCTGTTCTAGTAGTCCACAGTGTCTGTTGTTTTCATGTATATGTCCATCTGTGCTCAATGTTTAGTTTCTGCTTATAAGTGAGAACACGCAATATTTTCTTTTCTGTTCCAGGGAAAATTTGTTTAGGATTATGGCTTCCGACTGTATCTATGTTCCTGCAAAGAACATGATTTTATTAGTTTTTTTATGGCTCCTGAGTATTTCATGGTATACACATACCATATTTTCTTTATGCAATCTACTATTGATGGGCAAATGGGTTGATTCTTTGTCTTTGATATTATGAAGGTACAGCAATGAACATACAAATGCATTTTTTTTTTTTTTTTTTTTTTTTCTGTAAAATGATTCACTTTCTTACCTTTTGCCTTTTTGGTAGAATGATTTTTTTTTTTTTTTTTTCTGTAGAATGATTCACTTTCTTACCTTTTGCCTTTTTGGTAGAATGATTTATTTATTTTTCTTTCTTTTGATTATTTCCCTTTGCGCTTGTATATTGGGTATGTACCTGGTAATGGGAATGCTGGGTTGAATGTTAGTTCTATTCTTAGTTCTTTGAGGACTCTCCAGACTGCTCTCCACGGTGGCTGAACTAACTTATATTTCCACCAGCAGTGTATTTGGTTCCCTCTTATGTGCAGCTTGCAAACACCTGTTGTTTTTTGACTTTTTTTTTATTTTATTTTTTTATTTTTTTGAGACGGAGTCTCGCTCTGTCGCCCAGGCTGGAGTGCAGTGGCCGGATCTCAGCTCACTGCAAGCTCCACCTCCGGGGTTTACGCCATTCTCCTGCCTCAGCCTCCCGAGTAGCTGGGACTACAGGCGCCCGCCACCTCGCCCGGCTAGTTTTTTGTTTTTTTTTTTTTTTTTTTTAGTAGAGACGGGGTTTCACCGTGTTAGCCAGGATGGTCTCGAATAGTAGTCATTTTGGCTGATGTGAGGTGATATCTTACTGTGGTTTTGATTTGCGTTTCTCTGTGATTAGTGATGCTGAGCATTTTTTAATTTGTTGGTTGGTCATTTTTATATTTTCTTTTGAGGAATGTCTTTTCATATACTTTGCCCACTTTTCAATAGGGTTATTTGTTTGTAAATTTGTTTAAGTTTCTTGTAGATTCTGGATAGCAGAACTTTGCTGGATGCATAGATTGTGAATATCTTCTCCCATTCTCTAGGTTGTCTCTTTACTCTGTTGATAGTTTCTTTTTTTTTGTGCAGAAGCTCTTTAGTTTAATTAGGTTCCCCTTGTCTATTTTTGTTTTTATTGCAATTGTTTTTGGGAGGCCTCACATTTAAATATTTAGTCTATTGTGAATTATTTTTTATATAAGGTGTAAAGTAGGGGTCCTCCAGTTTCATTCTTTTACATATGGTTAGAAGTAATCTCAGCACTTGCTTTCGTTGGCCTTGTCAAAGATCAGATGGTTGTATGTGTGTGGACTTATTTCTGGATTCTCTATTCTGTTTCATTGGCCTATGTGTCTGTTTTTGTACCAGTACCATGCTGTCTTGGTTACTATAGCTTTTAAGTATAATTTGAAGTCAGATAATGTCATGCCTCCAACTTTGCTACTTTTGCTACAGAAATTTTGGCTAGTTGGGCTTTTTTCCATTCCATAGATTTTAGAATAGTTTTTTGCTAATTCTCTGAAGAATGGCATCAGTAGTTTGATAGGAATAGAGCTAAATCTGTAAATTGCTTTGGGTCATATGGCCATTTTAACAATATTGAATCTTTCAATCCATGACCATAGACACTTTTACAATTTATTTAGGTTATCTCTGATTACTTTCAGCAGTATTTTCTAATTCTGCTTGTAGAAATTTTTCCCTTTCTTGTTTAGCTGTATTCTTAGGTATTTCTTTTTCACTGTGACTACAGTAAATGCAATTATATTCTTGATTTCACTCTCAGCCTGGACATTGTTGGTGTATGTAAATGCTACTGATTTTTTGCACATTGATTTTGTATCCTAAAACTTTACTGAAGTTATTTATTAGTTCTAAGAGTCTTTTGGCAGTCTTCATGATTTTATAGTTATAGAATCATATTATTAATGAGTAGAGATAGTTTGACTTCTTAATTTCCTACTTGGATGCCTTTTCTTTCCCTTACTTGATTGCTCTGGTTACCACTTCTAGTACTATATTGAATAGAAGTGATGAGAATGGGTACTTTTTTTTTTTTTCCTTTACAGTTCTCAAGAGGAATGATTCAAGCTTTTGCCCATCCGGTAAGATGTTGGCTGTGGATTTGTCATAGATGGCTCTTACTATTTTCTGATATGTTTCTTCAAGGCCTAGTCTGTTGCTTTTTCATCATGAAGAGATATTGGATTCTATTGAAAACTTTTTCCACATCTATTGAGATAATCATACGTTTTTTGTTTTTAATTCTGTTTATGTAGTGAATCACACTTACTGATTTGCATATGTTGAAACAGCATTGCATCCTGGAAGCAAAGCTTACTTGATCTTGGTATATTAACTTTTTGATGTGCTGCTGGATCCAATTTGCCGATATTTTGTTGAAAATTTTTGCAACTATGTTCATCAGGAATATTTGCCTAAAGTTTTATTTTTCCATTGTATCTTTGCTTTATTTTTACATCAGGTCAATGCTGGCTTCATAGAATGAGTTAGGGAGGAGTTCTTTCTCCTCATTTTTTTGTAATAGTTTCAGTTGAATTAGTATGAGTTCTTCTTTGTACATCTGGTAGATTTTGGCTGTGAATCCATCTGGTCCCAAACTTTTTTTGCTTGATAAGTTCTTTATTACTGATTCAATATTAGAAGTTGATATTGGTCTATTCAGTGTTTCAATCTCTTCCTGATGCAATTGTGTATCTCTAGGAATTTATCCACTTCCTCTATATTTTTAAATTTGTGTTTATAGAGCTGTTCATAGCAGTCTCTGAGGATCTTTTGTATTTCTGTGGGATCAGCTGTAATAAGCCTTTGTCATTTCTGATTGTACTTATTCAGGTCTTCTTTTTCTTTTTTTATCTAGCTAGAATTCTGTCAATCTTATTTATGTTTTTGAACAACCAACTATTGATTTCATTGATATTTTGTATGAATGTTTTCATCTCAATTTCATTAAGCTCCTCTCTATTTTTAGTTATTTTGTTTTTTTCCTGCTATCTTTGGAGTTGGTTTCTTCTTTTATTACTATTATTATTATTATAATTTACGTTTTCAGATACATGTGCAGAATATGCGGGTTTGTTACATAAGTATACATGTGCCTTGGTGGTTTGCCTAACCCATCAACCCATCATCTAGATTAGGTATTTCTCCAAATGTTATCCCTCCCCTTCCTCCCCACCCATGACATGCCCAGGTGTGTGATGTTGCCCTCCCTGTCCCCATATGTTCTCATTGTTCAACTCCCACTTATGAGTGAGAACATGCAGTGTTTGGTTTTCTCTTCCTGTGTTAGTATGATGGGAACGATTAATCTTGTTCCTTTAGTTGGAAATTTAGATTGTTAATTTGAGATCTTTCTTCCTGATAAATGCATTTAGAGTTATAAAATGTCCCTCTTAACATTGCTTTTTCTGCATTCCAGAGATTTTCCTATGTTGTGTACCAATTTTCATTAATTTCAAAGAATTTTTTGATCTCTGCCTTAATCTCTCACCCAGGAGTTATTCAGGAGCAAGTTGTTTAATTTCCATATATTAGCATAGTTTTGAGAAATCTTCTTGAGATTGATTTTTATTTTTATTGCACTGTGGTCCAGGAGTGTGCTTGGTATGATCTCAATTGTTTTGAATTTATTGAAATTTCCTTTATTACTGAATATGTAGTCAGTCTTGGAATATGTTCTGTGTGCATGAGAAGAATGTATATTCTGTGGTTGTTGGATGGAGTGTTCTGTTGATATCTATTAGGTCCAATTGGCCATCTGTCAAGTTTAAGTTCAGAGTTTCTTTGTGAGTTTTCTACCTTGATAAATCTGCTTAATACTGTCAGTGGGTTGTTGAAGTCTCCCACTATTATTACATGGTTGTCTAAGAAGACCCAGAAAAACTTGTTTTATGAATCTAGGTGCTCCACTGTTAGGATATTTACATAGTTAAAGCTTCTTGTTGAATTGTAGCCTTTATCATAACATAATGTCCTTCTCACTTTTTATGGACATAAAGTCTGTTTATCTGATGTAACAATCATGATGCCTGCTCTTTTTTGTTTTCCATTTCCATGGTAGGTCTTTCTCCGTCCTTTTACTTTGAGTCTGTGGGTGTTGTTACATGTGAGATGGGTCTCTTGAAGACAACAGAGGGTTAGGTCTTACCATGTTTTTTTTTTTTTTTTTTTGAGATGGAGTCTCGCTCTGTTGCCCAGGCTAAAGTGCAGTGGCACCATTTCAACTCACTGCAACCTCCAACTCCCGGGTTCAAGTGATTCTCCTGCCTCAGTCTCCTGAGTAGCTGCGACTACAGGCATGTATCACCATGCCCAGTTCATATTTGGTATTTTTAGTAGAGATGGGTTTTCACCATGTTAGCCAGGATGGCCTTGATCTCCTGACCTCAAGATCCTCTCGCCTCAGCCTCCCAAAGTGCTGAGATTACAGGCGTGAGCCACCGTGCCCAGCTGGGTCTTATCTTTTCATCCAGGCTTCTACTTTGTGTCTTTTATGTGGGTCATTGTATTAGTCTGTATTCACACTGTTAATAAAGACTTACCTGAGACTGGGTAATTCATGAAGGAAAGAGGTTTAATGGACTCACACTTCAATGTGACTGAGGGGCCTCACAATCATGGTGTAAGACAAAGGAAGGGCAAAGAGACTTCTTACATGGTGGCGAACAAGAGAAAGAATAAGAATCAATTGAAAGAGTTTTCCCCTTATAAGACCATCAGATCTCATGTGACTTATTCACTACCATGAGAACAGTGTAGGGGAAACTGCCCCCATGATTTAATTATCTCTCATTGGGTCCCTCCCACAACAGGTGAGAATTATGAGAGCTCCAATTCAAGATGAGATTTGGGGGCGGGGGGTTGCAGGGTGGCACACAGCAAAACCATATCAGGCATATAGCCTATTTACATTCAAGGTTAGTATTGGTGTGTGTGATTTTTATCCTGTTACTGTGTTGCTAGCTGGTGGTGTAGACTTGATTCTGTAGCTATTTTATAGTGCTTGTGGGCTATGTATTAAGTGTGTTTTTATAGTAGCAGGTGTTATTCTTTGAATTCCATGTCTGTAAGCTCAAATCTGGCCTTTTCTCATCATTTATACCACTACTCCGTTAATCTATACAACCAACTTCTTTTACCATAACTATTGCAGTTAGCCTCTCTACTTCATTCTTATTTCACTACAGTTGATTCTTTATTCAATAGTTTTAATGATCTTTTACAAATACAGATCAGGACATATTATTATTCTGTTTAAGTTCCTTCAATAGTTTGCCCTCACATTTATACACGGCCATCTTATTGGCCCTTGCCTGTGTCTTGTACCATGTCCCCTCCCCCCAACCCCACTTCCCTTATTCTCTCAGCTTTGGTCTGGTTGAATTTCTTGCTACTTGCTCACTAAGCTCCTTCCCTTTGCAGGGACTTCACATTTGCTGTTTCCTCTTACTTTTTCCTAGTCTTTTACGAGCTCACATCATCCAGATCTGCTCAGAAGTCACTTCCTGAGAAAAGCTTTCCCTAATCACTCTATTTAATGTATCATATTCATTTGCGCTATCTACATTCTCGGCAAAGCCTCACCCATTCTACCTAATGTAACTTCTTCACTTGTTTTGTCAGGATATTCTCACTCTCCTTATTTTATTTTCCTCCAGAGCACTTAAATTTTACATATGGTTATAATATATATTTATTTTTTATTTGTTTATCATGTTTTCTCCTTTAGATTGTAATGTCTGTAAGTATGTGAACTTGGTCTGTCTTATTCATCAAGTGTGTGGCACAGAGTAAGCATGAGAAAATATTTGTTAAGTAAATGAATAGGTATAAGAATTAAGGCCTTGGCCAGGTGTGGTGGCTCACATCTGTAATCCTAGCAGTTTAGGAGGCCGAGGCGGGCAGATCACGTGGTTAGGCATTCAAGACCAGCCTGGCCAGCATGGTGAAACCTCGTCTCTACTAATAATATGAAAATTAGCCAGGTGCGGTGGCATGTGCCTGTAATCCCAGCTACTCAGGAGGCTGAGGCAGGAAAGGTGGAGGTTGCAGTGAGCTGAGATGGTGCTACCGCACTCCAGCCTGGGTGACAGAAGGAGACTCCGTCTAAAAAAAAAAAAAAAAAAAAAAGATTGAAACCTTTTTTTAAAAAAAATTAATTTTATAATATTTGAATAGTTTTGGGGCAACAGTTGGTTTTGGTTATATGGTAAGTTCTTTAGTGGTGATTTCTGAGATTTTGGTGCACTCATCACCCGAGTAGTGTACAGTATATCCAGTGTGGAGTCTTTTATCCCTTAACCCCTCCCATACTTCCTCCTGAAGTCTCCAAACTCCATTTTCTCATTCTTATGCCTTTGTATCCTTATAACTTAGCTCCCACTTATAGGTGAGAACATTTAATATTTGGTTTTCTATTCCTGAGTTACTTCACTTAGAATAATGATCTCCATCTCCCTCCAGGTTGCGGCAAATGCCATTTTTTCATTCCTTTTCATGTAAAGTCTTGTTTTTGGCATAGTGTTATCTGAGTATGTTTTATATCAAGGGGAGAAAGCTAATCTAGAAGTAGAAATTCATCAAAACAATAAATTAACTAATGAGGAGAATAAATTTTATGAGAGTCATAAAAGAAATTTGTTTTATGAAGGATCAAAGAAGGAAGAAGAAGCAGAAGGAAAGTAATAATACAGGGTTAATCTTCTAGGGAAAGTACTCAGATAATTTGACAAAAATGAGACAGAATGTGTTTACTTAGAAGTTTGACTAAAAGGGAGAAATATTTCCAATGGTCTACGTGATATGTCAGTAGCAAAGGTCCAAGTAAGATAGGTGTTTTAATTGAAAGTTTAGCAAGGGCTTGGTTACCTGGATTGGTTTATTTTTGGCTGTCTTATAGGTATGAGAAGTCAGATAATGAGCATGAATTATTGGAATACAGGGCATGCAAGTTTTCTTGGAAACGATAGTCAGAAAATATCTGAAGCCAGACTTGTTCTACTAGTAATGAGATTTTCTTTCTATGAGTCATGAATTCCTTTCTCTTACTTGCATGGAAGTAAAAGCACTTTTATAGAAGTATTGCTGTCTATTGCAGAAATGTAAAATGTTTTAATTAGCGGACACTCATATTTTGGTTATATGACACAAATCCATTTAAACTACATCAATCTAAATACTTAGTTGAGGTGGATTTATGATAATGCTGATGAACCCTAAGTTACAGAATCCTACCTTTTCACCAGGCTCTAAGGACCTGGGAATGGCTCTGAGGAAAATACTAGCCGAGTAGTTATATGATAATCTGTTATTGTAAAATACGTTGAACTAACGGATTTTAATTTTAGTAGGTTAAGACCATTCTCTCTTTCCATTTAAACTTTTCTGAGGACATGTTTCCCTTTCTAGTGGTGATATTGCTGTGGTCATGGACATTTTTAGGTGTTAGAAAAGGAAAACTAAGTTGAGGATATGTTTTGTTGGTTTTATCAGGATATATTTTTTGTTAGTTTGCAGTCATCTCTGTGTATGGTAATTTTTTGTTACCCATTCTGACATAGTAATGACTTCCAGGGATACTTTCTTCTGCTCACTCCTATTCCTTACCTATCACGGTAAATGAAGGTGAAGAAAAAGAGGTACTATTGTGATATAAATATGTCCTATGGTACCTCACACCAGAAGAAGGTGTGTAGTAAAAATATACAAATAAAATATATGAATTTTGGAGCAATTATGTCAAAAATCGTTACAATCATTAGATGCTCAAATTTATAAACAGGGAATTTGGTTCTTATTAATACTTATGCAAAACAGATGGTTTATTCTGTCTGGATTATATAAATAAGGACACAATGCAGACTGCACAATAATGGATTCATTATATTTCTCTTTTTTGATGTAAATAACAATAAACTTGATTGGAATTTATCTGTTTGTAGGACAAAAATACATAGCAGTACTATAAACAAATGTGTTTAATGTGACATTGCATGTTTTATGCATCACAGAGTATTCGAGCACCTCTTGTTGTGTATGACATATCTTCTGTTGATTCTAAGCAAAACAACACTAAATTCTCCATTCACAGAGAAAATGATCACAAAAATACAACTGTTTCAATTAGACAAAACTTTGTGTATTAGTCAACAAGTGAATGTAACTAGTGTATAAGTAATTTGACTACACATATATGTAGTTTAATACATGTAGCAGCAGTTTAATTTGCATTATGATTGCCCTTGCATGTGTTTTAAATTCAGAATAATTTTGTATATTCTTTCAGAATGATTGATTATATCAAAACTGTTCTGGTAGAAGCTGAAAACAAACACCTTTCCCCCCCAGTTTCAACAAAATATGGATGCCGAATGTCAGAAACTCTATTTCAACATGGAAACTGAAATGCATAATGTTAAAAATTACGAAAATAATGGAAAGAATCACAATTGCTAAAAAGTACAAGTAATACAAATGACAGCAGTGTTGATAAAGAAAGTTATAAGAATGAGGACACACCAAAATGTGGGCGGATTGGAGCGGGCAGGTTGTGGGCAGGAAGAAACAAAGGGGAGATGAGAATAACAGAAAAAAAAAAAAGCACAATTTTTGTGGTCAAAACAGGGCATTAAGAACACTGGTTTTGTTTAGATAAATTTATTGACTTTAATAAGTCGTATCATCTTTGATAAACATTACAATAAGTGATAATTATAATTACTGTTTAATGAATAACAGATTGTTTACTTATGATCATTGAACTAGGAATATTTATAGATTATCAAATAGAATATATAATGGAAAAAGAGATGATTCTTAAACAGATGTTTGAAAAAATATGAAAATATTTTACTCTTACAACATCCTTACTGGTCTATACCAATTTTAAAGCTTGCTTATATTTTGCTTATCAACTCTTTACAACTGTTTGAAAACAAGACAGACCATATTTAAATTAGATCAATCTTCAAACAGTGAATACATTAAGAGCTCTTAAAAGTCATGAAGACACTGGTCAAAAGAAGCATAGTTACTTCAGATTTGAAAATCAAATGAAAATTCACCAGACCAGTGTCTTAGACAAGACAGAACCTTCAGTTCTACTTTAAAGTACTAAAAGGAGTAGTTGTGGTTAAGTTTTTAAATGAATGAGGTTTACTTTTCAGAGGTCTTGATGCAAAGAGAATTTGTCAAATAATAGAAATGGTATAATAATGGTTGAATTTCATCAATATTTTGTGCAAGTACTTTAAAAAAGTTCAAATAAAAATGTGATTTATCCAAAAGAGTGTATACAAAATTAAACAAAATAATTGGAAAGCTTTGACAAAATGAAGCTATAAATCTAACAAATAAATCAGACACTAAAAACACTACTCATTATTGCAGTTTTTACCTTGGATATAACAACCACAGACTAATTAATTGACGTTTATTGTGCACTACTCTTACCATGCAAAACCCTCTGAACAATTCTTACATTTCTTGCTAATTAAAAATTATTTATTAGTGATTTTTTGAACAAGTAAAATCTGGTATGATCGTAAAGTGTCTTGTAACAACATTTATGGTCAGTCATATGACTGAATGGTGTGATCAAAGAGCTATCCACCCTCTATAAATATTAACAAGTAGACAACATATGTAATAGGCTGCTTATTGTCTTATTCTAATCAGATTTTTAAAAGGCTGCAGACACAGTACCTGAGGTTATTGACAATTTTTGTCATTTTACAAAAGTAATAGCTTTTCTTTTCCATTTCAGATATTGTATATTTATGCCAACTTCTTTAAAGATAATAGGTGCAATGGGATGACCCGTCAATAGTAAAACTGTGCAAGTCCTATAACATTGCTACAACAAAATTTTGAAGACTCTAAAGGATATTTCAACAATGGAAGAGAACCCTAGACATAAATGGAATGTAAACAATTTATTCAAAAAGCTGATAAAATTCAAATACTTCATTCTAAACTACAAGTTACACATATGTTTTAGAATCTTTTGAAAATATATCTGATATTATGAGCTTCTTGTTTTATAAGATATTATAAGCT
>NW_016814732.1:170579-175677 GCF_001698545.2 Rhinopithecus bieti | reverse complement strand
TATTATACTTCATATATTTTTTAAAAATCTATGACTTTTTTCCAAATGTGACTACAATCTGAAATTTTTAAATAAAAGTACCAATTAGAAGTTGTAAATCTAAAATAAATTATTCTAAATTATTAATAATAAAGAATTCAATCAACAATGCCTTTCTCGTTAAAGCAAATTATTACATACAATTACTGATCTGTAAAGAGATAATCAAGAAGACTGTGGTGAAAATTTAGGATAAAAAAGCATTACTGGCAGGCAATTCATAAAATCAATAGGTTATTTTCTGCTTTTGTAATATTTGTTTTATTCATCAATTTTATAAAGTGTGATTTGCAGTGATTTATTTTCTCTAGATAAATATTCACATGCAAACCTGACTTTAATTTTGTATTCATTTATATTAAAGAGACCACACTTTACACAGGATAAGCTTTGTGCTGTATCGTACCTTCACCTGGTTGTGAATGTTCACAGGTAAAGTGTTAAATATATACGAGGAAAGTATGTACTAAAATTGCAGCTTACACTATTTGCTTTCCCCAACCATAAAGTAATGATTATAGACAGAGCATGCACATTAACTATTGGCTATGGGACAGAAGTCACTGTGGAATTATGATATCTGAGAGAACAAAGACAAATGAAGTGAACCACAGATACTCCTTGATTCTGTGCTTAGAAGCACTTTCTGGACAATGGAACAGGGAAGTGAATCACAAACAGAGTATAGCAGTCTCACTGAGCTCAGGAGGCAATGATTAAAGACGAGGTTGTAGTTGTGACTGTAGTTTACAAGGCAAGGAATCATAAAAGAGTACCAAATATTCAAGCCATGCCTTCATAGGATGATAATTTTGGAGGCCTGGCACAGAACAACAGAAATTGGGAAACTGAACCAAATACTGAATTTGATTAAAAGAAAGAGTTGATTATTTGGTGCATTAAACAGGTGCATTTTAGTAAAATTTCACTGATAGTTTAAAAGTAAAACATTTCAAAAAGTATATAAAAAACTAACTCTAAGAAAGCTGGAGTGACCATATAAATAATAGCAAAGTAAACTTTAAAAGAACTGTGTAGCTCACACCTGTAATGCCAGCATTTTTGTGGCAGACCAATTCTCCTTGACAGTCACACAGACAGACCTCCATAGCACTCCAGTTATACAGAGAAATTTCCAAATCTCTTGCCTTAACATTAAGTTAATAATTAAACCTAGGGAAATTGATGCCCAGACATTAAAGTCAGAAATGAAACATATGTTCCGTAAGAACCTTGCTCAGGCTTCTCCTGAAAACTGGAGCAAGTCAAGACAATGGAGACAGTCTTATGTTCCTTGTACCAGGACCTACCTTGGGTCGACGAAACCTGGGGTGAGTCAAGGTAACAAACATAGCCTTACATTCCTCATACCAAAACTGGTCTTGGGTCTGAAGCAACTCTGAACACAAATGCTAGGTAGGATAAGACAGAAGTAATCACTTCAGTACCAGGACCCTCATTAAGTAGCTTTAGAAGATATTTCTTGGCTGGATGTGGTGGCTCATGCCTGTAATCCCAGGACTTTGGGAAGGTGAGGTGGGTGGATCACTTGAGGTCAGGAGTTCGAGAACAGCCTGGCCAATATGGTGAAAACATGTCTCAACTAAAAATCCGAAAATTAGCTGAGCGTGGTGGTACACAACTGTAGTCACAGCTACTCAGGAGGCTGAGGCAGGAGAATCACTTGAACCCAGGAGGTGGATGTTGCAGTGAGCTGAGATCATGCAACTGCACTCCAGCCTGGATAACAGAGTGAGACTTCATCTCCAATAATAATAATAATAGTAATAATAATAATAATAGAAGACATTTCTTAGTCACCTTGGTACTAGGGCTCTCATGGATTAAGTAGATTTAGAGGATATTTCTTGCCTCTGAGCTTCTAGTTAAAATAAAAATTAATCACCTATAAATTTAGGCAAATATAGGCATATAGGCATATAATCTAAACATATATAAGCACTGGAAGAACTTTAGCACCCTGAGTTGGTCTGTGAATTATCTCTGACCTTCTCCCAGTATCTAGTAACAGAAAGAAACTCTCTTCTTTCCCAGTTCATCTGCATCTAGTTATTGGGCCGCAAGAACATGCATCTGGACCCAGTTCTGTCTGGGAATACTTTTGGAGGCTGAGGCAGGAGGATTATTTGAGGCCAGGAGTTTGAGGCTTTAGTGAGCTATGATTGTCCCACTGAACTCCAACCTGGGTTACAGAGAAAGTCTCCAACTGAGAGAGTGAGAAAGAGAGAGAGAGAGCGAGAGAGAGAGAGAGCGAGAGAGAGAGAGAGAGATGTATTACCAGAGATAAAAAGGGACTTTCATATGATGAAAGGGTCAATGCGTAGAAAAGACTCCACAATCTTAAATACAGATGGAAGTAATAATCAGGCTTCAAAATTATGACACAAAAAGAAAAACAGAATTAAAGAGAATAATAGACAAATCCAGGATAATTCTTGAAGACTTTAACACTCTTAGTATTTAAAATAAAATATAGCAAAACATCAGTAAGGATATAGAAGATCTGAATGCTAATGCTATCGACTTAATTGATATGTATAAAACAATCCATCCTACAATTGTAGAATTCATATTATTTTTTAAGTGTACATGGAACATTCAGCATTATGGACCATATGCTGGGTCTCAAAATGTCTTAATACATTTCAAAAAATTATAATCTTAGAGTATGGTCTGTGACCACAACTGAATTAAGTTTAATATCAATAACATAAAGATACCTAGAAAATTTCAAAATATTTAGAAATTTAAAAATATACTTCTAAATAATTAGTGGATCAAAAATAATATCACAAGTGAAATTAATAATACTTTGGACTGTATAATAACACATATCAAAATCTGTGGGATGCAAATAAAAAAGTGGTTAAGTGAAAATTTATATTATCAAATATTGTATCATAAACAATGGTTTAAAATCAATGATGTAAGCTTCCACCTTAAGAAGCTAGAGAAAGAAGAGCAAATTAAAAACAAAGTAGGTAAAATGAAAAAAAGTCGAGATCAATGAACTAAAAACAAAAAATAGAGTAAATCAATGAAATATGAAATAGTGCTTTTGAAAACATAAATAAACTTGATAAACCTCTGTCTAGAGTGATTAATAAAAGGAAATACACAAAAGAGAAACATCAGAAATGAAAAAGGGAGCACCACTAGTGATCTGTCATAAAATACTTAATATTATTATGAAAAATTTATGCCAATAAATTTGACAACTTAGATGAAATGAACAAATGGAAAATTGACACAAGTAAAAATAAAAAAGCTGAAATAACTTCACATTTGTAATATGATTGCATAATTATAAAAAACTTTTTCAAAAGAAATCTTTAGACCCAAATAGATTCCCAGGTGGATTCTAGTAAATATTAAAAAAAAAAAAAAAAATAAAAGACAAAAAGAACCTCAACTCATACTTCACACTATACATGAGATATAATTCAAAATAAATCATAGGCCTGGCATTAAAGTTATAATTATAAAACATCAAGAAAAAAAGTGAAAAATGCGTCTTTCTGGCTTTTGGACAGGCAAAATTTTAACAATCAAAATCATAAATGATAAATAATTAATTTCATAAAAAATAAAAATATTACAATGAAACAATATGTAAACATGCAATAATGTAGAATCAATTATAAAGCTGTAAAGCAGATATATTTGTTCTCACACTGCTATAAAGATCTACCTGAGACTGGGTAATTTATGAAGAAAAGAGGTTTAATTGACTCGCAGTTCTGCAGACTTAACTGGAAGCATGACAGAGAGGCCTCAGGAAACTTACAATTATGGCAGAATGGGAAGGGGAAGCAAGCACCTTCTTCACGCAGCAACACAGGAGAGAGGGCGCAAAGTGGGAGGTGCTACATACTTTCAAAAATCCAGATTTACTGAGAACTCTATCACAAGAACAGCAAGAGGGACGTCCACCACCATAATTCAATAATTTCCCACCAGGGCCTTCCTTCAACACTGGGAATTACAACTCAATATAAGATTTGGGTGGGGACACAGAGCCAAACCATATCAGCAGACACAAAAAGTATAAATCATATCATTCTATTTATATAAAATTTCATAACAAGTAAATCTGGTATAAGAAATTAGACTAGTTGTATTTTCTGCAGGTGGAGTACAGAGTGACTGGGAATAGTATTAAGTTATCCCTACAATATAGTTTTGATATGTGTCTCCCCCCAGATCTCATGTTGAATTATAATCCCCAGTATTGGCGGTGAGGCCTAGTGGGAAGTGATTGGATCATGGGGATGGATTTATCATAAGTGGTTTAATACCCCCCTCCTCTCGTGGTGCTCTCCTCATGATAGTGAGTGAATTATTGTGAGATCTGATTGTTTAAAAGTGTAGGCACATTCCTCAAACTCTCTTGCTCCTGCTTTTGCCATGTGATGTGTCTGGTCCTACTTCACCTCTGCCATGAATAAAAGCTCCCTGATACCTCCCTAGAAGTCAAGCAATGTTGTTTCCATGCTTGCACAGCCTACAGAACTGTAAGCCAATTAAACATCTTTGTGTATATATATATATAAAGCAGGAATTTCTTGGGTTGATGAAAATATTTATCTCGGTAAGTATGTGGGGTACATGAATGCATGCAATTGTCAAATGCATTGAGATATTAAACTTAATATTGTGAAAATGGTCATACTGCCCAAAGTAATTTATAGATTCAATGCTATCCCCATCAAACTACCATTGACTTTCTTCACAGAATTGGAAAAAAACTACTTTAAATTTCATATGGAACCAAAAAGGAGCCCACATAGCCAAGAAAAAAATTCCTAAGCAAAAAGAACAAAGCTGGAGGCATCATTCTACCTGACTTCAAACTATACTACAAGGGTACAGTAACCAAAACAGCAAGGTACTGGTACCAAAACAGATATATAGACCAATGGAATAGAACAGAGGCCTCAGAAATAACGCCACACAACTACAACCATCTGATCTTTGACAAACCTGATAAAAGCAAGCAATGGGGAAAGGATTCCCTATTTAATAAATGGTGTTTGGA
>NW_016814732.1:152445-170385 GCF_001698545.2 Rhinopithecus bieti | reverse complement strand
CCCCCCCCCCCCCCACATGCCCGTGTCCCGCCTATTGCCCTCCCACTCCTAGAAAAGCCGCTCCCCAGGGACGCCCCGTGCGGCCTTCCTCAGTCCTCCACTCCTCTCGGGATGTCAGGACTGCAGGAACTCCGTCGGAGAGCCCCACCGGGGGACTCTGTCGGCCTTCTTTGCCAGAGGCCAACAGACTTCTTCCCCACACCTTAGATGACCAAAATAAACTTGCAGTTTTGCTCCTACCCTTGCCTACTCGCTGGTTCTTTGGTGCCCGCTCTGGTGGTCTTTAGAAAAACAAATCAGAACTTAAACAAATTTTCAAGAAAAAAACAACCCCATCAAAAAGTGGGTGAAGGATGTGAACAGACACTTCTCAAAATAAGACATTTATGCAACCAACAAACATATGAAGAAAAGCTCATCATCACCAGTCATTAGAGAAATGCAAATCAAAACCACAGTGAGATACCATCTCATGCCAGTTAGAATGGTGATCATTAAAAAGTCAGGAAATGTCCTGGAGAGGATGTGGAGAAATAGGAATGCTTTTACACTGTTGGTGGGAGCATAAATTAGTTCAACCATTGTGGAACACAGTGTGGTGATTCCTCAAGAATCTAGAACTAGAAATAACATTTGACCAGCAATCCAATTACTGGGTATATACCCAAAGGATTATAAATCATTCAACTGTAAGGACAAATGCACACGTATGTTTATTGTGGTACTGTTCACAATAGCAACGACTTGGAACCAACCCAAATGCCCATCAAGGATAGACTAGGTAAAGAAAATGTGGTACATATACACCATGGAATGCTATGCAGTCATAAAAAAGGATGAGTTAATATCCTTTGCGGGGACATGGATGATGCTGGAAACCATCATTCTCAGCAAACTAACACAAGAACAGAAAACCAAACACTGCATGTTCTCACTCAGAAGTGGGAGTTGAACAATGAGAACACATGGACACAGGGAGGGGAACATCATACACCAGGGCCTGTCTGGGGTGGGGGGTTACAGGAGGGATAGCATTAGGTGAAATTCCTAAGGTAGATGGTGGGTTGATGGGTGCAACAAACCACCATGGCACGTGAATACTTATGTAATAAACCTCCACATTCTGCACATGTACCCCAGAACTTAAAGTATATATATATATGATCTTCTGATTTAATTTTTGTTTTCATTTTAATCAATCGTGATTACAGTTAAGAGTTAAAATCTCCACAGTCTCTGAGGATATAATGGGCTAAGCGCAGTTAAATTTCATTGGCATTACCTAAAGTGTTTTATACAAAAAGTTTATACTCTGAGAGTATATGTTGTTTTTGCTTTAAAGTATTCTGTTGCTTGACTTGTGGAAACGTTTACAACATGTTTATTTATTTAGTTGTCCATTAGTAAAATGCAATGTTCCATTTTGAGGAATGATTTTTATACTGCTCTGCACTCAATGATGATCACAATTCTAAACAAACATGCTCTGTTGGCGTAATCCTTAATTCTAATATGGTGTTACACTAGAAATGATTATATGGTGTGTAAGCCTAATACTGTTCCCATCATTTTATGGCATTAAGGCTTCATGCATTTGGAGAAGGCTTTCTGATGTCAAATGTATTTTCAGTTTTCTAAGCAGCCCATTTCTTGAAGGACTGGCAAAAGGAAGCTATTCTGACAATTTGGCTGAACTCATGGAAATTTCAGGCTGGGCCAGATGGTAAGAATCAGCTGTTGTGTGAAGCAGGTAAAGGCAGCATTTAAAATGCTACTGGCAGTTTTCCTGAGACTTAACAACAACAGGTGTTCTTGATTTCTTTCTTCTAAAATGTTCTCCAAAATCGCAAATTATGTGGCATTATGTTTGTTTTGCAAACAAAGGAACCTTTTCCCACCAGAGTGATAAGTGATTGTGATTACTTTAATCATGCTGTCAGAACTCTAGCACTAAATTCAATATGATTGAGATAAGGTGCAATTTTAGTTATTTTCCCTAAGATAAGGCTGTGTAAGGAATACAGAAAAAATGTATTATTATGATGGGTTGTCAAAAATGATAGACCCCAACCATGCAAAAGCCATCATGCAAAGCAATGGCAAGAGAGGGGCAGTTTTGGACTGTCTACACACTGCTTTGCTCAGGCTCAGAGGGGTTTTGTGTGTGCTTGTGTGTTGACATCACAGCCAAGTACTGAGATATGTCAATTTTGCCACAATTGAATTGTATTTGTCATTTTAATCACCAAAATTACCAGCACTATTTCAGTTAGCTGGTCATTAAAGTGACTGAATTAGATTGACTGCTCTTGATCTGATTGCTCACTAGGAAATTGAGCTTCAAAGAGACATTCCAGGCAACTCTGATAATAAGCCATGACAATGTGATGCTAAACAGCTGTGAATTGGGAGCTCCTCCCATGAGCCTAGTGTTTTTGCTCAGCAAGGAGTAAGAGGAACTTTTAAAGACCTCGTGAAAATTAGCAAAGTAAGTGTTTTTCACTTTTATGGAAACATTACTTAATGCAAGAAGCTAGCTAAATTTAAAATAAAAGAACAGAAAATGGATTGTTCACATCTTAACCTTTTCTCCTTTGTTAAACTCACTATTTTATGGAGTTTAAATAAAATGTCAAGAAAATACTTCCATGACACCGGGTAATTTTACTTAAAATTCTAACTTCAGGAAGGCCAAGAACAACACCAAAAACAGCATGTTGGTAAAATATAATTCAACAGGTGCAATATTTTAAAAGGAAACTGTTGGAAGACACATTTTTCCAAGTTTGGAGGATATGGTAATGATAAATCTTTTATTTCTGTTGACTTCTCCCAAACTACCATTTCCCCCTCATGTTCTGACATACTTCTTCACTGCTAGCTTGCTGTGTGAACCCTCAGTCCATTTTAAATTGCCTAAGTAATTATATGTAATTTCTCTTCTTTTCTTTTTTTTTCTTTTTCTTTGAGACAGAATCTAGCTCTGTGGCCCAGGCTGGAGTGCAATGGCGCAAACTCAGCTCATTGCAACCTCTGCTTCCTGGGTTCAAATGATTCTCCTGCCTCAGCCTCCTGAGTAACTGGGACAACAGACGCCCGCCACCTTGCACGGCTAATTTTTTGCATTTTTAGTAGAGACGGGGTTTCACCATATTGGCCAGGCTGGTCTCAAACTCCTGACCTCATGATCCACCTGCCTTGGCCTCCCAAAGTGCTAGGATTACAGGCTTGAGCCACCACACCCGGCCTGTAATTTCTATCTCTGAAAGAATTGGTCTGCATCATTGTCTGGAAATTTTGTTTGCTGAAGCAGTTGCTGTAGTCCTTCCTCTCCTTCACTGTGGCTGCTCTTCCTGTATATGGATATGGATGCTTTACCACTGTGCTTCTGTATCCAAGCTGGCATTGGATCATGCATATCTCATGCTGCCTGAAGGTAAGAAAAAATATAATTCATTCATTTGTTCAGTATTTCGACAAATAATTATGCGGTTCATGTACATACTATGAGTTAGCGTATTATATACAAAATTATTTAAGTCAGAAAAACATTATAAATTTTTCTTCTAATTAAGAAGCAGAAGACCTTTACTGGTTCTAACTCAGACCAGGGCGTCCTTTCAGATTGTAGCTCGCAGCCAGTTGTGGTTCATTTTGGGCATATTAATACATGCTGGAAGAGCACTGCTTCTTTCAGAATGTAAGAGATGCTGACCAATGTCATTCTTCTTTTAAACTTGAATATCAGAGCAATTAAAAGATATAAGAGTGTCATAAGGCAAATAATGACTCAAATATAAACTTTTTTACAGATTAAGTAAATAATAAGAAAATGGTTTATATCTGCATATAGAAAGGATGTAAGCTAATTTTCCTATTCATTTCAACAGCAGAAGCTAATTTGTAGAATGTATAGCACAGTGAATCCAGCAAAGTAGTGCCTTTTGTGGGAAGAAAAAGGGGTGAGGGACACATACCCAGTTCATCAGATGAAGCTGACCTTTGCACCTTGGGGATATTAGGGAAGGCACTGGGAATGACGCCAAGAGGGTTAGAGGAGCTTTCATGGAAGGAAAAAAAAAACCCTTCCCTCTCCAATAAGATTTGCTACAATCATTTCTCCTCTACTCATCAGTAGGGGAGGAGAGCTTCCACTGAACTTACCTACTTTTTCCTTCCTAGAAACTAGTCTTTTCCTCTTCAGCTTCCATTTGGAGTCAGACTTTAATTCCATAATGTACTCTCTGGAAATGGTCTTTAAGTGCAGACATAAATGATGCAAAAAAGCCAGGACTGTGAATATCCAGAGGTAGATTTATCTGGACAGGTGAAACAGAAAATGCAAGGATTTCTTCAAAGGGAATATGAGGTACAGAAATAAGGTCATTGTGGTTAAAAGTAAGAGAGGAATGGGCAGGACATGAGCTCACAGAGACGCACAGAGGCCATTTCACTGGCCTTGTAAGTTGAATAATCAGATTTTATTCTATTTACAATATAAAGCCAATGGAAACTCATAAGCAGGAAAGTGCTAAATCTAAATTTCAACTTCCTATATTGCAAATGAATTAAAGAGAGAACACTGGACACAAGAAAGAGAGAAGTTGTTTTAAGAGTCTAGGTGAGCCATGATATTGGCTTGAGCCAGAGTGGAGATGATAAGAAATAATGAATTAAGGGTATAGTTTTAAAGTAGAGCAAGTTCAACAATGTCAATTGAATGCAGAGGAATGTATGTATGAGAAAAAGAGAGGACTCAAAATATACTACAGGTTTTTTGTTGAAATAATTGAGAAGGTAGTGCAGATAATTAGTGAGGTGGGAAAAACTTATGGAGGTATGAGGTTAAGTTTTCTTTGTTTTTAGAAAACCTAGATATCTCTCTCTCTGTCTCTCTCTCTCTCTCTCTCTCTCTCTCTATTTTGCCCTCAAGTTCATTTTGAAGTATTGTTAAATATTCAAATGGAGATCAGGTTGCTAGTTTGATATATAAGAAATCTGGAACTGAGGGAAGAGGTTAAGACAGGAGACATAAACTGAAGAGTCATCAGTATCCTGATGGCATTTAAAGCCATACGATTGGACAAGATCCCAAAGGCAGAGGGTGTAGATTTCTAAGAGAAGAGTGCATGTTAGGAGCCTGGTTCTTCAATATCCAGCCACATTCCAGAGTTGATACAACATATTTGTCTATAAGCTTTTGTCTCACTTTCTTATATTAGTCTGATATCTGTATCTCTCATTGTCTCTGCTCAGTTATTGTGGGAAAGAAACTTTTATGGTAGAAAGAGATTTCTTTTGATACATTTGAATTAAGATGTGTTAGAAACCTCATCCCTCCCCATTGATGAGTTGTATTTAGCTGTCTTTGCAGATAATATATATCTAACACATTAAAAATAATTCTATCAGAAAACTGAAGAAATTTTAAGCCGGGTGAAGAGTTGCTAGTGCCATAAGGGACAATTTTCCTTACAGTTTTCTGGAGAGCTTAGCATTTGTTCTTCCTGTTTATTGAATCAGGCATATAATGAAATCATGACCATATCCTGAGGGGATTTAAAAGCAAGTTGAATCCATTATAATATTCTGGACAGAGAAAATGAATATTCATCAGCTTTAGTAAGGATTAGCTATACCTCCTACAGTTTTAGGTAAAATTTAAGCTTGAATTTAAATGGCAATTTGCATTACCAAGAGATTTTAAACAGGAACCAGAACAGCTCTTAATACAGCAGTTTAATAAGAAAAACTATGTTAAAAAATGTATTCTTTTGGGTAGTTTTCTTACTTTCTGCATTCATTTTCCTGAAAAGTTATTTAAATAGTTACATTGACCAGAAGAAATGTGACTTTCAGCTCAAGGGTGAACTTGGTTATTTTTAAAATAGTAAGAACCATTCCTGAGATGATCTGCATTAGGTCACGTGTCACTGTCTTGCCTATCTAGATTTCTGGTTGCGGGCTGGAAAGCAGCACTAACAAAATCTATGTCTCTGGACTTACTATATAACGTTTTTGGAATTCATTGTCTCCATCTATGTAGCATAGTAGCCTATGGTCGCTTTCAGTTTTTGTTCATAGCATTTAATACTGTAACAAATTTTGACTTGTGAGTACTATTGTTCCTAAATCTAATGCAATAAGTGAATGGATCTAATATATTTCTGGCTACTAGTGCCAAGTATGTGCCCAACAATCTATCAGATACTTTCCACATACTACTGCAACAAATAATGTTAATAATTCTATCCTTGAAGTATTTTTATTCCTGTATCACATATGAGAGAAATGAAGCTTTAAGGGTTGAAGTAGCTTGCCCAATATCAGCAGCAAATTATTTCTAGGTCCACACAACTGTCAAGTCTATACGTTCTCCCTAATAGACTTCTATTGCAGCACTACACACAAGAGTTGATTTTAATAGGTATTGTCTTGTAAGACCTATCTAGAATGTGTTTTTAGACTTTAAGAACTATAAGACTGTATTTGCAGATCCTTGATAATGTCTTTAAGATTGAAAACAAATTCTTTCTCTCAAATGTCTCTCATTGGCTTCAGTGTTTCATCAAATTAAGTAAAAATATGGAGTCCTAGAAGGTTTAGTTAAGAATACAAATATTGTTATTAAGAGGTTCATATCAGTTAATTACTCCTCAAACTCCACTTCTGAAAACGCAGAACTGTAAGAATACATAAGTACATTGTTATGACAAATGATGTTTTCATGAAGAATTTAATGAATTCCTATTTCTCAAGGAAAACTCCAAGACAATCAATGTGAACATCTTCTGATACAACTCTACCAGAGATCAACCTAGTAAGAATTAATGATGGGGGTAGGCTGCAATCTTCATTTTAAACAATGTCCTCCCTCATATGGTTTGGCTGTGTGTCCCCACTCAAGTCTCAGTCTAAATTATAATTCCCAGTGTTGGAGGAGGGACATGGTAGGAGGTGATTGGATCATGGGGGTAGACTTCTCCTTGCTGCTCTGAGGATAGTGACTGACTTCTCATGAGATCTGGTTGTTTAAAAGTGTGTAGCACTTCCCCCTTTCACTCTCTCTGTCTCCTGCTCTGCCAGGTAAGGATTGTGCCTGCTTCCCCTTTGCCTTCTGCTATGATTGTAAGTTCCCTGAGGCCTCCCCAGCCATGCTTCCTGTATAGCCTGCAGAACTGTGAGTTAATTAAACCTCTTTTCCCCATACGTTACCGAGTCTCAGGCACGTCTTTAAAGCGGTATAAGAATGAACTAATACAGAAAATTAGGATCAGAGAAGTGGGGCATTGCTATAAAGATACCTACAAATATGGAAGCCAGTTTGGAACTGGGTAGTGTGAAGAGGTTGGAACAGTTTGGAGAGATTAGAGGAAGACAGGAAGATGAGGGAAAGTCTTGAACTTCCTAGAGACTTGCTGACAATTGTGACCAAAAATTCTGATAGTGATATGAACAGAGATGGCCAGGCTATTGAGGTCTCAGATGGAAATGAGGAACTAATTGGAAACTGGAGTAAAGTTACACTTGCTGTAATTTAGCAGACAGACTGGCAGCATTGTGCTCCTGCTCTAAAGATCTGTGGAATGTTGAACTTGAGAGAGATGATTAGGGGTCTCGTAGATGAAATTTCTATGCAGCAAAGTGTTCAAGGAGTAAATTTGCTGCTTCTAACAGTGTATGTTCATATTTGTTCACAAAGAGATAATCTAAAATTGCAACATATTTAAAAGGGAAGAAAAGCATAAATTATTGGAAAATTTGCAGCTCGACCATACAATAGAAAAGAAAAACCCTTTTTCTGGGAAGGAATTCAAGGCTGCAGAAATTTGCATCAGTGAAAATGAGTGAAATGTTACTAGCCAAGACAATGGAGAAAATGCCTCCAGGGCATTTCACAGACCTTTGTGGGAGCCCCTCCCATCACAGGCCTGGAGATCTAGGAAGGAAAAATGGTTTCTTGAGCCAGGCCCAGGACCATGCTGCTCTGTGTAGCCTTGGAACATGGCACCCTGCATCTCACCTGCTCCAGCTTCAGCTGTGCCTAAAAGGGCCCAAGGTAAAGCTCAGGCCATTGCTTCAGATGGTGGAAGCCTTAAGCCTTTGCAGCTTCCATGTGGTTTGGAGCCTATGGGTGCACAGAAGGCAAGAGTTCAGGTTTGGAAGCCTCCACCTAGATTTCAGAGGATGTATGGAAATATCCAGGCAGAAGTCTGTTGCAGGGCTGGATCCCTCATGCAGAACTTCTACTAGGTCAGTACAGAGAGAAAATATAGCACTGGAGCCCTCACACAGAGTCCCTGCTGGGGCACTTTTTAGTAGAGCTGTGAGAAGAGGGACACAATTCTCCAGACCCCAGAATAATAGATCAACTGACAGCTTGCAATGTGCACCTGGAAAAACCACAGACACTCAACACCAACCCATGAAAGCAGGAGTAGGGTCTGTAACCTGGAGAGCCCACGGGAAGAGCTGCTCAAGGCTTTGAAATCACACTACTTGCATCAGTGTGGCCTGCATGTGAGACATGGAGTCAAATGAGATTATTTTGGAGCTGTAGAATTTAATGACTGCCCTACTGGGTTTTGGACTTGCATGGGGCCTTTAGCCCCTTTGTTCTGCCTGATTTGTCCGTTTGGAATGGGGCTATTTATCCAATGTCTGTACCCCCATTATATCTTTTTTTTTTTTTTTTTTTTTCCTTTTTTTTTTTTTACTTTTTTTTTTAAAATTTTTTCATTTTATTATACTTTAAGTTCTAGGGTAACATGTGCATAACGTGCAGGCTTGTTACATAGGTGTATATTTGTGCCATGTTGGTGTTGCTGCAACCCATCAACTCGTCAGCCCCCATCAATTCATCATTTATCTATATCATGTTAACTCCCAATGCAATCCCTCCCTCCACCCTCCCCTTTTATGATAGCCCCCCAGTGTGTTGATGTTCCCTCTTCCCTTGTGTGTTGCTGATCTCTTGGTCATCCCACCTCATGAGTTGAGACATGCGGTGTGTGTCTGGATGGTTGTGGTTTTTGTGTCCTACAAGAACGAAACTTCTCCTTTTTATGGCTGCATAGTATCATGGTATATTGTGCCACATTTAATCCAGTCTGTCACAGATTGGGGTCCATGTGATTGGTGAATAGTGCTGCAATAAACTACGTGTGCATGTGTCTTTGTAGTAGAATAATTTATAATCCTTTGGGTATATTACCCAGTAGTGGGATGTGGTCTATTGGTACATCTAATTCTAATCCTTGAGAATTTGCCATACTGTTTTCCATAATGGTTGAACTAGTTTACAATCCCACCAACAGTGTAAAGTGTTACTATTTCTCCCACATCCTCTTCCAACACCTGTTGTTTCCTGATTTTTTAATGATTGCCATTCTACTGGTGGTGAGATGGTATCTCATTGTGGGTTTTGATTTGCATTTCTCTGATGGCGAAGTGATGATGAGCATTTTTGTTCATGTGTCTGTTGGCTGTATGGAACTGTCTTCTTTTTGAGAGAAATGTCTGTTCATATCCTTTGCCCACTTTTTGATGGGGTTGTTTGTTTTTTTCTTGTATATTTGTTTGAGTTCTTTGTAGATTCTGGATATTAGCCTTTGTCAGATGAGTAGGATTTGCAAAATTTTCTCCCATTCTGTAGGGTTGCCTGTTCACCTCTGATGGTAGTTTCTTGCTGTGCAGAAGCTCTTTAGTTTAATTAGATCCCGTTTGTCGATTGTTGCTTTTGCTTGCGTTGCTTTTGGTGTTTCTAGACATTGAAGTCCTTGGCCCATGCCTATGTCCATGAATGATACTACCTAGATTTCTCTTAGGGTTTTTATGGTATTAGGTCTACATTTAAGTCTCTAATCCATCTTGAATTAATCTTCGTATAAAGGGTAAGGAAAGGATCCAGTTTCAGCTTTCTCTGATGGCTTAGCCAAATTTCCCAGCACCATTTATTAAATAGGGAATCCTTTCCCCATTTCGTTGTTTCTCTCAGGGGTTGTCAAAGATAGATGGCTGTAGATGTGTGGGTATTATTTCTGAGGGACTCTGTTCTGTTTCTTTTAAAGTGATTAACTGTTTTTGATAATACAGGCTCATAGGTTGGATGGACTTGCTTGTCTCAGATGAGACATTGGCTTGGACTTTTGATTAATGCTAAATGAGTTAAGACTTTTGGGGGACTATTTTGGAATGTTTATAATTGTGTTTTGAAATGTGAGGAAATGATATGAGATTGAGAGGAGGCCAGAGGCAAAATTTGATATGGTTTGGCTCTTATGTCCCCACCCAAATCGCATGTGAATTGTAACTTTCTAATGTTGGAATTGAGGGACCTGGGTGGGAGGGATTGGATCATGCAGTGGGCAGGGGATTTTCCCTTGCTGTTCTCATGATAAATGAGTCAGTTCTTACAAGATCTGTTGTTAAAAGGTGCGCACTTCCCCTTTGCTCTCTCTCCTACTTCCACAAGTAAAGACTGTGCTTTTCCTTCCACTTCTGCCAATGATTGAAGTTTCCTGAGGCAACTGCCAAGCATACCTCCTTTACAGCCTTTAGACTGTGAGTCAATTAAACCTATTTTCTCCATAAATGTACCCAGACTCAGATATAGTTTTTATTAGTAGTGTTGAATGGGCTGATACACTCCCATCCAAATTTACTCTTTATTAGGTCACTGCCAAAATCTGATGAAGAAAGATCCAGAGTTAAAAAAAAAAAAAAAAAACTCAAAGTCTTTGAATTAAGAGAAAATTTCACATCAAAATATGTCATTCAAAACCGTAAAAATTTCCCAGGAAGTACAGTATACACATTTTTGTTATTGATGTCTACTCTTTGATATAATAGTTATGAAAAAAGCTTGAAAAAGCTATCATGATGTACAGTGCTTGATACTAGCATGTTTGTCTTTTGAAACACTTCAACAAGCATGAAAATTTCAACTGGTGGCATTTTCTTTTCTATTGCCTTTATCTTTTCCTTAGATAATATTTTAAGCTAATTTTTATTTGTGTAAATTTTGTTTCTTTTTTTTTACTCTATGATGTTTAAGAAAATGCCCACATACTTCCAAGAAGTATGAAAGATGTCATTCACTTCTCTGTGAGACTGTAAGGCAGTGTTAGCAGTCTTTTATTCTTGTCTCTCTCTACTTTATACCAACCTGCAAAGACTCATTTTCAAATGTAAACTTTACTTTAGACTTGTTTAAAAATATAATGAAAAACTATAGACACTACACTACAGAGTTCTCATATGCCCAACACTCAAGTTTCCCTTATTATTAGTAGCTGTTGTTACTATGGTACATTTGTCACAATTAATAAACCAATATTGATAGATCATTATAACTAAAATCTACACTTTTAAAAGCTTTTCATGAGTTTTACCTAATGTCCTTTGCTGGCCCAGAATCCCATCCTGCATATTGTACTACATTTAGTAGTCATGTCTCTTTAGGATCCTCAGTCTACTCTATATTGTTACAGTTTCTCAAACAATTATTGTTTTTGATAATGAATACTGGTCAGGTATTTTGTAGAATCTTCCTCAGCTGAACTTTTTCTTAATTTTTTTTCACAATTACCCTGGAGTTAATAATCTGGGAGAGCAAGACAACAGAAGAAAAGTGCTATTCTCATCACATTATATCAAGCTACGTATTATCAACATGACTTATCACTGTGGGTGTTAAACTTGATTGCCTAGTTCAGATAGTGTTTGTGAGATTTTTTCACTATCAAGTTATGCTTTTTCCCATTTCATAATATAGTCTTTGGAAGGAAGTACTTATGCTCAGCTTATACTTAATATACGGGGAATTATACTCCACTTACTTGAGTTAGATTATCCACATAAATTATTTGAAATTTTTCTCCATGAAAGGTTTGTCTATTTTCTCTGTTTATTTCTTTACTTAAACATTGGCTTATATTAGTATATGGCCTCATGGACATTTTTGTTGTGGTTTAGATTATAATTAGATACTACTTTGTGTATTTTGTTGCTCATATTATTTCAGTTCTTGGCATTGGGAGCTCTTTCAGCTAGCTCCTGTGTCTTTTGAAATCTTTAACATACCCCATGTGTGCATGTTTGTGTGTGTGTTTGAACATTTCTTTACGTTTTGGCATTACAAAATTCTCTGAGCTCATTTTGTATAATCCCTACCCTAGTTTTGGATTAGTCGTTTCTTTAAGGAGCCCTGGTTTAATGTTTTATCTGATTGCATCTATTTCCTGTTGGCATCAGAGTCTCAGTGATTATACTAACAAGCTAAAGATAATATACTTCACATATCCCCCTCATTCTGAATAAATGCATGCTTGTGTTTTCTAAGTTAAGTGCTTGTGTGTTTTGATCGTATGTCTTGGAGGCAGCCCTGAAGGCAGTAGATTTAGAAAAGAGTAATAAAATATTAAAGACTAGGCCCTGACTTAATAGTTAATGCAAAATTTGGTTATTTTAAATAAATTTATTTGAAAAAATAAAATTTAGATTGTATATAACCTCTAAGTTGTTGCTTTGTGCACATTATCAACACACATATCTCTTTAAATCCATGTAATCTGTAAATGTGAAGATATGCCTTCAAATAATACTGATCTATGGGTTTTTTGTCCATTAGAATAAAAAAGAATGAAAATCAAATCTGTAATAATTTATATTGTATTTGGCATTTTTATTAGTAGCATATTTTTTGTTAATATACTTGAACAATTTTAATAGGAAAATAAGGGTATATCTTGTTATTGCATTTCTATGGTATATTAGTCTGTTCTTACATTGCTATAAAGAAATACCAGAGACAGGGTAATTTACAAAGAAAAGAGGTTTAATTGGCTTATGTTTCCAGTTTGCTTGGGAAACGGTGTCATCTGCTTCTGGGGAGGCCTCAGAAACCTTACAATCATGGCAGAAAGTGAAAGGGAAGCTGGCATGTTCTATATGGCTGGAGCAGGAGGAAGACAGAGAAGGGGGAAGTGCAACACGCTTTCAAACAACCAGACCTGTGATAAATCTATCATGAGAACAGCAATTGGAAAGTTCACAAACATGATTCAGTCAACTCCCAGCAGGCTCCTTCTCTAACACTGGGGATTACAATCCAACATGAGATTTGGGTGGGGACACAGAACTAAACCATATCACGTGTCTTCTAAATTGCATTTTTATATTTCTCACTTATTTAACTCTCAATTTTTTAAAAAAATTGAGCTTAAGAGAATAGTATATTTCTTAAATTTCTGTTTGAGACTATCTAAACTTGGAAATTGGTATAGAAAATATAAGACAGATTTCAACTTAGATAGAAGTTTTCTAATTTAGAATATTTCTATTTTCTTCTGTAGGAATGAAAATCAAAATCCATATTAACAATACTATAATTAAGCAATGAGTTAATTTTAGCTAAAAATGTGTCATGAATCAAAGAAAATTTTGTACCAGCCACCACAACCTAACTAAAGGAATGTTCTTATTAATTATGTGAAACAGAACAGTTTTGACAATAGTAGTTAGATGCCTATCTTCTGACTGAATCTTTCTTCAGTGATATGTAATTCACATATAATATTCACATTTACCAAAAAGTACAATTCAGTGCTTTTTGCTGTACTCATAAAACTGCTTAACCAATGTCATTAGGTAATTTGAGGACATTTCTTAACCCCTAATAACCCCATACCCATTAGCAGTTATTTTTATATTCTCCCCTCCCTATAGCTCCTGGCAACCGCTGATCTATTTTTGTCTCCATGGATTTGCCTATTCTAGACATTTCATACTAATGGAATCATACAATATGTGGCCTTTTGTGTCTGCTTTCTGTCACTCAGCATAACATTTTCAAACTACATTCATGTTGTAGCATGAATCAATACCTTATTCTTTTTTGGTTGAATGATGTTCTGTTTCATGACTATGCCATTTTGTTTATTCATTTATTAGTTGATGGACATTGGGTTGTTTCCACCTTTTGGCTATTATGAGTAATGTTATGAATGCTCAGTACAAATGTTTGTGTGCTCAATATCTGTTCAGTTCTCTTGGCTATATGTCTAGGAGTGGAATTGCTTAGTAATAAGGTAACTCTATAAGTAATTTATTGAAGAATTGTCAAGCTGCTTTTCGGAACAACTGCAACATTTTACATTATCATCAGCAAGCTATAACAATTCCAATTTCTTTATATCCTTGTAACACTTGTTGTTATTTAAAAGACATAATATAAATTCTGTGTTTTTACTATACCCACTTTATAGATGAAAACATTGTTTGTTACCAAGTGTTAATGTTTTTTGCATAAAGTTTCCAGTAGAACTATACCAGAAAAAATATAAATATATATATTTGATAGCTATATTATATAATATTATTTTCAAATTGTTACTATGGCTAGTTAAAACATTTTCCTTGAAATTATTTAACCTTATGAGTATGCTTATAGACATTTATCTCCAAAAGTATTGAATGGGTTGTATAAATTAATATACATTCTATACTAGTTAAATCAGAAAGGATACATTTTAACTTTTTAGATTTTAGTTTAGATGTTCTTGGGAGATAATATTATTTAAATATGGTTCCCAGTAATCTTCTGGAAATATTCTTCGGAGGAGGGCTCTAAACTACAAGGACAAAGTTTGATTTTGTGGTGTAAGCATTGGCAGAAAAAAGTCTTCCTGGTAAGCAATTTTAATTTAGCTCACTAGGTATAGAGATTAAAGTTTGTTTCTAAAAAAAAGTTATTCAAAATTACTGTAATAATTGAATACCTACGGAATTATTTGTGATGGTAGAATTAAATCATATTATCATATAATGGAAGCTGTGCCAAAATTTTCCTTGGATGTACTTGCTCTTAATTTCTTTGTATCATTTTGCAATACTTTGAATTTCCTTCTATTGTAAATTAGGCCTTGTAATAATGATTAATGGTAAATTTTGCAAGGACATAGTTGTAACGTTTTAAATAAAGTCTGAAGGGGAAAGTTAAACCTTTTAGCATTATGATAATCATACCCCATTATATTAACACTTTCCCAGTCTAATATTCACACTTGTCCTTACCAGAAACATCTAAGATCTATAAAGTAAGCAAAACCTTTCAGTAAGCAAAAAAGATTACAAAATGCTTGCAACGAAGCTCATGCACTTTATTTAGACAACTTTACAGACCTTAGTTTGAGTTTGACATACTTTATAACTTCATTGATTCAATAAATGTCTGCTTGGTGCCGTTAAGGTAGTGACAAATTGTGACAAATAAGTTTCTTTTTCAGGTGTCACGTAAAAGCAGTGGCTGCACAGAAGGGCATTTTATAAAAAATACTAACTCTGTACCCTAGCCCCATTGGAAAAGGATGATAAATACATAGCAGATGTGCAGGAGAATGAGCCTGCTTGCTTGCCAGATATTTTCAAATCCTGATATGTGCAAAATAGGGCATGGAAAATAAGCACAGTATCTTTCTTTCCTTTAGGGAATTCATAATCTAAGAGGTAGAGATAAAGAATTTAAAATAATATGCAAATAATTAGAGGATAAGAATATAATTGCTATAAAATAAGTCCATAGAAAATGTTTTGCGGACTCAAAGAAATAAAGATAAAGTCCTAGGAATATGTTAAGGTGTTTAGAATGTTACGCTATATATGTTTTCCTATATATTATCTCACTGAAGTCTCACAAGACTTGAGTCTTGGTGTAGAATTTATGATTCCCAACCTATAAGAGGAGAAACTGCTCAGAAGTTTAAATGACTTGCACTAATTCACAATTAATGATTCTTTTATTTTGTTTTAATTAAGAACCACTTCATCCTGTCATAACCTCAAGGCACAAACTTTGGATTTGCACTTAATTCCACATCTATTTTAAATAAATGGACAGGTGACTACTTATGATTATTTTCCTGCGTCTGTTAGCTGAATTACTTCAATAGAGAGGTATTTTCCTTATTAATTATATTGTTATCTAAAAATATAGTTAGTTATAGGAAAGGCAGAATAAACATTTAATTATTTTAATCCAGTTATCAGTTTTCAAAATAATGAGATAATTTTCTTGCATCCACTAAAGGTAATCAATGAATTTTTCTTTTGTTGTATCATTATAAACTCATAGATATAAACATATTAATAGATTTCAGTTCATTACAGTTAAATTATGCTTACCAGTGCTTACATTGCCCCATGTTCAGTCACTAGAAAACTAATTTAAATTGGTTCCTTCTGATATGATCTCAGTAGTCTTGGATGGATACTCTTTTGGCTCATCTGATCTATTTCCCACCTTAGAATTGGAATCAGCCATTTATTCAAGGAGACCTAAATTGGTGTAATGTAAAATAGTATTTAGAGCTACAATGTAAGATCTAGGAATACTCATTTCTATTGAATTAATAACTGCTTTTAAACTTTTTCACTGAACAAAGATGAACATATTTTAAAATTACTCTTCTTTTCTTAAACTTATTTTTACTACCAATCATCAACAAAGAAATTGAAATACAGAAAAGTTAGGTGAGCTCTGAGACACATTTGAATTTAGGATTTGAATCCACAAAATGACTCCACAGGACCAATTGCCAAATTGCCACTATAATATGGGGCAATGCTTCTCAAAATATATTATATGTACTGCTTGTAAATACAAGATGAGATGGGTTTAAGCCAGGAAGAAATATGTGTCCCTGTGTGTATTTGTTACTTAATAATTACATATTTTATATTAGAGAAAATCAAAGCCATGATTTAATCAATATTGTTGCCAAAAATCAATTTAAGAAACAAAAGCAATATAAGGTGTATTTAAAAAGTAAATAAACAGTATGTATATGTGATATTCAGATTGGTAAATATTGAGAGGGTGACATTAGAATAATTGAAATTTTGAAAATTCTATAGTTTATTTTAATTAAAAGTAAACAGTGTTATTTAACTGAAAAGAAATATGATGAAATGAGAACAGGGTGACAAAACTTTAATAATAGATTAGATTAAGAAAGTGGATAATGACAATATCCATATTAATAATTTCTTTAGGTCAGGTACATGCTAGATATCACATCTAGATTATCTCTAATTGCAGCCTAGCTATAGGAAGTTTATTTATCCTGCTCACTTTTGAGGAAATTGAGGTTTAGAGAATATTTGAATTCCAAATAAAATATGGATGTTAGAATTTACTCAGATGTGAATGCATATACATTGGGAGATAATTCATTACAAGGTGGGTATATGATATCTGCTTAAGGAAAATTATTCTGTAGACTATGTGCTAGTTCAATAGAATATGAGGCATCTATTCTTGATCTGTTTAACCATGATTTTTGCAATTATTCATTTAGCCGGTCATTTTTGAAAAAATATTTGTTGAGTGGATACAATATTGCATAGTATACCTGTGTCAGTGGCAATAAAAGGCAAAGATTTTGCCTTATATTGACTTTATAATCAAGTGAGACAGAGAGATGATACTCAATGAAATATGAATATGTGAATGTAGCTCTATGTGGAAATATGTGGAAAGGTTTATACTGACTTTTTTAAAAAGAAAGTATATATTAATTTTGGAAAATCAGGAAAACATTAAACTTGAAGAAATTAAAAATTCCATAATCCTACCATCTTGTGATACCTCACTCAGGTAGTGATCATAGTCTCCAATAGGTAGTTTTTTCACCCATGCCTCACTTCCTTCCTCTCCCATCTAGTCTACAATGTCTTTTGTTCCCATGTGTATGTCCATATGTGCAGAAATGTTTATCTCCAAGTTATAAGAGAGAACATGTGGTATTTGATTTTCTGTTCCTGCAAGAATTTACTCAGGGTTATTGCCTCTAGCTGCATCCATGTTGCTGCAAAGGACATGATTTTGTTCTTTTTTATGGCTGTGTAGTATTCTATGGTATATATATATATATATATATA
>NW_016814732.1:125181-152314 GCF_001698545.2 Rhinopithecus bieti | reverse complement strand
TATATATATATATATATATAACACCTTTTCAAACACAGTCCATGTTGATGGGCACCTAGGTTGATTGTGGGTCTTTGCTATTGTGAAGAGTGTGACAATGAATATGCATGTGCCTGTATCTTTTTTGGTAGAATAATTTATTTTCCTTTAGATATACACCCGGTAATGAGATTGCTGGGTTGAATGGTAGCTTTGTTTTAAGTTCTTCAGAACTCTCCAAACTGTTTTCCGCAGAGGCTGAACTAACTTGCATTCCTATCCAGAATGTATGAGTGTTCTCTTTTCTCCACAGCCTTGATACAATCTACATTTTTAAAAATTTTTTCATAATAGCCATTCTGACTGCTGTGAGATGGTATCTCATTGTGGTTTTGAATTGTGTTTCTCTGATGTTTAGTGATGTTGAGCATTTTTTTCATATGCTTATTGGCCACTTGTATATCTTCTTTTCAGAAGTGTCTCTTCATGTCCTTTGCTCAATTTTTTATTAATGGGATTATTTGTTTTTGCTTGTTGATTTATTTAAGTGCCTCATAGATTCTGGATTAAGGCCTTTGTCAGATGCATAGTTTATGAATATTTTCTCCTATTCTGTAGGTTGTCTGTTTATTAATAGTTTCTTTTGCTGTGCAGAAGCTATTTAGTTTAATTAGGTCCTCCTTGTCAATTTTGTTTTGTTTTAATTGCTTTAGAGGACTAAGCCAAAATTCTTTGCCAAGGCCATCATTGAGAAGGATATTTCCTTGATTGTCTTCTAGGATTTTTATAGTTTGAGGTCTTGCATTTAAATATTTAATCCATCTTGAGTTAATTTTTGTATGTGGTGAAATTAAGGGTCTAAATTCATTCTTCAGAATATGGCTAGCCAGTAATCCCAGTACCATTTATTGAATAGGGAGTCATTTCCTTGTTTTTGTCAGTCTTATTGAAGATCAGATGGTTATAGATACGTGGCTTTATTTCTGAGTTTTTAATTCTGTTCCATTGAAGTATATGTCTTTGTTTGTACCAGTACAATGCTGGTTTGGTTACTGTAGCCTTACAGCATAGTGTGAAGTCAGGCAGTCTGATGCCTTGGGTTTTGTTCTTTTTGCTTAGGAATCCTTTGGGTATTCTGGCAACTTTTCAGTTCCTTAAGAATTTAAAAGTGTTCTTCTAATTCTGTGAAGAATGATGTTGGTAGTTTGCTAGAAATACCATTGAATCAGTAAACTGCTTTGGTAATATGGCCATTTTAACAATATTGATTCTTGCAATCCATGAGCGTGAACTGACTTTCCTTTTATTTGTGTAGCCTCTGATTTCTTTCAGCAGTGTTTTGTATTCTCCTTGTAGATATATTTCACTTGCTTGGTTAGATGTATTCCTAGGTGTTTCATTTTTCTTTGTGGTTGTAGTAAATGCAATTGTGCTCTTAATTTTACTCTCAGCTTGGATGTTATTGTCGTATATAAATGCTACTGATTTTTGTACATCAATTTTGTATCCTAAAACTCTAAAGTCATTTATCAGTTCTAGGAGCCTTTTGTCAGAGTCTTTATGGTTTTCTAGGTATAAAGTATTATCGTCAAAAGAGAGATAGTTTGACTTCTTTTTTTTCCTATTTGAATACCTTTTATTTCTTTGTCTTGCCTGATTACTCTGGTTAGAACTTCTGGTACTATGTTGAATAGACATGGTAAGAGAGGGCATGCTTGTCTTATGCTGGTTCTCAAGGGAATGCTTCACATTTTTGCCCATTCAGTATGATATTGACTGTTGGTATGTCATAGATGGCTTGTATTATTTTGAAGTATGTTCCTTCAATGCCTAATTTGTTGAGGGTTTTTAATCATTGAGGGATGTTGGATTTTATTGAAAGCTTTTTCTGCATCTATTGAGATAATCATATTGTGTGTGCTTTTGATTCTACTTATGTGGTAAATCATGTTGATTGATTTGCATATTTTGAACCATCCTGGCATCCCAGGCATAGAGCCTACTTGATTGTGATGTATCAACTTTTTGATGTGCTGCTGGCTTTGTGTTTTTTGTTGTTGTTTGTTTTGTTGTTGTTGTCGTTTTAAGTCAGTCTTGCTCTGTTGCCCAGGCTCTAGTACAGTGGAGTAATCACAGCTTACTACAACCTCCACTGCCCGGCTCAAGCAATTTCTCCCACAGTAGCCTCCTGAGTAGCTGGGACTACAAGCATGTACCACCACTCCCGGGTAATACTTTGTGTTATTTTTGGTAGAGATGGGGTTTCATCTTTTGCCCAGGCTAGCTCAAATTCAAGGACTCAGTTCACATGGTTTAGTGCTATTTTTGGTTTATAGCTTTTTTATTATTAGTGTAATAAACTTCAGAACTCAGTATCAATCTATTTGAGGTTTCAATCTCTTCTTGGTTTACTCTTGGAAGAGTGTGTATTTCCAGGAATATATCAATTTCCTCTAGATTTCCAAATTTGTTTACATAGAGTTGTTCATAGTATTCTCTGAGAATCTGTTGCATTCCTGTGGGATCAATTGTAATGTCATCTTTGTCACTTCTAATTGTACATATTTTGATCTTCTCTTCTTTTTCTTTGTTAATCTAATAGTAATCTATCAATCTTGTTTGTTTTTAGAAGAATCAATTTGTGTTTTCATTGATAGTTTGTATGAATTTTTGCATCTTAATTTTATTAAGCTCTTTTCCAATTTTAGTTATGTCTTCTCTCCTGCTAGCATTGGGATTGGTTTCTTCTCTTCCTTTAAATTCAGTTTCTCTAGTTGGAAGGTTAGATTGTTAATTTAAGATCTTCATAAATTCCTGATAAAGGCATTTAGGAACATAAAACTTTCCTCTTAACACTGCTTTGGCTGCATCCTAGAGATTTTTGGTAAGTTGTGTTCCTATCTTCATTCATTTAAAATAAGTTTTTAATCTTTCCCTTAATTATAATGTTCAACCAGGAGTTATTCAGGAGCAGGTTGTTGAATTTCCACGTATTTGTGTAGTTTTGAAAGGTCTTGATATTGATTTATATTTTTATTGTACTGTTGACTGAGTGTGCTTGGTATGATTTCAATTTTTTTAATTTATTGAGACTTGTTTTATGACCAAGTATGTGGTTGATCCTAGACTAGATCTTAGATTACATTCTATGTACAAATAAGAAGGATGCACACTCTGTGGTTGTTGAGTGAAGTGTTCTATAGATATCTATTAGATCTAATTGACCAAGTGTCAAATATAATTTCAGGATTTCTTTGATCATTTTCTGCCTTGTTAATCTAACACTGTCAGAGGGTTGTTGAAGGTCCCCACTATTGTTGTGTGGTTGTCTAAGTCTTTTCATATTAAGAAGAACTTATTTTACAAATCTGGGTACTCCAATGTTCAGTTTGTATATATTTAGGATAGTTAAGCCTTCTTGTTGGATTTTATTTTTTATTATTATGTAATTCCCTTCATTGTATTCCTTAATTTTATTGGTTTAAAGTCTGTTTTATCTTATATAGATGTAGTAACTCCTGCTATCTTTTCCCATTTTAATGGTAGATCTTTCTTCATTCCTTTACTTTGAACCGGTGGGTATTATTATACATGAGATGAGTCTCTTGATAAAAAGCAGATAGTTTTGTTTTATTATCCAGCCTTTCATTCTGTGTTTTTTAAGAGGGGACATTTAGCATACTTAAATTAAGGTTAATATGGATATATGTGATTATGATCCTGTCATCACTGATAGCTGGTTGTTATGTTGACTTGATTGTGTAGGAGCTTTATAGTGCCTCTGGGCTATGTGTTTAAGAGTGTTTTGTGGTAGGTGTCATTCTTTTGAGTTCATATTTAACACTCTCAATGACTTCTTATAAGGCTGGTCTAGTTGAAACAATTTCCCTCTGTGTTTGCTCGTCTGAAAAGGGTGTTATTTCTCCTTTCCTTACGAAGCTTAGTTTGGTGGGATATGAAATTATTGGTTGGAATTATTTTTATTTAAGGACACTAAAAACAGGCCCCTAATCTCTTCTGGCTTGTAAGGTTTCTGACGAGAGTTCTCATGGTAGCTTAATGGGGTTCCTTCTGCACATAACTTTGCCTTTCTCTCTAGCTGACTGTAAGATTTTTTATTTTGCATTGATCTTGGTGAATCTGAAAACTGTGTGCTTTGAGGATGGAATCTTTTATGATATCTAGTTTGGTTTCTCTGATTTTCTTGAATTTGCACTCTTTAGTGAGATTTGAGAAGATTTTGTGGACTGTATTCTCAAATATATTTTCCAAGTTGTTTATTCTCTCTTCTCTCTCAGGAATGCCCATGAGTCATAAATTTGTTTTCTTTACATAATCCCATATTTCTTGGAGGTTTTGTTTATTTTAAAAAAATTATTTTCTTTTGTTTTGTATGGCAAAGTTGATTAGAGAACTGATCTTCTAGCTCTGAGATTGTTCCCTCAGGTTGGTCTATTCTGCTGTCAAAACTCTTGAATGTATTATGAAACTCTTGTAAATTGGTCCTGGATTTTGTCAAATGTTTTCTTCATCTATTGATATACTTATATAATTTTTCTTCTTTAGCTTGTTGATGTGATGAATTATACTGATTGATTTTTGAATGTTGAACTAGCCTTGCATATATAGTATAAATTCTACTTGGTTTTGCTCTATAATTTATTTATACATTGGAAATGGTTGAAAATTTTTGCTTTCTTAAGGAACTGCTGGATTTTCATTTTGGCTGCTGACTGTCTTATATTCATGACCAGAACTCCTTTTTAAGAGTGAAATAGAAGCCAAATTCACTGTTTCTTTAGTTTTGTTTTTGTTCTTTTTATTTATTCTCATATATCTCTGATTTGTCCATGTTGAATCTATTGTCCTCTCTTATTTGGTTTCCTTTTTCTTATACCTGGACATCCCTGTTGGTCCAGCCTAGTGCCATTCCCTGGAATCCTCTAGCATATAAATCTACAAATAGACACAGATGTCCATGCTTAGGCAGAGTATTGATGAAACAACTCTACTTCAAATATGAAGGGTCTCAAAAATTGTAACTGTACTCAAAATTCCCAAAATTATTTTAGTATAATCTTTTCAAATTATAAAAAGAGAAACCTCTAAAAGCATTGTTTTCGATCATAAGAATACACAGGAAAAAATATTCATTTAACATGGATACATGTAGAGCTTTTTACTTAACTTGGGGAGAATTCATAAATACACGTATGGAATAGAAACCCCAAACTGGAAAAATGCACAAATTTCATGTTTATATAGATATTATGTTAAGAAAATAGGTCTTCTGTCTCACCAATTATTGGTTTATTTCAGTTTAATTCTTTCTCTAATTCTAGGAAGATATTTTCACTCTGAGTGTAGTGTTCAGAGAATTTAGAATTGCACAGTTGACCTCTTGGGTTCATTTTCTTGAATACCGTGTCAGCATGGACTGGAATAATAAGTGTCTGTGTTAATGCTTTTCATCTCTTTCTTAATGTGATTTAAATTCATCCTGTTTATATTGGAGTAAAAACGTGTCACTCACAATTGAGTTTGTCATTCTGCAAATGCAGCTTGGGTGCTATTCAATTTCAAGTGAAAACAATCCCAGCTCTTCTGGGCACAAAGAGGCAGCTTGCCCTCTTGTAACCATGGAGACCTACCTCAAGTTGAGAACTTTAACTTATGTGCTTCATATCAGAAGAAAATAGCTTTGGGAAGATCACAGAATTCACATTTCAGCCTATTTGGAGGGAAGTATTAGATAATGTGCTCCCAAGATTCACACACTCCAGATTTAGCTCTGGTACTTGATGCTTTAGGTCAACTCTACTCAAAATCAGTATAAAACAAAAGCAAAGCAAATTGAACAGTTATAGAACAATTGGGAGATATTTAAAAGATAGTTTATTTCTTTAATGGGATTATATCAAAGCAATGTTATTATCTATAAAACCAATCACCTCATTAAACCAGTACAAAATATTTCCTCAGATTTTTTTTTTTTTTCTTGAGACAGAATCTCATTCTGTGGTCCAGGCTGGAGTGCAGTGGCACAATCTCAGCTCACTGCAAGCACTGCCTGCTGGGCTCATGCCATTCTCCTGCCTCAGCCTCCCAAGTAGCTGGGACTACAGGCACCCGCCACCTTGCCCTAATCATTTTTTGTATTTTCAGTAGAGACGGGGTTTCACCATGTTAGCCAGGATGGTCTCAATCTCCTGATCTTGTGATCCGCCCACCTCGGCCTCCCAAAGTGCTGGGATTAGAGGCATGAGTCACTGCGTCCAGCCTATTTCTTCTGATTCTATAGTCCATTAGAGCTTTCATCCTTCCGTCCGTGCTTCTTTCCATTGATTTGCTTGATTAACTTAAATTTTATTTTATTTATTTATTTTTTGAGACAGAGATTCTCACTGTGAGGGGCTGGAGTGCAATGGAACAATCTTGGCTCATTGCAATCTCTACCTCCTGGGTTTAAGTGATTCTCCTTCCTCAGCCTCCTGAGCAGCTGGGATTACAGGTGTCCACCACCATGTCCAGCTAATTTTTTGTATTTTTCATAGAGACAGGGTTTCACTATGTAGGTCAGGCTGATCTTGAACTCCTGACCTTGTGATTTGCCCGCGTCGGCCTCCCAAAGTGCTGGGATTACAGGCGTGAGCCACCGTGCCCGGCCTAAAAAAATTTTTTAAACAAAGTCCTTTCCATTTGTTACAAGTCAGTACATGGTCTCACCCTTGTATCCATTTTTCCTTCATCCTGCCTTTTTACATTGCATTTGCTGTTGCTTCTGCTTGCACATCTCTTTGGGTCCACTTCACATATATTCTCCATTCTTGTTTATCCTACTCTTCCACTTTTTCTACTTTATTTCTCTACTCTAGTCTCTGCTTATACGGTATATATTTGTTCATTATTTGATCTCTCCAAATGCCTACTACACTTCCACTAGAATGTAAGCTTCTTGAGGGCAAATCCTTGTCTATTTTACTTATTATTATATCTTTAGCACTTAGAATAGCCTCTGGGATGTGAAAGATACTCATAACTATTTGTTAAATAAATTGATGAATGAATTAAACATTGCCATTGTACTTTGATTGCAAAGGCAATACTGTGCAATTAGGTGAAAGTAAAATTCATCAGTTTTCCAGAGTCTTCAAACAGGGTAGTAACAGAAAACAAAATTGTAGTGAAAATGCTTTCATAGTAGAATAACTTCTCTGAGTTGTACAATAAGGCTAGGAAATTCAACCTTTGGGCACTTTTCAGATAAGCTGCTTAAAGGGAGTTGACTCAGAGAAAAGGAGGTTTTCTTTTCTTTTCTTTTTTTATTTTTTTTTTAGCCTGCAATGAGGATGAGACAATAGAAATCCAACCAACATCTTGGGGAACATGATATTGAAAACTGTTATAAAAATAGTAGTATAGAAAGTAGAATCCTCTGTCTCTGCAGACTATATAAAGCTATGTTTTAGTTCTGAATGTTACTAATACTCTTTTAAATGAGTGATAGATGAATCATGTGTAAGCCGCTGTTATTTTAGATTGCCTGTTATACTCATTTAATTCCAAAGCTAATTGATACACACCACACAAATTCTTTTCATTCAACTACCTTCTTTTCAGGAGACAATTGTAATAGTTTTCTAGTTGTCTCCCTGCATCCAAGTCTTCCTACACATGCTGCCAGATTGATTTTTCTTAATCTTGCCTCAATGCTGCTGTCAGCTCCAAAGGCTTCAATAGCTAACTTTTGACAACATAATGAAAACATCTTCCTCCATCTGATACTTAATATTTTCCACAATGTTGGATTAATTCATCTTGTACACCTCTGTTCATTGCTTTCATTTTCTGTACATTGTAACCACAGTCAACCAGGCACTACCAGGTGCCCTTATCATATCTGGTAGGTCACCATCTGACAACATAGCATTTCTCTGATCAACACTTGCAACGCCCATTCTTCTCTCTGTACTACTTTAGCACATTATCTATACTTCTCCTATAGTACTTATCATATTCTACCTAATATTCTGATTATTGATGTACATATCTTTTGAGAGTCGTGGTTCTATTTTATTTATGTTTGAGTATCCCATAGACCTTTATACATAGCAAGTGCTCAAGAAGTAATTATTAAATGAATTGATGAATGAATCAATCCATGGACACTGGTCACATTTCTTTTGCAGTCTGTTACTTGATTTCATACACTGCTTCCTGTACTCACAGACCCATTCTTCTTGGGCCCATGGTAGAATCTTAGATTCTATTACCATCAATAATCTTAACTATATTCTGCTATCATTCCTCAGTAACTTTCTGAGATAAAAAAATTGAGTGTTCATTGTTCATGAAGTTTACTTTTCTTCTCTCAGTAGAAAACCGTGTAAACTGAAAAGAATGCATACTAATATATGCTGTCTTCTTGCTTCTGTTGGAAGAAGGAAGAAGACAGTTTTTCAAGATAAAATGGAGAGATGTACATGACCTTCCAAAGACCATTATGAATTCCTGATGTCTTTGATTTGTTACCTGGACAAAATGTTTTTTAGTTCCTTTTCCTTGTAGTAAGAATTATGACATCTCTTCAGCTTACTTAATCCTTTGTTTCCTGTCTTGTGTTTATAATCTTATCCATATGATTTCCCTGTAACATCAATACTTATATAACAATGAGTACATACGTGACATATTACAGAGATCATAAATATCCACATTCATCTGGTTTTCATAATAACCTGGTGAGATAAGAAAGATGGACATTTTTATCCATGCTTATAAAAAAATGAGAGCTCTGAGAGGTTGTAATTTATCTGAAGTCACATATAAACAAGTGACAACCCAGCTGTTGTGATTTCTAGTCCAGCATCCTCCTTTGCATTTCTTCTTTCTTATTCAGGTTTGCAATGAGAACATTCTTTCTTTCCTTTTTTTTTTTATTTTTAGAAAGAATTGCTAACAAAACCAATCAGATTAAATTAAGCAAACATTGATATTAACTACATCTGTTTAGATAGATAGATAGGTAGGTAGGTAGGTAGGTAGATAGATAGATAGATAGATAGATAGATAGATAGATAGGTAGATAGCAGTAAGTAAGTATCTTTCTTTTCTTTTCTTTTCTAGTCTTACCTATCCTCATTCTTTTCTGTGCCACAATGTATCCTCCAGGTTCCAGGCATCATGATCTCTCATTTCTACCTCTGCAAAACACACCCAGGAGATCTTGTTTCCTGAACTCCCTACCATCAGTCCATTCTCTAAGCAGCAGCCAGAGTGATCCTTTTAAATAATGTCAGGTCACACAATTCCTCTGCTTAAAACACTCCCATGGTTTGACAGATAAAATACAGAATGCCCAATTTGATGTATATTTCTGATAAACCCAAGACATTTTAGAAATTATGTCCTAAATATTTCATGGATCATACTTATACCATAATTATTCAGTTTTCTAGTATAAGTATGTCCCAAATGTTGCATAAGACATATATATGTGTATACATATAACACATATATATGGTGTTTATCTGAAATTAATATATTACCTGAGTGTCCTATCTTTTTATTGGGTAAATCTAATAATAAAAGCAACCTCCTTACACTGTTCTACAAAGTCCTGGGTGGTTAGGCCTCCGATACCTCTCTGATCTTGATCATTATTACTCTGCCTATTGTTTCCTGATACATTAGACACTCTCCCTTTAGAGCCTGTGCTCTAATTGATTTTTTTTTTTTTTTGCCTAGGAAATACACAAATAACCCTATTTAAAGATGCAATCCATTTTTTCCCCAGCATTCCTGAATTGCCTTACATTGTTCTACTTGTTTTTCCATGGCACTCATCTCCTTCCTGTTTATATTTATGTGTATATTTAGTGTGTTCTCGTTGCCTGCCTGTTCTTACTCAAAAGAAAACTTTATAAATGAAGGAATGTTTACTCACTAACTACCTAGAGCAGTGACTGGCACAAACAACTCATTCCGTAAATATTTGGTGAATGAATGACTAATAAAATGTCCTAATAAAAGGACACAAAGAAAAGAAATTCAAAAATTAAGTAACAATCTCTCATGTTATAGGGTGATATAGATTGTAAGTAATTATGGATCAAAAATAAAAGTTAAAGCATTAAATTCTGTTTGTAGCCTACTCATGGACTTATTTGTGAAAATGAATGTTCTTATATAAGAAATGAATATAAACTACTTTTTTTTCTATTAAACGTGATAAATACCAGTCTAGATATTGCTATTGCCTAAGTGTGCCATTCTTTTGTTATGTGTTATTTTCTGTTGGCTTTTTAGAACTGGAGTGTCTCTGTATGGCTCTATTGGTGTCAGCAAAATCACAAAAATGTTCAAATGAAGAAAAGGGAACAATAGACTTGTTTGGCATTTCCACTATAATCTCCTCTTTAGAAGGGTCAAAATTATTTTCTGGGTAACCATGGCAGAACAATCTGTACTAAATGTTGTAGCTTCAAAAAAAGCCCACTCTGTGCTCAAATATATTAGTACCCAGAAAAATATTATCTCATTCATATCCTAGATTCTAGGTCTCAGTCCTAAAGATTAGACAAAGCTCTCTTAAAGGCTTACAAAGGAAATTAAAGATTTTATATTGGTGATGAAGTAGGAAGGGAAACAAAGAAGAATAACGATCTGATCCCTATAGGAGAAGGATATGTTGTGATGTTTCTTAGACATACAGGCAGATTACACATTTATTAAAGGCTGGACCATTATTAGGGGAAAGCAAAGTGTTCAAAAATAACTGCTGGAACATTCCATGTCAACTCTTTCTAGCAATTATCAGGGGCCCGAATATGGGCCATAATTAATATATGCTTTTTTATGAATATGCAAAATAGATTGATGAGAAAAGGCTGAATGAGAAAACAGAAGAATGTTTAGGTGGAATAATAATCTAAATTTGCTGTGAAATTATTATTTTACTCTTGTAGTAAAATAGTAATGTGACATAAAATGATAACCATAGAGGAATTCAACTGTGGTTGTGGTACATGGCTTGTAGAGTTTGATAAACTAGATCTCCTGTCTAATTGTAATACCCAATGTAGGAGGTAAGGGCTGGTGGCATCATGGAGGAGGATTTCCCCCTTGCTGTTCTCTTGATAGTGAGTGAGTTCTCATGAGATCTGTTTGTTTGAAAGTATGTAACACCTCCCCCTTTGCCTCTTCCTTCTTTTGTGACCATGTAAGATGTGCCTGCTTACTCTTCATTTTCTGCCATAATTGCAAGTTTCCTGAGGTCTCCCCAGCCATGCTTCCTGGACAGTCTCTGGAACTGTGAATCAAGTAAATCTCTTTTCTCAACGAATTAACAAGTCTCACTTAGTTCTTTATAGCAATGCAAAAACAAATTAATACAGAGATTAAGGATTCGTCTGGCATGAGACAATAATAAACTTGCATAGGAGGACTCCTACACTTGCTGACCCTTCCTAAACAAATAGCGGCAAGCCAGCTTTAGAGATAATGGGGAAGAAAACTGACGTTCAAACCCAAGAAACTCAAGAAAACCTTATTTCTCTTTTAAGATGGAAAAGAAACCATGGTTTCTAGATCTCTAAAGGTCAAGGTATAATGATTTTCATTTATATTTTTTAAAAGACTCAGAATATCTAAATTGGCCATATTTAAATCAACATAAATAGCATGACTAAGCCAGGAATCTTAAATAATATAGAAACATAGTCATCACATGTGTCCAAAATAAGTATGTATGTATGTATGTATGTATGTATGTATGTATCTATCTATCTATCTATCTATAATTTATTTCTGTACTTGTCTTCTTTTCTGCCCTGCAAAATAAATAAATAAATAAATAAATAAATATCCATTTGTTCTTTTATCTAGAGCAAAATGATTATTATAGTTTATATGTTCTTAGGGTAGCAGTAACCACTATTAATTAACAGTATTTTTTTTTTTTTTTCATGGATAAAGCTCTTTTACTTGGGAAAATCACATTTCTAAGTTATTTCATTGGAAAAATGAAAAGCCTTAAACTGGACTTCTAAATTCTCTTCCTCCAAGTCTACTTCTTTATTATTATGACATTTTCTTTATTGTCTTTGCAATGCAAAATCCAGCTAGTATTAGAGACTTAGACTTAAAATCTTTGAAAATCTTAAAGAAATCAATCATAAGGTTTCAAAGAATACACAGTTGATGTATATGGTAACCACATCTCATTTAAGAAAACAAGTTAAGATATAATTAGCAAATTAAAAGAAGACAACATTGATTATTTTTGAAGAAAATGGATATAGGAAAGTGAAAACATATGATTTTTAATGAAAAGGATCAATTAGTTAATTTGCAAAAACTACAGTGATTTCTTACCCACATCTCTACACAAACACACACATGCATAGTTAGCCAGACATGAAGATAAGTATAAATAGGTAGGCACAAAGATAATAAGTCAGAGAGTATAAGCTTAATGTACTTAAATTAGTTTAAAAAGCCCATAGTGCCAAAATAGAATGCCTTACTCCTGGTTTTAAAGTAATCTTATTACTCATCTAAAATATTTTCAGTTTTTTTTCTATTCTAGTAGGAAGTTATATGTGGAATGGCATTTTGGAATCGTGAGGAGGACAATACTGTAATTCAATGATATGTTTTGAATTCCAGTGTTACCACATACTGGCTCCTTGATCTTGGAAAACTATTTCATCAAAATTTTAAATGAATCTCTTTTCTAGTTTAAAAAATGAAACAATGACTCTTGCTTCACTCTATGCCATGCAATTCCATTGACAGTACTAGGTTAAAATGCAGAAAAAGGTTTAGTTAAATGGGGGTATGTGTGATTTGAGGGAAGTGTATACATTTCTTTGACAATGTATATGTAATAATAATGTGCAAATAGTACTGTCTTGGTAGTTGTAGGAGTCATGTTGATATGTGAAGAAATCATAATTTACCTAATTTATTTGGTGCTACTTCATTATGAATTATTACAGCATGTTATTGACTATTTGCAAAAAACAGGTAAAGTAGTAGTTGCCAATAAATGCTTCACCTAAATAAATAAATCCATTTGTACCACATAATGAAGATGATGTGCATTAAAATGTCACAGACATTTTAATAATAGATATTCTAACTGGTGTGAGATGGTGTATCATAGTCATAATTTTCATTTCTCTGGTGGATTGAATAAAGAAAATATGATACATATGTACCATGGAATACTATGTAGACAAAAAGAGAATGCAATCATGTCCTTCACAGCAACATGGATGGGGTTAAAGCCCATTATCCTAAGTGAATTAACATAGGAACAGAAAACAAATACTACATGTTCTCACTTATTAGTGGGAGCTAAACATTGAGCACACATGGACATCAACATGGGAACAAGAGATACCTGCAGACTACTAGAGGGGGATGAAGAAGAAGAGCATGGGTTGAAAAATAACTATTGGAAACTATGCTCAGTACCTCAGTGCAATATACCCAGGTAACAAATGTGTGCTCTATGTGTAAAATTAAAGTCGAATTAAAAAAAAAAATTCATGAACATAGAAATGACTGTCATTCACCACTTGTTACTGTAGTTTGTTTTTTTCATGCTGTTGAACTGTAAGCGTACGCAAGATAGGCTTGGTCATTTTCTCCTGCTGATTCATCTCTCATAATGTAGTTATAACTGCAGCCACTGCTTTGACTGTGTGCTCCAGTCCCACTCTTCTGCATACCGCAGGGATGAGTGGCTAGGTAGGGGACCTGTCTTTTACTGTCTGCATCTCTCTGCTTATGCGTGCCCTATGGGAAAGGGTTAAAGATATATTTTGAATAAACTTGTTTGGGAAGGAATTTAGAAAAGATATTCAAGATTACATAGCTCTTTCCTTTTTCATCTTATTGCCATCTCCTATCATCATAAGTTCACCCTGGTTCCTGTCCTTTATTTCTTTACTATCCTTTTTTTAAAAAAACTTTCTTGCACTTGTTTCTTCAAATCCTTTATTCCCAGGACTGCTACACATCCGTATATTTCTAATTTACACTTCCAATTTTTAGGAAGGGACATGTGAATTCTTCAAATACATTAGTTTCCAATATTGCTTGGTTTCCATTTCTCCAATAGAAAATATTTCTTATATGACTCAGTTTCACTTAACCAGAACTATGGGTAATAAAATTTTACATTGTGGTTTTCCTTGAACAGTTCCAGTTACACCTGATATTCTGGATAATTATTAATAACTCCCTCTTTCATCTTGAATATTTTTCTAGTTTCCATGAAAATTTTATGGCCTCCAAACTGTAGGAGAAAATGAATATAATTAAACTAAATTAATATTATTTTATGAATGATTGGAAATATAATAACTCTCCTTCACATGAACAACTGAAAATAGATATTTCACACACACACACACACACCCAGAGGAAACTATACTAACAAAAAAGAGAAAAGGACTACATGTGATACTTCAATTAAACTTGAAACTATTTTTTTTTTGTAGAAATTTGAGTGGTAAAATAAAAGGGTAGCCAAAATATAGAGGAAGGACATTTGTATAGATTTGTGTTTTAGGGGATAGAAAAATGGCGTAAGGTAGTTCTATTTAAAATTTGTTTTGTTTCTTGCCCATGAAAATATTATCAGAACTTCAGATAATCATAAATGCATCTTATGTAGAGTCTTATCTTAGTTGAAGTAGCTACTAGTAATGTTTGACATTTTCTTGCCTCTGCCTGAGATGTTCTAGGACATACAAATGAATCGTGCTCGCTACCACACTTTCACACCAATTCCTGGATAACCTCTCAGAATTATTTACATTTTTGTTGACATGTAATCCTAAGCAGTATCTCTGAACACCTATTACTTTACATAAGTTGTTTGTTATTCATCTTCAATTTAAGCAAGGCCTTATTTATTCTTTCTTTTCAAGCTGCATAGATGAATGAAACAGAATAGAGAGCCCAGATTAAAGCTGCAGACCTATAACCGTCTGATCTTAGACAAAGTTCACAAAACAAGCAATGGGTAAAGGACTCCCTATTCAAAAAATGCTGGGATTGCTGGGATAACTGATCAGCCATATACAAAAGACTGAAGCTGGACTCCTTCCTTACACCATATACAAAAATCAAGATAGATTAAAGACTTAACTTTGAAACCTAAAACTATAAAAATTCTGGATGATAACCTAGGAAATACCATCCTGGACATAGGCCCTGGCAAAGGTTTCATGATGAATATTCCAAAAGAAACTGCAATGAAACAAAAATTGACAAATAGGACCTCATTGAACTGAAGAGATTATGCACAGCAAAAGAAACTATGGACGGAGTAAGCAGACAACCTACGGAATGGGAGAAATATTTGCAAATATGCAGCTGACAAAAGTCTAATATCCAGAATCTATAAAGAACTTAAGTAATTGAACAGGCAAAAAACAAACGACCTCATTAAAATTGGGCAAAGAACATGAACATACACTTTTCAAAAGAAGACATACATGTGGCCAATAAGCATATGAAAAAAGTGCTTAACATCACTAATCATCAGAGAAATGCAAATCAAAACCACAATAAGGTATTATCTCATACCAGTCAGACTTATTATTATTAGAAAACCAAGAAATAACTGATGCTGTCTAGATTGTGGAGAAAAAGAAAATACTTATACACTGCTGGAGGGAATGTAAATTAGTTCAGTCATTGTACAAAGCAGTGTGGTGATTTCTCAAAGAACTTAAAACAGAAGTACCATTCAACCCAGCAATCCCATTATTGGGTGTATACCCTGTGTTAGGCCGATCTTTCATTGCTATACATAAATATTTGAGACTGACTAATTTATAAAGAAAAGATATTTAGTTAGCTCATGGTTTTGCAGGCTTTACAGGAAGCATGGTGGCATTAGCTTCTGGGGAGGCTTCAGGAAGTTTCCAATCATGGTAGAAGACCAAGGAGGAATAGGCATATCACATATCAAAATGGGAGCAAGAGAGCAGGGGTTGAGGGGGAGGTGACACACACTTTAAAAGAATCAGGTCTTATGAGAACTCAGAGAGTTCACTGATCACTAAGGGGATGGCCCAAGCCATTCATGAGGGTTCCACGCCTCCATGACCCCAAATCTCCTACCAGGACCTATCTCCAACATTGGGGATTACAAGTCAACATGAGATTTTTGGAGTGGAAAAATATCTAAACTGTATCATTCAAACTCTGACCCCTCCCAAATCTCATATCCTTTCCACATTGCAAAATACAATCATGCCTTTCTAATGGTCCCCCCAAAATCACAACTCATCCCAGCATTAACTCAAATGTCTAAATTCCAAAGTCTTATCTGAGACAAGGCAAATCTCTTCTACCCATAAACCTGTAAAATCAAAAACAAGTTATTTACTCTCAAGACACAATGGGGGTATAGGCTTTGGGTAAATACTCCCTTTCCTAAAGGAAGAAATCAGCCAAAACAAAGGGTTAAAGGGGCTTACAGTCCCCTCGTATGTTTAAAACTTAGCAGCGCAGTTATTAAATACTAAAGCTCCAAAATAATCTTTGACTTCTTGTCCCACATCGAGTGCACACCAATGAGAGCAGTGGTGTTCCAAGGTCTTGACCATCTCTACCCCTGTGTCTTTGCAGGGTGCAGTTCTCACAGCTGCTTTAACAGGTTGTTGAGTCCTTGTGGCTTTTCCAGCCACAGGATGCAAGCTGCCAGTGGCTCTACCACTCTGAGGTCTGGTGGACTGTGGAACCCTTCTCACAGCTTCACTCAGCAGTGTCCCATTAGGACACTATGTGGGATCTCCAGCCCCACACTTCCCTTTGGCATTTCCCTAGTAGAAGTTATCTGTGAGAGCTCCTCCCCTGCAGCAGGATTCTGCCTGAGCACCCAGGGTTCCTCACACATCCCCTGAAATCTAGGAAGAGGCTGCGAATCATTATTCACTCTTGCACTCTGTGCACCTACAGGGTTAACACTAGATGGAAGCCACCAAGGCTTATGCATTTCACCCTCTGAAGTAGCAGCCTGAGCTATATCTGTGCTCCTTTGAGTTGAAGCTGGAGGTGGAGTGGCTGGGAAGTGGGAAATAGCATCCTGAGGCTCCACAGACTCATAGTGCTCTGGCCCTGGCCCATGAAACCATTCTGTCCTCCTAGTCCCCAGGGCCTGTGAATAAAGAGTGACATGGTTTGCCTTTGACCCCATCCAAATCTCATCTTGAATTTTAGTTCCTATAATCCCCACATGTCATGGGAGGGACTCAATGGGTGGTAATTGAATCATAGAGACAGTTACCTCCATGCTGTTATTCTCATGATAGTGAGTGAGTTTTCAAGACATATGATGGTTTTATGAAGAACTTTTCCCCCTTTTGCTTGGCACTCCTTCTTGCTGCTGACATGTGAAGAAGAACGTGTTTACTTCTTCTGCCATGATTGTAAGTTTCCTGAGGTCTTCCCAGCCGTGTTGAAAAGTGAGTCAATTAAATATTTTTCCTTCATAAATTACCCAGTCTCAGGTATGTATTAGCAGACTGAGAAAGAACTAATACACAGGGGCTACCTCAAAGGTCTCTGAAATGCCTTCATGGCCTTTTCCCCATTGTCTTGGCTATCAGCACATTGTTCCCTCTTATTTATGCAAATTTCTCTACTAACTGGTTGCTCCATAGCCTGCTTGAATTTCTCTCCCCAAAAAGCTTTTATTTTCTCTTCCACGTGGCCAGGCTGAACATTTTCCCAACTTTTATGCTTCACATCACTGTTAAATATAAGTTCCAGCTTTAAGTAATTTTTTTGCTTTCACATCTGTGTGTAGGTTGTTAGAAGCAGTCAGGCAATATCTTTAGTGCTTTGAAGACTGGAAATTTCTTTCACCAGATAACATAAACCATCATTATGAAGTTCAAAATTTCATAGATCCCTAGGATAGAGGCACAATACAGCCAAGTTTTTTGCTGAGGCATGACCTTTACTCCAGTTCCCAATAAGTTCTTCACCTTCATCTGAGATCTTGTCAGCCCGGACTTCACTGTCCAAATCACTATCACCATTTTGGTCACTACTATTTAACCAGTCTCTGTAATTCCAAACTTTCCCTCATCTTCCTGTCTTTTTCTGAGCCCTCCAAACTCAATCTCTGTCTGTTATCCAGCTCCAAAGCTGCTTTCACATTTTCAGGTGTCTTTATAGCAATGCCTCACTCTGGCCACCAATTTTCTGTGTTAGGCCATTCTTGCTTTGCTATAAATAAACACATGAGACTGGATAGTTTATAAAGAAAAGAGATTTACTTGACTCATTGGTTCTGCAGGCTTTAGAGCAAACATGGTGGCATCTGCACCTGGGGAGGCCTCGGGAAGCTTCTAATTATGATGAAGAGCAAAGGGGGAGCAGGTCCATTACATGGTAAGAATGAAAGCAATACATGCCACATGCATTTAAATCACCAGATCTTGTGAGAACTCAGAGCAAGAGCTCACTTATCACCAAGGGGATGGTCCAAGTCATTCATGAGGGATTCGTCATCATGATCCAAACACCTCCCACCAGGCCTCACCTCCAACACTGGGGATTATAGTTCAACATGAGATTTGGTCAGAGACAAATATCTAAACTGTATCATAACCAAGAAATATAAATTGTTCTATAGTAAAGACACATACACACATACGTTCATCAAAGCAAAGTCATGGAATCAACCTGAATGCCCATCAACAATTAACTAAAGAAAATGTGGCACATGTACACCAGGTAATGCTACGCAGACATAAAAAGAATTAGATCTTGTCCTTTTCAGAAACATGAATGGAGTTGGCAGTCACAATCCTAAGAAGATTAACACAGGAACAGAAAACCAAATACCGCATGTTCTTACTTATAAGTGGGGGCTACATATTGAGTACAAGTGGACACAAATAAGGCAACAATAGACACCAGGGCCTATTTGAGATTGGAGAGTGGAGGGAGAGAGAGGATCCCCAAACTACCGATCAGGTATTATGCTTATTACCTGCATGATGAAGTAATCTGTACACCAAACCCTGGTGACACGCAGTTTACCTATATAACAAACATGCATATGCACCCTGAACCTAAAATAAAATGTGAAAAAGGTTACTTCTAATTATAAAAACAGAAGCTCTACAGATATCTGAGAATAATATTGTATCTAGTTGAATGGCTCTGTTTTATAAGTAGTACATTGACAAAGGTATAAATGGCACCAAAAGCAGATGTATTTTCGAAAAGCAAAATAATATGTTGTATTACATTCATGAAATGGTCATTTTCTCAATCAGAATCCAATTAATATGAAATTGCAAATACATAAACATTTATAAATACACCTACAATGTCAAATACAATGTTTACTTTCTACTTCTGTGAGAAAGAGACAGATGATATACAAAAGTTGTTATCAAATAAATTATAGCATCTATTCTATCAGCCCTGCAGATGGCATCTGATTTCTTATGACTTCTGTGCTTTCCACAGTGTAAAGTGTGATGTTTAAGAGGGTAGTCCTATAATGCTGAAGCATTCTAAGTATAAATACTATTGAGGACCCAAAATGTGTAGATTAATATAGGAGATAAAATTTAATTGAAATAATTCCTGGCACATAATAGGAACTCAATAAATGTAATTAAAAATGATGAGTCTTTTAGTCAAGAGATTTATGATCTAATAAACGAACTCAGGAGAATATGTAGTAAATTGTATGTAAAACAGAATAAGAGTAAGTGCAAGGGTAAAAAAATCTACCTTACCCCATCCTTGCTTACACATTTCACCAAATGTGATGACAAGTCTAATTTGTTACTTTGTGTGTTTGCTGGGAATCCTTGGAAGAGACCCTGATAAATACCAAATGTTGTCTTTCTTTGTTCTGCCCAGCTTAGGTCTAAGTATCATTCCATTATTTTCCCCATAAATGTCTTAAAATAACTTTTTCCCTTTATGTATTTTTTTTCAAAACAGGAGAAATCAGTCATAATAACTAGAACTTGAACAGAAAAATAATTTAGTTTAACTTAAAATCCACTTATTACAACAAAAATAGTACATATACCACAAAAATATAGTCCCAACGTGTGATGTCAACAGTATCAGGGATTTATGGGGTCCTCAATTCCTTGGCCACTGCTGTGCAAGAGGTCCAATATCCTAACCTGGGTTACAGCCAAAATGGGAAGAGAAGGGCTGTGCTGTGATGGCCAGGTAACAAGTGGAACTTTACTTTCTAATTCTGAAGACTCAAATGTTTTGGAGGGGAGGAGTTGTAGGCAGAAGTTATTTTTTTCTTTAGAGTTGAACAAGCTAGAGCTCCAAAAATCCTTTACCAATAAGTCTGTCTAAGCAGTTGATGCAGTGATTTTACCAAGTGGCAGGACGTTAGAATGAGGGTGTTAACATGCTGTATTAGCACTGTTGATATGGTCATACTGATTGCCATACCTAGGTGGTAAATATGTTCATATTAAAACATAATTCAAAGAACAGAAACATATCGTAGAAAATGTCCCCCTGTTTTATATCTTATAATGAGATATCTTTTCAATATTTCTTTAGGTTGAGTCCAACTAACTAAAGTAAAATTTAAAATGGATATAAAATATTAAGAAATTAGGATGACAAATGGCAAACATTTTGTTGAATTTATGCCTTGGTATGTTGAGTTTGAAATAGGCCTTTAGCATATCACAGTAGTTTGACACCTACAGTTTATTAGTGTAAGAGCTTTCCTCTGGTGTCAAATTTGCCTCTTAAATTAATGATTGGCTTGAAGCCTTTGGTGAGAAACGAGCTGATAAGCATTAACCTATATCTAGCATATGTTTATAATTGTGCCCTTAAGGAATCTGCAACACAGTTAGGAGGTAAGATAAATGGAAACAAAACGAACAGCAATTAAGTGCTGAATTTGCAGCATTAATTCAACTTGTAAGAAAAAATTCATAGCAAGAAGACAGGAGATTAACGGCAACCATCATGGAATCTTTTATACATAACAGGATACTTTAGTTGACTTAAAGAGCTTGAAGTTTTCAAGAATGAGATTTCAATAAATAAGCAAAAATTAAAGGAAGTATTCCAGATGAGAATGACATCACTGAAATAGGAATAATCTTTAAGTGATAGGATAATGGTCTGGGAGGAAAAAAAGATGATGTTTTCAGGAAGAGGATAGGTAAAGGAAACTTCCAATTTCTCAAGTTGTCTTTAAAAAATCCACAGGAGGAAAGGCTAGTAAATACTTACTTTGAAATTTGTACTACTATTTACATTTTTAAAATCTGTTTTGGGACCTAAACCACAGATAAGGTAGAAAGAGAAAGGAACAAGAGCAGTTTCATGGACGTAATCATGATCTGCACGGTCAGCTCATAGATTGTCTCATATTATTGACCAGACGTGTTGAGATATGTTGTAGCCTCACAATAAATGTGAGAAACACTGTTACTGTCTGTAGACAGATCAATTATTATCTCACACTCATCCACCTATTGAAAACTTTCTTCGTTTAGGTCTACTTTTAGTATGCAGTTTTTCTCAAGAATAGTGTTTAAACAAAAATCAAGAAGGTTTCAGATTCCCGCAAGAAAAGTTAAGAAAAGAAAGAAAAAAGTTTAAGAAGGTCCAAAGTAGAGTTTATAAAACATTCATCTTAAAATTCTTAAGATCAAAGAGAATCTTATTAAAAGGCCAAAGCCATAATACAGATAAGATATAATTGTTATTTTAGATTGAGAAGTTAATCTTTGCCAGTTCCAGAGATAAATGCTTTATATGCTTTTATGTTTGTTATATAAAATAACTCTTAGAAATCACTATGAGGTAAATGTTGTTATTCCTGTTTTTCTGTGAGAAAATTTTCTTATATCCCACATTCACTAAGTGGCAAAGTCAGGATATAGACTCAAATTCACTTGATTCAAAAGCCTGCACTTTCAACCACTGCCTTAGTTTCTCTCCAATAACAAAGGACCTCCTTTGGATCAAACTGCAACCAGGAGTTAGGAGGTATTAAGTTGGTGCAAAAGTAATTGCGGTTTTAGCCACCCATGCCTTCTCCGATCTCTCACAACAGGTATTTTCAACATCCTTAGGACTACTCAAAGAATTATTGAGAGCACAATTTGAACAACATGAATTTGGTTATTTCTGTGTTATGCAATAATATAATGTTGTATTTTACATTCAATCCTGACAACTATTTAATCTTCAAACAACTATTTAATTCCAAATGTTTAGGCTCTTTCCTAAATGTAATTATGATACTGACAATTATGTGTTGCATGCCAGTATCAAAACATCTCATGTAACCCATAAATATATATACGTACTATGTACCCAAAAGAAATAAAAGAAGAAAAGAAAATCTGAATCTAATCTTAATTTAGAAATAAACATTTTCAAAACTACTACAAGGATTTTAGCTTTTGAAATACAGATTGTTTTAGTAATCACATTAGAATATTATAGTAATTGTCTTTTAAAACCCAGAAGGTATGATGTAATTTAAATAATACTAAAGGTTCAGTTAGGTTCCTTAAAACTTGACTAAAAGGCCTTTAAATTATGATGAATGTAAAACATGATTTTGTACTAAAACAGCTAAACATAACCTTACTTGTAAAATATATTTTTGGGAAATGACTTCAAATGAAATTTTGGATGTTTATAAAGAATTTGTTTTTGGCCTTAACCTCTTGCTTTCTCCACATACAAATGCATCGCTATAATGGTCTACATTTCCTCCATTCATTTCCATTTTTTTGGCAGTGGGATAGGAACACTCTATGACAATTTTTGTTATTTCTGTTACCAGGAGCAGACATTGGAACAAAATCAGAAAAATGTAGAGGTGCATGGATCAGGGCTCTTAGATGAGGTGATAGGAATTGTGAGTAAACTGTACTGAGAGTAAAGGCAGAGTTCACGACAGAGAGATATTTGTTGACTTGGTCCTTTTGGCAATGCCGTCCAATAAAAATATAACATAATGTCCATTTAAATTTGATAGTCTCTACATTAAGGTAAAGTAAAAAGAAATAGGTGACATTAATTAAAATAATAAATTTTATTTAACCTAATATATGCAAAAATATTTTAGCACATAATTGGTATTAAAATTATTAATGAGGAATTTTATGTTCTTTCTTTCTTTTTTTTTTTTTTTTTTTGAGACGGAGTCTCGCTCTGTCACCCAAGCTGGAGTGCACTGGCCAGATCTCAGCTCACTGGAAGCTCCGCCTCCCGGGTTCACGCCATTCTCCTGCCTCAGCCTCCCGAGTAGCTGGGACTACAGGCGCCCGCCACCTCGCCCGGCTAGTTTTTTGTATTTTTTAGTAGAGACGGGGTTTCACTGTGTTAGCCAGGATGGTCTCGATCTCCTGACCTTGTTATCCGCCTGCCTCGGCCTCCCAAAGTGCTGGGATTACAGGCTTGAGCCACTGCGCCCGGCCTATGTTCTTTCTTTATACTGTTTCCAAAATCTGATTTTTTACACTTTCAGCACATCTCAGTCTAGACACTAAAGTTTCGATTGTTGAAGTGTGTTTTGAGTCATATTTAATGAAAATAATATTGTGCACCATGTCAGCTTCTAAATTCAAGTTCAAATAAATTAGAAATTTAGATCTTGAACTGCAGTAGCCACGTGGCAGGCACTTAACACACAATGAGTGGCTGTCAGTTTACTCTAGACTTAATTCTCCTGGATTTACCTACATTTGTTTACACAACTTTTATTAGAAAATTCCTGTTTGGGGGGCATTTTTCAGGTCATGCAAGTCATAAGTATCTGACTTGGTACATTATTGTTGTTTATATTTTGTCAGAATCACGGAAGAAACAAGGTGTAGGAGTCAGATAAATCTACATTTGAACACAATCCACAAAAGAAGAATGTATGTTAGGCCATGGCTTGCTTAGAAGACTTCTATTTAATTATAAACATCTTGTTAATTTCATGTGTCTACTTAACTGAACTAAGGGATACCCAAAGAGCTGGTTAAACATTTCTGAGGATGTCTATAAGGGTGTTTGTGAAAATGATTAGTCCTTCACCTGGAACTGAGTAAAGCTGATGGTTCTTAGTATGGATATGCATCATCTGATCCTCTAAGGGCCTGAATAAAACAGAAGAGTGAAGGAAAGTTGAATTCACTCTCTCTTTCTCACTGATTAGTTGAGTTGAGACATTGATTTTTCTCCTGACCTTCTGGTTCTCAGGCCTTTATGCTCAGACTGGAATCTACACCATTGACTCTCTGACTCTCCGGCCTTTGCACTATACCATCGGCCTTTCTGGGTCTCTTACAGAGAGCAGATTGTGGGATTTATCAGTCTTCAGAGCTTTGTGAGCCAGAATTTTATAATAAATCTCCTATTGTTTCTGTTTCTCTGCAGAACCCTGACTAATATACATCTTCTATAAAGATATATGGGAAATAATTTATAGCTTGTTTAAAAAATATTTTAATCCAATTATTTTCAAATAAAAAATAATTAAAATGTCTAGCTGGGGGAATTTGTGGTATTCTTGTAGCATTCATGAAAGGTTAGGCCAATACAGAACACAGTGGGGACTTGGATAGGCATCATGAGCACATGAAACACAGTCAGAGTAGCATGAGCACATGAAGTAGATATGCACACTTAAGTAGAAACAGAACAAAACAAAACAAAACCAACCACAAATGTAAACTTCAGCTTCCTGGAAAGTTGAGCCCAAGATTTATTGCACACTCTTGTCTATTTTTATATCCAATGAAGTCAATGCAGAGGATTGTAATGAGATAGATAGAATTCTGTCTGCACCACAAACACCTATTCAATGAATGCCCAGCCCAGAGAGATGAGGTGCAAAGCCAATATGTGCCAGGACACCAAATTCCATGGGGTCTGATGGATGTTGCCAGGTGACCAACACTCTGTCTGAATATGCTGCTTGGCTAAGGGCAGTGACTGTTTCCTATGAATAAGACAAAAAGCTTGCTGATAATATTTTGGAACTTACTCCCAAAGAAGACTACTGAAAGAACTTTTGTTAAATGTTTTGTTAATGCATATCAATGTGTATTTGATGTATTTGAGGGTATTTTAGTGCACACCTGCAGCACATGGCCTGTATTTTTCAGCTGCTCTTGCGATTTAGCTATAAGTATTTTAAATCCCAACTGTCAGCCCATAAGCACTGACCGTGAATGTTGAGCTTCACAAGCACATTGCCAGTGGCAAAAACACACTTGCTGGGGTCATCCGGCTGTGGGAAATATGACTCAGCTGACCTCTTTGCTGTGGGTTACTTGAGGATGCCAGAAGAAATTGCACTAAGAAGCCAACTTCACCCATTCCGTGATACTGCCCGGGTCATTTATAGATTTTTCTCTCCTTCTGAGACAAGAAATGTGAAATAAATCAATAGAGCACTTCGGTGTAGTCAGTAAAGTAATATACACTTTCATCCTTTATATTTGCATAGGCTTTGTCAGTCACCAAGTCTTTAAATCCATCATTTCATTTTATCACTAAAATATCCATGTGAAGTATGTAGGGCAAAAGCATTACTCCTTCCATTTAATAGTAAAAGAAACAGAAGCTCAGAGAAGTTTAAGGTAATGTTGATACATGCACATATTAGATAATGTCCAAAAAGGCATTTTGAGTAAAATAAGAGGGGAAACCAACTAAAAAATAATATATATTTGGCATCAAGAGCATCGTATTTAAGAAATTTCTCTTATATAGATGTCTGCTGTTTATTTTCTTTAGTGTAAGGCTTCTGTCCTCCTATATAGTGCTATAAAGAACAGCTAAGAGATCACTAGAATGAGAAAGGGATGACAGAAAAAAGAAAGAAAGAAAGAAAGAAAGAAAGAAAGAAAGAAAGAAAGAAAGAAAGAAAGAAAGAAAGAAAGAAGAAAGAAAGAAAGAAAGAAAGAAAGAAAGAAAGAAAGAAAGAAAGAAAGAAAGAAAGAAAGAAAGAAAGAAAGAAAGAAAGAAAGAAAGAAAGAAAGAAAGAAAGAAAGAAAGAGAAAGAGAGAGAAAGAGAGAGAGAGAGAAAGAAAGGAAGAAAGGAAGAAAGGGAAAGAAAGAGAAAGAAAGAGAAGGAAGGAGGATGAGGATATTGCATTTCTCATGCACTCCTGTTTTATCTCACTTTATGTTCCAGGTAATATATGGCAGGTCAAAACAGAGAGTCTTTGAATCACTTGCTCCAAGCACAGGCATGTTAAATTCAAATAACAATAGTTAACATTGTTAGTTCTTACTGAATGCCAGGCACTGTTCAATACATTGTAACATGTTTGGTAATTTAATCCTCAGGTTACCCAGAAAACATAGGTAATATGGCTAATTTCATTTTACAGATGAGAAAACTGAAGCACAAAGCCATTATATTAATTAGCTTCTGTTGTTTAATAAATTATCCCAAATTTAGTGCCTACTACAACAGGCATTTATTTAGCTCATGATTCTGTGATTTAGAAAATTGGTCTGGGCTCATTTAGGCAGTTGTTCTGCCATGGTTAAGCTCTCTTATGCTTCTGTGGTTAGATGCACATCAATTAGATGCTGGATGGCATGAAAATAGTAACTGGGTCACATGTGTCTCATCATCCAGCAGACCACCCTGGGCTTGTTCATATGCCAGTGCTTGGTAGAGAGTAAGAGTGGAAGAGAGCAAGGCCTAAATTTGTAACTAGTGTATTCCAATTCTGCCACGTTCTATTAGTTAAAGCAAGTCACAGTACCAGTCAAGACTCAAGGGATGAGGCAATATACGCTATACTTAATGGGAGGGAATACAACGTAATGTTGTAAAGGGATGTGGATACTGGAAGGAGTGCATAACTGTGGCCGTGTATGCTATGCAGCAAACTAAAACTGAAATACATAAATAAATAAATAAATAAATAAATAAATAAATAAATAAGGGGAAGGCAGAGTGAATTTAACTTTATTGGATATTCTTTAATTTACTGAATCCAATACTTTGAATGACCACCCATGATACACTCTCAAAGTTGTAGTGAAACAAATATCCCCTTCCGTATTAGCATTAGCTTCCTAAAGGCTTCTCTATTTTTTTTTTTTTTTTTTTTTTTTTTTTTTTTTTTTTTTT
>NW_016814732.1:119684-122598 GCF_001698545.2 Rhinopithecus bieti | reverse complement strand
TTTTTTGATATGGAGTCTCACTCCATCGCCCAGGCTGGAGTGCAGGGGCACCATCTCAGCTTACTGCAAGCTCCACCCCCTGGGTTCATGACATTCTCCTGCCTCAGTCTCCCAAGTAGCTGAGACTTCATGCGCCCACAACCATGCCCGCTAAGTTTTCTGTATTTTTAGTGGAGACAGGGTTTCACTGTGTTAGCCAGGATGATGTCAATCTCCTGACCTTGTGATCCACCCTCCTTGGCCTCCCAAAGTGCTGGGATTACAGGCATAAGCCACCGAGCCCGGGCAAGGCTTCTCGTGAAACCGAATGTGCCCTGAGTTGCAGAGAGCGGTGCTGCAACACATCTATGAGTTAATTTGAGAATCTTTGAAAGCTTTTACTTAGTGTAATGTTCAAAGTGAGGGACAGAAGTCAAAGACTTTACTCTTAAAATTCATTACCTCTAATGGCTTTGAGTTACCTTTTATTTTCTCAAATGTATTCCTCTTTATACAGCAGGTAGAGAAAGATTGTGATTGTTCTTATCTTACTCTGAAATTTAAACAGTTATTAAGCAACTATTTATTGAGTTCCTTCTATAAATCAGACGCTAAGCTATAAGAATTGAGATACAAGACAGAAATACATGCCCTTTTGTCCTGATTCAAGACATAAACAGATAAATTCAATACTACAGAAATGTTACTATGATAGAAGCATAATGCAATGTGAGAGAGAAGGGAAACCTATCTTAGAATTGAGGTGGCTGTTGAGAATTTGAGAACAATTTCTGCATAACAGTGAAGTTTTAAACAATAATGTGTAATAACCAGGCAACGTTAGGTTGAAAAGGTGGAATGTGGAAACATCATCCAGAGGGAACATCAACTAAAATATTGCATTAGATTGAGCTTCACTTGTCTAGATGGGAAATACTAAGAGACGTATACAAAAGCAATGACAAGGAGGATGGAAAAATAGAAGGGAGATTAGAGAGATGTAAATGAAATAGATTTGATAGGAAACAGTAACTTAATAGATATGAAAACCAAGAAATAAGTATGATAGTTGAAGATAATTCCAGATATTTGCCTTCTGCATATATAGTTGTGTGGGCATATATGTAGATTTTACATATATTCACTATATATGTAATGTATAGACAGGGGGCATGAGATAAGTACTTCCTGTAGAAGCCTGTGTTGAGAATATATATAAGCTTGCTCATCACGGCATCATAATTTTTAATAGCAATCTATTGCAAAAGCACAGATATCAACACTTGTAAAAATAGAAATCTGGATCTAAATGAAAATAAACTTCTAAATTAGGTTTGTAATCATAGATTTTAGACCTATTTTTTAAGTATTCTACAGATATTTTCATAGATATGTGTAGGCTATAGATTTCTAACATTTTTGATTTAATACTATGTTGATAGCATTTCCAATATCATTAAATATTCTAAAAGACCTATTTCATAATGATCACATACAATTCTATTACATGATGCTATCCTATTTTATTTTTACAATTTCACTGATGTTTCTTATAATTCAAAGTCTTATTTTAATCATTTACAGCACCACTGTCTAAGTAAAGGATAGTCAATGTATGGCATTTTCCATCACCAGGATCCTCCCTGAGGAGAAGGATGATCAGCCTATCACTTGCAGTGGAGCACTTGAAGGGTGCCTGAACTCATGAAGCATAAGGACACTGGCTCCATTTCCTCTACAGCTGACAGTTCTCTGCAGATTTTTCCCTTTTTAAAGGCAAGAGCTGGACTTAGAGAAAAAAAGTTTCTGTGACCATTAGTGTCTCCTTTTTTTTTCTTCTTTTTTTAAATTATACTTTAAGTTCTAGGGTACATGTGCACAATGTGCAGGTTTGTTACACAGGTATACAAGTGCCATGTTGGTATGCTGCACCCATCAACTCATCATTTACGTTAGGTATTTCTCCTAATGCTATCACTACCCCAGCCCTCCACCTCATGACAGGCCCCAGTGTATGATGTTCCCTGCCCTGTGTCCATGTGTTCTTATGGTTCAACTCCCACCTTTGAGTGAGAACATGTGGTGTTTGGTTTCCTGTCTTTGTGATAGTTTCTTACAATAATGGTTTCCAGCCTCACACAGGTCCCTGCAAAAGACACGAACTCATCCTTTTTTTATGGCTTCGTAATATGCCATGGTGTATATGTGCCACATTTTCTTAATCCAGTCTATCATTGATGGATATTTGGGTTCCCTCCAAGTCTTTGCTATTGGGAATAGTGCTGCAATAAACATACGTGTGCATGTGTCTTTATAGTAGCATGGTTTATAATCCTTTGGGTATATACCCAGTAATGAGATTGCTGGGTCAAATGGCATTTCTAGTTCTAGATCTTTGAGGAATTGCCACACTGTCTTCCACAGTGCCTGAGCTAATTTACACTCCCACTAACAGTGTAAAAGCATTCCTATTTCTGCACATCCTCTCTAGCACGTGCTGTTTCCTGACTTTTTAATGATTATTATTCCAACCGGCATGAAATGGTATCTCATTGTTTTTTTAATTTGCATTTCTCTGATGACCAGTGATGATGAGCATTTTTTCATGTGTCTGTTGGCTGCATAAATGTCTTCTTTTGAGAAGTGTCTGTTCATACCCTTTGCCCACTTTTTGATGGGGCTTATTTTATTCTTGTAAATTTGTTTAAGTTCTTTGTAGATTCTGAATATTAGCCTTTTGTCAGATGGATAGATTGCAAAAATTTTCTCCCATTCTGTAGGTTGCCTGTTCACTCTGATGGTAGTTTCTTTTGCCATGCAGAAGCTCTGTAGTTTAATTAGATCGCATTTGTCTATTTTGATTTTTGTTGCCATTGCTTTTGGTGTTTTAGTCATAAAGTCCTTGCCCATGCCTATGTCCTGAATAGTATTGCCT
>NW_016814732.1:99803-119452 GCF_001698545.2 Rhinopithecus bieti | reverse complement strand
TTGAGCAGTGGTTTGTAGTTCTCCTTGAAGAAGTCCTCCACATCCCTTGTAAGTTGGACTCCTAGGTATTTTATTCTCTTTGAAGCAATTGTGAATGGGAGTTCCCTCATGATTTGGGTCTCTGTCTGTTATTGGTGTATAGCAATGCTTGTGATTTTTGCACATTGATTTTGTATCCTGAGAACTTGCTGAAATTGCTTATCAGCTTAAGGAGATTTTGGTCTGAGATGAAGGGGTTTTCTTAATATGCAATCATGTCATCTACAAACAGGGACAATTTGACTTCTTCTTTTCCTAATTGAATACCCTTTCTTTCTTTTTCCTGCCTAATTGCCCTGGCCAGAAATCCAACACTATGTTGAATAGGAGTGGTGAGAGAGGGCATCCTTTTCTTGTGGCAGTTTCCAAAGGGAATGCTTCCAGTTTTTGCCCAATCAGTATGATACTGGCTGTGGGTTTTCCACAAATAGCTCTTATTTTGAGATACGTTCGATCAATACCTAGTTTATTGAAAGTTTTTAACAAGAAGAGCTGTTGAATTTTGTTGAAAGCCTTTTCTGCATCTATTGAGATAATCATGTGATCTTTGTCATTGGTTCTGTCTATGTGATGGATTACATTGATTGATTTGCATATGTTGAACCAGGCTTGCATCCCAGGGATAAGGGCAACTTGATCGTGGTTGATAAGCTTTTTGATGTGCTGCAGTATTCGGTTTGTCAGTGTTTTATTAAGAATTTTAACATCAGTATTCATAAGGGATATTGGTGTAAAATTCTCTTTTTTTGTTGTGTCTCTGCCAGGCTTTGGTATCAGGATGATGCTGGCCCCATTAAATGAGTTAGAGAGGATTCCCTCTTTTTCTATTGCCTGGAATAGTTTCAGAAGGAATGGTACCAGATCCTCTTTGTACCTCTGGTAGAATTTGCCTGTGAATCTGTCTGGTCCTGAACTTTTTTGGTTGGTAGGCTATTAATTGTTGCCTCAATTTCTGAGGCTGTTATTGGTCTATTCAGAGATCCAACTTGTTGCTAGTTTAGTCTTGGGAGTGTGTATGTGTCCAGGAATGTATCTGTTTCTTCTAGATTTTCTAGTTCATTTGCTAAGAGGTATTTATAGTATTCTCTGATGGGAGTTTGTATTTCTGTGGGATCAGTGGCGATATCCTCTTTATCATTTTTTATTGCATCTATTTGATTCTTCTGTCTTTTCTTCTTTATTAGTCTTGCTAGCGGTCTATCAATTTTGTTGATCTTTCAAAAAATCAGCACCTGGATTCATTGATTTTTTGAAGGATTTTTCATGTCTCTATCTCCTTCAGTTCTGCTCTAATCGTAGTCATTTCTTGCCTTCTGCTAGATTTGGAATTTGTTTGATGTTGCTTCTCTAGTTCTTTCAATTGTGATGTTAGGGTATCAATTTTAGAACTTTTCTGCTTTCTCTTGTGGGCATTTAGTACTATAAATCTCCCTCTAAATACTGCTTTAAATGTGTCCCAGAGATTCTGGTACATTGTGTCTTCATTCTCATTGGTTTCAAAGAACATCTTTATTTCTGCCTTCATTTCATTATTTACCCAGTAGTCATTCAGGAGCACATTGTTCAGTTTCCATGTAGTTGTGTGGTTTTGAATCTGTGGTTTTGAATCCTGAGTTCCAATTTGATTGCACTATGATCTGAGACACAGTTTGTTATGATTTCTCTTTTTTCACATTTGGTGAGGAGTGTTTTACCTCCAACAATGTGGTCAGTTTTGGAATAAGTGCGATGTGGTGCTGAGAAGAATGTATATTCTGTTGTTTTGGGGTGTAGAGTTCTGTAGATATCTATTAAGTCTGCTTGGTGCACAGCTGAGTTCCAGTCCTGGATATCCTTGTTAACCTTCTGTCTTGTTGTTCTGTGTAATATTGACAGTGCAGTGTTGAAGTCTCCCATTATTATTGTGTGGGAGTCTAAGTCTCTTTCTAGGTCTCTAAGGATTTGCTTTATGAATCTGGGTGCTCCTGTATTGGATGCATATATATTTAGATTAGTTATCTCTTCTTGGTGAATTTATCCCTTTATCATTATGTAATGGCCTTCTTTGTCTCTTTTTATCTTTGTTGGTTTACAATCTGCTTTATCCCAGACTAGGATTGCAACCCCTGTTTTTTGTTTTTTTGTTTTTTTGCTTTCCATTTGCTTGGTAGTTTTCCTCCATCCCTTTATTTTGAGCCTCTGTGTGTATGTGCACATGAGATGGGTGTCATGAATACAGCACACTGATGGGTCTTGACTCTTTATCCAATTTGACAGTCTGTGTCTTTTAATTGAGGCATTTAGCCCATTTACATTTAAGGTTAATATTTTTATGTGTGAATTTGATCCTGTCATTATGATGTTAGCTGGTTATTTAGCCCGTTAATTGATGCAGTTTCTTCATAGCATTGATGGTCTTTACAATTTGGCATGCATTTGCAGTGGCTGGTACCAGTTGTTCCTTTCCATGTTTAGTGTTTCCTTCAGGAGCAGGTCTGGTGGTGACAAAATCTCTCAGCATTTGCTTGTCTGTAAAGGATTTTATTTCTCCTTAACTTATGAAGCTTAGTTTGGCTGGATATAAAATTCTGGGTTGCAAATTCATTTCTTTAAGAATGTTGAATATTGGCCCCCACTCTCTTCTGGCTTGTGAGGTCTCTGCCAAGAGATCCACTGTTAGTCTGATGGGCTTCCCTTTGTGGGTAACCCGACCTTTCTCTCTGGCTTCCGTTAACATTTTTACCTTCATTTTGACCTTGGTGAATCTGACAATTATGTGTCTTGGGGTTGCTCTTCTTGAGGAGTATCTTTGTGGTGTTCTCTGTATTTCCTGACTTTGAATGTTGACCTCCTTTGCTAGGTTGGAGAAGTTCTCCTGGATAATATCCTGAAGATTGTTTTCCAACTTGGTTCCATTCTCCCTGTTACTTTCAGGTACACCAATCGAATGTAGATTTGTTTTTTTCACATAGTGCCATATTTCTTGGAGGCTTTGTTCATTTCTTTTTACTCTTTTTTTCTCTAAACTTCTCTTCTCACTTCATTTCATTATTTTGATCTTCAATCACCGATACCCTTTCTTCCACTCAATCGAATCGGTTATTGAAGCTTGTGCATGAGTCACGTAGTTCTCATGCCATGGTTTTCAGCTCCATCAGGTCATTTAAGGTCTTCTCTACACTATTTATTCTAGATAGCCATTTGCTTAATCTCTTTTCAAGATTTTTAGCTTCCTTGCAATGGGTTAGAATATGCTCCTTTAGCTTGAAGATGTTTGAAACCTACTTCTGTCAGCTTGTGAAAGTTGTTCTCCGTCCAGCTTTTTTCCATTGCTGGTGAGGAGCTGCAGTCCTTTGGAAGAGAAGAGTCACTCTGGTTTTTAGAATTTTCACCTTTTCTGTTCTGGTTTCCTCCTATCTTTGTGGTTTTATCTACCTTTGGTCTTTTGATGTTGATGACCTACAGATGGGGTTTTTGTGTGGATGTCCTTTTTTTTTTTGATGTTGATGCTATTCCTTTCTATTTGTTAGTTTTCCTTCTAATAATCAGGTCTCTCAGCTCCAGGTCTGTTGGAGTTTGCTGGAGGTCCACTCCAGACCCTGTTTACCCGGGTATCACCAGCAGAGACTGCAGAGCAGCAAATATTGCAGAGCAGCAAATATTGCTGCCTGATCCTTCCTCTGGAAGCTTCATCCTAGATGGACACCTGCCCGTATGAGGTATCTGTTGGTCCCTACTGGGAGGTTTCTCCCAGTTAGGCTACACAGGGGTCAGGGACCCTCTTGAGGAGGCATTCTGTTTGTTCTCAGAGCTCAGTTTCCAAGCTGGGAGAATCACTGCTCTCTTCAGGGCTGTCAGACAGGGATGTTTAAGTCTGCAGAAGTTTCTGCTGCCTTTTGTTCAGCTATGCCCTGCCCACAGAAGTGGAGTCTGTAGATGCAGTTGGCCTTGCTGAACTGTGGTCGACTCCCCCCAGTTCAAGCTTCCAGGTCACTTTGTTTACCTACTCAAACGTCAGAAATGTTTGATGCCCCTCCCCCTGCCAGGCTGCTGCCTCATAGGTCTATCTCAGACTGCTGTGCTAGCAGTGAGCAAGGCTCCGTGGGTGTGGGACCCACTGGGCCAGGCACGAGAGAGAATCTCCTGGTCTGCCAGTTGCTAAGACCACTGGAAAAATGCAGTATTTGGGCGAAAGTGTCATGTTTTTCCAGGTACAGTCTGTCACAGCTTTCCTTGGCTAGGAAAGGGAAACCCCCCAATCCCTTGCATTTCCCGGGTAAGGCAATGCCCCACCCTTCTTCAGCTCACCCTTCATGGGCTGTGCCCACTGTCCAACCAGTCCCAGGTACCTCAGTTTGAAATGCTAAAATCACCTGTCTTCTGTGTCGATCACGCTGGGAGCTGCAGACCAAAGCTGTTCCTATTCAGCCATCTTGGAAAGGTATTGTCTCCTTATTAAGTCAACTTGTTTTAGAAAAATGGATTTCTTCATGGGCTCTTAGATGTTACATTGCAATGGTAACTGGTACATTTGATTACAAGTTCAAGAGACCTGTACCAATTATTTCCATAAGTGACTGCCATGTGACCTTGACTAGGTTACAATTAATCTAGGCAACATTTTCTTCATCTGTAAAATGAAAGTGTTGTAATAGATTATTTTATTATCTTTTCAATCCTCAAATGCTTTATTTGCAACACACTCTTTGGTACTGATATAAAATTGATTGATTTCATGGAATTATGAGATGGACAGTATTTTCATATTTTAAAAAAGAGTCTCTAAATACAAATAAAAGTTCTTAAGTTATTAATATGTTACCCCCTAAGTCATTACAAAATGAATATCAATTAGCAAACACTCTGCTCAAGAAATAGAATATTGCCAGCATCCCAGGAAACTCCACAGTCATTACTTTCCAATCACAAAACCTTTTGTTTCAGCTATAATTAACTATTTTTACTTTGAAATATTTGATATATTTTATGCTTTCCTTTAATTTTAACTCTTAAGTATGTAGCTCTTAAACTTTAATTTAATTTTGCCTGTTTCTGAACTTTGTATAAGTTGAATAGTGCAAAATGTGATTTTTATGTTTGTAATGATTTTTTCTTAGCTCAATGTTATATTTGTAAAATTATCCATGGCCCTATGTAGTGCTTTGTGTATACTTGAGATTTTTTTTTTTATTCATATGAAGCTATCGGCCCTTCTTTTTTACATAAGCATAGCATTTTGTTGTATAAATATGTCATAATATATTTATGCATTCTACTGTTGATGGACATTTGGGTGGTTTTCAAGTTGTGGTTAACAAGAATAATGCTGTAGCGAGCATACTTATACATGTCCCTAGGTGTACATGTGTGCACATTTCTTATCTTGGGAAGACTTTAGGTTTAAAGCTACTTGGGATAAAGTTTGCATATTTTAAAATTTGACAGATAATGCTAATTGTCCTTCTTGAGTGTATCCTCGTGTATGGAATTCTAGATTGGCAGATATTTTCTTTTGTTATTTTGATGATATAATTCCATTGTTTTCCAGATTGTTATTTTATTTCGGAAAAAAAAAGACGGTATTTTAAATATAGCTGTTTAATTTTTAAAGATAAACTCTTTTCTGTATTTATAAAACTTACAAGTTTCATTTTGTTTTGTTTAGAGATTTTTAACTATTGTTCTTTGAGTGAATTTCTTTTCTTTTTTTCATGCTGCTTGAAATTAATAGGGCATCTTCAGTCAATGAACTAGTATCATTTTTAAGTTTTGGGAAACTCTCAACATTTATTTCTTTAAACATTGATTCTGCTTCATTCTGCTTTTAAGACCTCTTCCCTCTCTTTTTCTTTGATTCCACTTAAGCATATGTTTGACCTATCACTATGCTGTCTATGAATTTAACTCCCTTGTCCCTATTTCCTATCTCTTTGTTTCTCCATGTCTCATTGAGATTTTTTTTTTTGTCCTATCAACCTTTTCATGAGCCTTTTCTTCAGTTTCATCTAATATGTTGTTAAAACTAGAGATTTGGAGTTCTAAGATATTTTTTTAAATATGTACATTTTCAATACAATTATCTGTCAACACTTTTTAAATTTTGTCTTTTATTTCCTGGTACATAGTAATATGAGTCTTTTATTATCTGCTTCTGAGTATTTCAACATATGAAGTCCCTATGGATACCATTCTATTGAGCCTTTTTCTTTCCTTTCCTTTTCTTTTCTATTCTTTTCCTTCTTTTTTCTTGCTGGCCCTTTTTCAATTTATAACTTCTTGTTCTTGATTATCTTTGATTGTGAACTGAAATTTGTAGTTTGGAAAAGTATTTGTAGAAATCATTTTATGCCTACAGTGATGCCATCTTCCTCAGAGAGAATGCATATTTGTTTCAAATTGATATTCACAAGCATTAGAACTTTTCAATGACACATATTTGGCATTTTTTATCCTCCCAAATAAGATGAAAATTCCTTAGAGATCTTGTGAGAATTGTTTTTTTCGGCTTCCGTCTTCCTTCTGTGGTATAATCTTTGTATCTCTACTTGAAAAAGGTCCCTTAACTTGTGGGTTATGGACACTTTCTTTGTTTTCATATTTCTGTGGGAGGCCACAAGCAAGACTTAGTCTTTTAGTGTTTCTTCCTCAATTGAAAAAATATCTGCACCATGTCCTAAGAGATACTATAATCCTCTTTGAATTTACTTCTTTCTTGGATCTCAATTTGTTAATTATTGAATTCTGAACATTGTAAGTAGAATATTTTTAATTTTGTCCAGATTTTCCACTTGTCCCCAGTAAGAGGATTGGTCTCCCATTCTTAAAATAATGACAAACTATTTCAGATAACTATTTTTCTCACCTCAGCTCATAACCATGTTGTGTTCTTAATAGACAAGGATAAAAGCAGTGTTATATTACAAATAATTTAAAAAACTTTTTAGTGATTAAGTGATTTTTTCATAGCCAGGATGTTCTAAGAAAGGAAACAATTTTATGCAGGAGAAATTATTGAAAAGTTGTATGCCAAAGTATGACAAGACACACATTTGGTAGGCATAGGTATTACACAGACCTACCAGGCAGCACATTTTAAGTTACTACTGAACAGTCATAATTGTTCACTTGGAATGGGAATTCCTATTTACAAACATGAGCAAGTCCTGACTGATTATCATGCTCTATTGTTGAAGAACTGCATAGTAATTTTTAGAGTACACACAAGCTTTCAAATGTATTATTTTATTGTCTGATTCACATAAAGTTAATGATAGAATTGACTTTCTAAAGTGAAAGGAGTTTAAATAATCTTTTCATGGACATGTAGTTATTAAGAGATAGGGTTGGTTAAAGATTCTTGGCCTTCTAATGTCTTTCCCCAGGACCCATCACTCTACTCTGTTGTTCCTCATTGAGAAGTCAATACTTATAAGTATATTAAAACAGAATTTCAATATTTATTTTAGCCATATAAGATACTAAATGGCCACCAAAATGACCACAACTCTTTTTTTAACCTGAAATCTGCTTTTTCTTGTAGTATTTGTTTTCTCTTCTGTGTTATGCAGATTATTCATTTACATGGCACCTATTTACATGTTAAAATACAAATGGTCATGTGGTATGGAATGAACTCTTTAAGTGTATGCATGCTTTATTTCCTGTTTTGACAACTTTGCCTTTCAGATTTCTCCTGTAGTGCCCAATATGCAATATAGCTTAATATTTGATGAGGGTCTTTTGTGAACACAAGACATGTGAGAGTAAATTACATTCATTTAGGAAAATGTACTAATTTCTCTCAATGCCCACTTTTAATTTTCTTCTAAAAGTATTATACTAGTAATTTTATGTTTTGTGTTATTGACTGAACATATTGAGCAACATATATACTATATATTTATTTCATTTAGCTAATAGGTATTGCAATTCTGCAGATGTTTTAGAAGAGATAAAAATGACTTTTCACATATTCCTTGTAAATAAAGAATAGGAAAGTAAATACTGAATTACACTGAGGAAGCAAGACAAAAATGCTCAGAATTATATATGTACATATATTTGTATATATACGCACACATATATATACATATTTATAACATATGCATGTATGTATATAGAAAGTCTACGTCTGTACCCACATGTAAAAATAGGCATATATATGAAGAGAGGGAGTAAATGTTGACTTTCATTTTTAATGTATTTGAACCAGTTCCTAGCATTTAAAGATAGCAAGGTTTCACATAAAAATTTGTTTTATATTTTCTAAAAAATCTGTAAGTTCCAGGAATCCTGTTTCTGAATTTAAACTTACAACATTTCTGCATTCCTGTATGGCAACAATTAAACATGAGTGTTAATTTGTTTCTACCTTTTGTTCAGTTATCCTTTCTAGACGGCTCATGAACTCTCCAGTTGGTTACAATAAGATAATTCACTTTCACCTTAATTGCCTGTCTCCTGTAAATAGTTTGATTTTTTCTATTGTTACACTATACTACTTATCCTTTTTAAAGCATTTCAGGATAGATAATGTATTTCCTTGGTTATCATCTTCATAGTTGTAATGGAAGGAAACAAAACCAATTGATTAGGTCCGTGTCTTTAGACAAAAATTTTTCAATTTAGAAAAAAGTCAACAAAATTGATAATTGATCTAACCTGTGGAACTGTTTGAATAGATAAGCTATTTTGCAAAGCAGTATGCCTGGTGACTCAATACAGATGCAGCCTACATTTTTATAGATACAACAGTGATTTTAGTTTTTCACTTCTTGCATCTTGCCAAGAGTGATGATTTATTCTTAAAGTATACCATACATAGGAGCCCATTTTCTCAATTTTATATAGTGTGACATCCTTGCCATGTATTCCATTTTCAATTTCTTAAGGAAGGTAATGTCTGAGCTTTTGTTCATATGCATCACAGATTTAAAAATCATCTATAGGCCTCAATTTATGTTTTAAAAGAAGGAAAGGATAATTTGGTAATTACTATAAAATGCTGTGTTTTAGAATGCACACTGGATTCAATTTAATTTTCTTATGTGGTTAATTCTTATGATCCCCACTAGGAACCTGTGATTTGGTTGTCAATGGCCATAGAAGATGCTCTTCAGTAGTGACCCTGGTACCTGCATGTGTTTTAGATTGGTTCTTTTTTTTCCCCCCAACAAATGACAATTTGTTACACAGAAGATGAGTCTGTGTGATGATGGCTGAGTACAAGTCATGGCAAAATCTGATATGCTTTCTTCTTTATCACAGTTGACATGGTTTACATTCACCATGAAGACATTCATCCAGGAATCAGAGGCATATATTTGGCCCTTATGTATTGTCAAGTTAACATTGACAATTCTTTACAGCCTCTAGACAAAAAGTGAAAATCCCAGTCCATCTCTTAAATTTTCCCAACACTACAGTGCTCCTTACATTATTGAAACCTTAAACCCTAAGAATTATGACTTTAAAAGGGTGTTATTTTGTTTTTTTGGTCTAAATCATAGTTCAAATTAAGTTTAGTAGATAATATGTGTTTTATTATATACACAGTGTTAAATAAGTTTATCTTAAAGTATTACACTGTAATTTTTATGATATTTAGCATAGAGTACTTCTTAACTGACATCTAAAATATAGGCTTTAATTTATTTAACTAATAGTTTTAATTTTCTACAATCATTTTAGTTACTACAGGATAGAAAAAAAGGAAGCAATGTAAGCTCTTTTGTGTCTTACAGCATAGAATGGAAGGTTGAAATTTAAAGACACTTGTTAACATATAGCAACATTTAGAAGTTTAACACTAAACCAATGAAGCGAACCCCAAACATACTTTAGAATTTTGTTTCATCCATCAAACCCTGTCAGAAGATTTTGGTTACCTTAGAAAAAGGTCTTTTGAATGACCCACATCTGCATATGTTATCTCTTAGGGTTCTTCTTTTTGACTAACTGATTTTTGCTACACTATTCTTGCTAGTATTCCGTAACCATTTTGCCATAATCCTTTATGCCCCTCAGAGGTAACTGTACTTTTCTTTGTAAAAGTTAGATGTTTTCGGTTTTTCAAAAACAAGTTCTCATTTTCTGCTCCAGAAAGTCTGAGTTGGTTGAATATTTTCCTCTAGTTATTTTATGAATTCCATAACTATGTTATTTTGAAAAGATGGACCTCACGTCTTTTATCTAGTATATATTTTAATCTTTTTATTCTTAGGTCAGAATATATTTCTTTGAGATGAGCTGCAGATGCCTTGTTCTCCGAAAGAATTCCCAAGACTGTACTCACTAGAAAAATGAAGTGTCCCAATTATTATGAACAAGCTCTGGTTTCTTCTTCCTCCTTTGTTTTAGATACTTTCTGGGGTACAATGGAAAGGTCCTAGACAATAATATCTACAATGTAAAGTATAATATTTAAATTGTTCTCTAGTAGAAATATTAACAAAGTTATTTGAGAGCATTTATTTCTGTTGGAGTAGAGAATCACTTCCATGATTCCATTTGGGGATGAGAAATAATTTAGGAAGGCTTGTTAGACATGGAGGTATTACATTTATACTTTAAAAGATAAAAATGCTGTGAAAAGGCTGAATTGGGAGAGAATATATGTAACGTAACATATAGAACACCAAAAATATTCAGAAACTAGCCTTTTAGTAGGAAGGAAAGTAGAGATGTTTCTTGTTAGGTCATTCTCATCCTGCCACTTATTTTGTGAACTTTTGATCTGAGATATTAAAATGGTTCTCCTAACAGTTGTCAGTTTATTTGGGACATCAAATGGCTATTTTGTTGAGATTGCAGTGTCACTAGTGTGTGTTTCTAAATGACAGTTCTGCATGTTAATGCTGTGACATGAATAGTAAGATTGACATGAGAGACTTTTTGAAATGAGAACAACATTCTTGATTAACCTACAGAGTACAAAAGTTGGGAAATCATCAAGTAACTTCATAAGGCTATGTTGTACTATAATTTCATTTTCATTAGTGATGAGATTGTTGTGGAATAATGAGTGACCTTCACTTGCGGTAAGTTAGGTAAAAAATTCTACACCAGAGTTATAACATTCAGTCATTTGATGACTTACAATTTTCTTTTAACTCTTGAACTAAAACAAATGGAATTTTATTTATGTAGCTTTATTACTGCTGAAATACTATTTATATACATATGAAGATGATTAAAACTGATCGTATATTATTAGATGCAATCACCATGTTCTGCAGTTTCACTTTAGTAATTATTGGGCACCTCCCACGTGTCAGATTTATATATGTCCTCTCATTCAGTGTTTGCAGCAGACCAATGAGACTGTGGCCATTACTTACACTTTACAAATGAGAAAACTGAAATTAAGGGAAATCAAGTGGAGTAAATATGTATTAATTTATGTTTGTTTGCTTTTCTGACTGCATCTCACCCCTCCTGCACCACATAAAATTGTTAAATACTTGGCATTCCTTTCTTCACCCCAGGGAGATACAATATTAAGGTCCGTGTAACCTAAAAACCGTGATTGATCCACATATGAACTCATGATTATAGCAAGACCAATAAATGCTCTTTATCCAAGATTGGTATAAACATTGTGGAAGAGAGAATTCTTTTCTGTGATTCAGAACCTTGCAAACCATAAACTCCTGGCACTCTTTGAAGGTTTCTCTTTGCTCACGTATGGAGAAATCTTACCAAAGAAGAAAGTAAATAGAGAATATGACAGAACTGAGAGATGGAAAAAAAGAGGCTAATTCTAGGGTTATAATTAGAATTTTTGTTTATCTAGCCATTAAATCTAGTAGTGGGAAGATATACATGTATATAAATGCAATAAATACCACATTAAAAATTTTGGTAGGCCATACCTAAGAAAGAGCACTTATATTCACATTACGAAACTTTGCTACATTCCACAAGCAATATAATGTCTAAACTCTGGAACAATTTAGAATATATTCAAAGTAGTTATTGATGTAACAAAAATGATTTCAATTAACACAAGGAAAGTGAATCATGAAACATTGTATTATTCCATTCTTGCACTGCTACAAACAAACACCTGAGACTGGGTAATTTATAAAGAAAAGAGGCTTAAACAGCTCATGGTTCCACAGGCCATACAGGAAGCATGGCTGGAAAGGCCTCAGGAAACTTACAATAATGGCAGAAAGCAAAGGGGAGGCAGGCACATGTTCACATGGCCAGCGCAGGAGGAAAAGAGTGATGGAGGAGGTGTCACACACTTTTAAACAACCAGATCTTGTGAGAACTCTATCGTGAGAATAGCACCAAAGGGGAAAGTCCACCCTCATGATCCAGCCACCTCCCACCAGGCCCCTCCTCCATTAAGGGAGATTACAATTTGACATGAGATTTGGGTGGGGACAAAGATCGAAACCATATCATATGTTGAGATGAGAAATCATCAAAGTTTTTGTAAAATTTTGAAATGAAAGTGAAAATTCTGTTGGATAGTTCTGGGTAGTTTTCAGGGGAGGAAACTCATAATTAATTCATACTATATTTACTGAGTTTGTAGTGTGTGGAATGTAAATGTCTTTCTCTGAATTTGTAAAGGCAAATAAAAATATAAGTACAGGAATGACCCCAGTTTAAATTTTATGTTGGCCTTGTTTCCAGCTGTTTTCTGCTGTTGTCAATTGTGTTTGAGTCTTTGAAGGGCATATTGCATGCTTGACATACATGCTGTGAGCAGCAGTCCTGTAAGTAGTGACTATTACAAAACTTTGAAAGTGTTCCTTTCTAAAGATAGCAGGTTTTACTTCCTGGAAATAATTCACTCCAGAGCCAGATGATGCTGATGACCCTGAATCTCCTTTTCCTGAAAGAAGATAATAGCAACACTGTTTTGTTGTTGCTTTTTGTTTGTTTGTTTGTTGTGAAGGGAGGAAACTATTCTTAGAAAGTTCTTCTGGAAAATACCTGAATAGGTGATGGCACTGGATACTGATACTAGCTACAATTTACTGAGTTTTTCCTGAGCGTTAGCCACTGGGTTAGAAATACATAGTTGTTAATTTTTGTAGCCATCTTTCAAGGTTTCAATGATGAGTAGACGGAAGTTCAGAGAGGTGTTAAGTATGGAAACATAAAAACTGTTGATCTGGTACAGGTGAAAATACTGAGTGCAAACATCACATACCGATAGGTCATCAGTTTTAGCTCTTCCTTTCCGTCATCCTTTCTTTCCCTCTTTCTCCTCTCCATCTTTTTCTCCTTTCTTGATTGCTTTGTTGGATCCCTAAAGCATTTTCCATCTAGCCTTTTCTTTGTTCGTTACAATGATCCGGTTGGGCAGTTGTAAAATTTTCAAGCTTTTTTCAACCCTTCATTAAAATTTATGTCAGATGTTTGGTGAATTTTACAGCTCCAGATATAGTGAGCGCTGTATGCTGACCTTGTTTACTGAGCACGGGAAATTCCCAGGTATCATAACTGCAGCGGATCTTGCATTCATGTCAGAATGAGCTAAAGTCTAAAAATAGATTGTGTTTTGTACCTGAGGTTCTTCCCTAACGCTTTTCAACCTCTGTTTCTGAGAAGCAGTGATGCAGCTCAAAGGTAGAAAAAAACAGTGAGAGTAACTCCATAACTCACAGTGGGAGGAAATCATATTAAATGCCTAATGAGTTCTGACACACCTATCGTCATAAACTTCTGTAGGTCATGGTAACATTTTGAAGAGTAATCTTGCTGAAAAAATTATGTATTTCAAACTTCATAGTACCTGATTCAGGATCTTTGTAATAAATTTTATATACTAATAAGTGTATGTTTTTACACATACACATATATATGAATGTTTCTAGTACTTTTGAGAAATCATCTTTTAAAATATCTTAAATTTTCATTATATAGTCTTGTTTTCCTTACTTTTCTTTCAAGTATGAAGACATCTTTCAATTAAAAAACAAAATCAAAACAAAATGCAACTCTGAATTTGTCTTTGCTTTCCATATTTCCAAAGCATATCTAGATTCTGCTCACTGTATCAGTAGTTACTAATATAAAGCAATAGCTATGAGTCACTAAAGTTGGGGCAGAGGACAGTAAACATTTACTGAGTAGGTCTTATTTCTGTACTTTTAGATTCTACCATGGCACAAAATATATTGTGTTGCAATTACCGATTTGTGTGTTTATCTTGCCTATGTGTGTTTTAACATCTAGAGGAAAGCAGTCATGTCACAGCCAGTCTTTCATTTTCCTCAGTGCCTTCTGTACTGCTGGCCATTTAATCTCCTAAACCCTGTGGCAGAGAAGAGTGAGAGTGAATGTATGACCAGAAGCAGCTACACATGTGGTTTGTAGAGGTCAATTGCTACAACATTTATCTTGCATTTTTTGTTTTTGTTTTTTTTTTTAGACATTCTTTTAGACTTGGATTCTATACCATAAAATGCAATCTGCTTACTTGAAAATAAAAAAACAATAAACATAAAAGGGTAAATTGTTTTAAATTATGTGATGTTGCATAAAACTTATATACCAGGAAATTGTCATATTCACCCTGAAATATGTAGCAATGGATGTTTCATCAGAGTGTATTGAATTTAACTAAATTTAGAAATCTAGTCTTCAGAAAGCTGTGAATACAGACAACAACTCAGTTGGAGACAAGGTAAATGTAATTTTATCCTCTGCCCCTTTCCAGTATTCTGTGTCCCTTTTTGTTTTCTTTCTCCATCTCTGTGACTTATTACTTCCAACAGGCTTTATGCCATTATACTGTCAGCACTTACACCATACCTCGGGGACGGGACTCACATTGGCTGTTGTCCTTGGGCTCAAAAATCACATTGTCACTGCTAAAGCATATTTATCCCAGCCGAGGGGCTATAGAAGCAAATAACTAAGCCCAACTGGCCTGCTCCAAATTGCTGATTTCTGATTTTTGAGTCACAACTAGCATAATGACAAGATCATGGGCCTAGGATCTGAGCCAGATCCAAATGCTGACTCTCTAAAATGTCAGTTGTATATCCTTTGGCAAACCATTTAAGCTTTCTGTGACTAGTTTGTTTTGGGTGCTCCATATATTTAATTTCACTTAATCCTCACTGCAACTCTCAGAAGTTGTTATTATCATGCCATTTGTACATTTTAAAAGGGCACCATGCCTTTAAGAGATAGAAATTATACTGATTTATGCATCTATTAAGTGGTAGAGGTGCAATTGAACTCATATGTTTAATGTTACAACACTTCCCATGCAATCTGCTACCATCAGGAATGATGAACAGAGATCTTAGACAAAATGTTTCCAATTATTGCAATGCATTTTTAATAGAATTTATTTTTTTTAGAAGAGTGTTAGATTTACAGAAAAATTGAGGAGACACTGAAAAGAGCTCACATATGCCTAATATTCTTTTTTCTTTATTATTAGCATCTTATGCTAGTTTGTTACATTTATTACAATTAGTAACCTAATACTGATATGTAATTATTAACTAAAGTCTATAATTTGTTCACATTTGCCTCTTTCTGCTTCAGGATCCCAGGCAAGCAGTATACCACATTACATTTCGTTGTGATGTTTCCTTAGGCTCTTATAGTCTGTCACAGTTCTCAGACTTTCCTTGTTTCACAGCATTTTGATTGTTTTGAAGAGTGCTGGTGAAGCATTTTGTAGGATTCTTCTCTTTTGGAATTTTAAAAATGTTTTTCTCATGTTTAGACTGGGGTTATGGGTTTTGGGGAAGAAGATCATAAACATAAAGTGTGGTTTTCATCACATTATATGAAAAGTACATACTAGCAGCATGATTCATGGCTGCTGCTGATAATCTTGCTGAGGCATGTTTGTTAGATATCTCCCTTGTAGAGTTACTGTTCTTCCATACCTTTCCATATTGTACTCTCTGAAAGAAAGTCACTATGAGCAGCTAGCACTTAAGAAGTCGAGATTTATGTTCTCCTTCCTTGAGGGAGAAGTATCTACATAAATTGCTTAGAATATGTTTGCATGGGATATTTATATTTTCCCCATTTATTAACTTATTTGATCATTTATATATATTAGTATGGAATCATAGATATTAACTTTATACTGTGGGTTATAATCCAATATGAATTTACTGATTTTGTAACTCAACTTGTTCCAGCTTTGGCCATTAGGAGCTTTTTCAATTGGCTTGTGTGTCCCTTTGGCACACCTCCAACTATGTTTTGTTTGTGTTTGTTTTAAGCACTTCCTTACATTTTGGCACTGTAAGTTGCTCCAGGTTTATCTTGTATAATTCCTGTCCCAGTGCTTGTATCAGACATTTCTCTGAGGAGTTTTTGTTCTTTGTATAAGAGAATGGTGTTAGAAATCATGATCTGGGCACTAGGTGTGTTTTGGCTCCTATGATAACCCTCTCAGCAGACAAAACAGAGATATATTTGTGTGTACTAATTTGCGTATATGCACATATCTCAAAATGTTTAAATTTGCCACCTTTGTAATATTTTAAGATAAACATGAGTTCTTACTGATGTCTCCACCTGTAATCTGTATATATGGATCATTCTAGCCTCTTTCCTTGCTTATTATAATGTATTTTTGGATATTAGATAGGTATAAAATGTTGTCTAAGTCCTGGGGTGATAATATTTATTGATGGCTTATTAAATTTCAAACATGTCCTTAGAGTTTTATTTGAATTATTTCACTCAACTCTCACAACTAGTGTGGAGGTAGAGAGGATAGTCTTTTGAAAACAAACGAACAAAATAATAAACAAAACTTTCATTTTGAACAACACAACGTTTTCCTTTAAGAGAAGGAAATAAATCCAGAAATGTGCAGTGACTTGGCTAATCTCATTGTCAGTGACTGCTGTGGCCTATATTCTCTAACCTCAGTGTGTTTCCCTATTATGCAAGACTGGATCCCATCTCCCAGTCCTCCTTTGCTTCCCACAGTGGGATCTACTAGGTATCTATAATGTAAACTGTAGCACTCCCAGGAAGACAGCCAGAGCTGAGGCATTTGTGTGACAAAGTACATTAAAGAAGCCCAATATTTGTATTGTTTTAAGGCAATAGCAATGCACATCCATCTTTCCAATGGGAGCGATGACTAAGAGATTACAGAAGAATTTAATATATTAAATTTAGAGCAGCTTCTGTTGTTTGTTTTCATACAAACTTTTCCTTTGATAGCTGCTACATTCTTTAAAAATGTTGAAATTGTGGCTTTTGAGAGTTTGGATTAGGGAAATATAAAATTAATGTTTCTTAAGCTAGTATGAGCAACTGGAACTTTTTCTTCATGATGTAATAAGTGAGTGTTGATAAATGGATTTTCCAAAATGTTCAGGATACTTAATGCCTAGTAATTGTATGAATGTGGCAGTTTTGGTATCTGGACTCCATAAATAAATAAAGAATTGGAGGGAATTATGATGACTTAGAGAAGCATATGGCTTCCCAAGAAAAAAAAAAATGAATGCTGACAAGCTGAATTGGGGCAGTAATTGTTACTCTGTGATCAGCAGCAACTCCCTACTTATGTGGTTAACTCCATGAGTAAATGTGAACTCAGCTGCAACTATATGTAAACATCCTGGACTTTTATCAGCCCAACTTTGTATACCTGAGTGTTACCATCTTTTAGGGTGTTGGCAGAAAAAAATACAAAAGAGAAAACTCTGTAAAATACTTAAAAAGGTTTCTTCTGAAACAATACTAGAAACTATGGTTTAGGGAATAGTCTCAAGAGGCCCCAAAAAAGTGTGCCCAAGGTGATTGCATTATAATTTGGTTTTATACATTTTGAGGAGACAGGAATTGCAGATAAAATCATAAATCAGTCAATACAGGGAAAGTGTACATTGTTTCAGCTGAAGGTGTCATGAATGGATTCAAATATTTTCTTTGGCAGTTGGTTGAAAGAGTTAGGTTTTGACTAAAATCTGAAGTCAATAAAATGAAATGTTTGAGTTAAAATAAGGGGTTTGTGGAGACGAAGTAGGTTCTTTTCACGTAAATGAAGCTTCCAAGTAACAATTTCAGACCTTAAAAGCTGGTTAATCTCTCCTAGATCTGGGAAGACCTCCTAGACAGTTCTGCATTAGTGGAGATTCTCTACAGATGCAAACTTCCCCACAAAAGATGGCTTTTCAGGGGTATTCCAAAATACGTCAAAGAAATACATTTGGGGTGAAATATTTTGATTTCCTTCAGGGTCTGCTATCTGGCATGGGATGCTATACCACAGTCAGATTTGAATTTAGTGTTTTTATTGCCATGAAGAATCAGTTTATTCAGTCTTATCTCTATTTTGATGTCAGTGTTAGGCAGTTGTGCCTAAACTCCAAAAGGGAGGGAGTGGAATGATATGTGTCCAACCTCTGATCCTGTCATGGCTGGGAAGTCAGTTCTTCCGGATTATCTGGAATCTCCTTGGCCAAGAGGCAGTCCATTCAATTTGTTGCTGTGAGGACATTTTAAGACTTTATTTTTGGTGTACATTCACCTTGTCTATATAATGTTGAACAATTGGTCAGTTCAATTATTATTTTTGCTTTGACAAGTCACCAACTGTCTCTGAGAACTTCCAAAGTTACTCATCAAAGTTTAGGTTTATCATCATTTGCATAAACTTCAAGCCATGGATTCTTATCATAAAAATAAAAGACATTTAGGTGCAAAGCACTTTTAAGAGCACTTTACATGTAACCTTTTTTATGACAATGTAATGAGATTGGCTTTATTATTATCCCCATTTTACAAAGGGAGACTGTGAAGGATGTTAAGAAACTTGCTAACCTTCAAACATTTTATATGTAGCAGAGTTGGGATTTGACTCCTAACTTTTGCCGCTAAATAACGTTCAGTAGGGTGTAAAAATTGGCAAGCTGCAATAACAAGCAATCCCAAATGTGCAGTGGTTAAACTGAGCCTAAATTTATTTTTTAATCCCATCATAGGCTGGCAAGAGAGCTGCAATCTGTAAAGGCTCTCAGAGATCAAGGATGATGGGTGCTCTACTATCATGTGTTGTGCCATCTGGAACACAAGATCTCCATTACCTGAGGTGCAGAGGAAGAGACTGCTAGGGTTCTGCTTTAGCTCTATTATACTTAGATCACCAAATGACACACATTATTTCCATGTAGTCCTGCTCGCTAAAATTGGTCAAAGTCCCTGTCTAACTGCAGTGGGGCCGGGAAATATGTAGAAATAGGCAGAATATTTAAAAAGTGTTGTGAACTGGATTCTGTCCTCTCAAAATTCATTTGTTCCAACATTAATCCATAATATGACCCTGCTTGGAGAGAATGCCCTTAAGGAAGTATATTTAAGGCTAAAAATGAATTCAAGGCCGGGCGCGGTGGCTCAAGCCTGTAATCCCAGCACTTTGGGAGGCCGAGACGGGCGGATCACAAGGTCAGGAGATCGAGACCATCGTGGTGAACACAGTGAAACCCCCTCTCTACTAAAAACAAAAAACAAAAAACAAAAAAACTAGCCGGGCGAGGTGGCGGGCGCCTGTAGTCCCAGCTACTTGGGAGGCTGAGGCAGGAGAATGGCATGAACCCGGGAGGCGGAGCTTGCAGTGAGCTGAGATCCGGCCACTGCACTCCAGCCTGGGCGACAGAGCAAGACTCCGC
>NW_016814732.1:75721-99631 GCF_001698545.2 Rhinopithecus bieti | reverse complement strand
AAAAAAAAAAAAAAAAAAAAAAAAAAAAAAAAAAAAATGAATTCAAAAGGGTAGATAAGCCTGATGCCCTTATAAGAAGAGGAAGAGACAGCTGATCTCTCTCTTTCTCTTTCATGTGAGGACACAGGGAGCAGATGGCTCTCTGCAAACCCGGAAGAGAGCCCTCGCCAGGAACTGAATTGACTGGTAACTTGATCATGGACTTCTAGACTGCAGAACTCTAAGTAAATAAATGTTTGTTGTTTAGGCTACCCGGTTTGTGGTATTTTGTTATGGTAGCCTGAGCAGACTATTATAGATATCACCACTGTTTCTGTCAAAAATATATGACACATATTTCAAGGAGTTGGTGGGAGAATTAAGCTGAGTGATATAAAAGATCACTTTATTTAATTACTAAAAAAAAAAAAAAAAAAAAGATAAAAGGCCAAGCCCAGCCAGTAATGCATGCCTTCAATTCCAGCTACTCAAGAGGCAGCTGAAGTGTGAGAGTTACTTGAGCCCAGGAGTTCAAGTCAAGCCTGGGCAACATAGTGACACCCCATCTCAATCAAAAAAAAGAAAAAGAAAAATAGTGGATGCACAATAAATATCAATAATCTCAAGGCTTTCTATTTACCTTGCATAAAATCAAAACATTCTAAATTGTTGTGATTCAGTGCTTTTACCACTAATTTTCATCTGCCTCACGGTATATACTTTCCATTGAATGAGAAAACATGTTTAAAAAGAAAAGGAATAGTAGATTTCATAATTGTATAATAGTCAGACCCTGAAAGAATTACTTAAAGACCAGAATGATAGTAGTTTGAATGAGACGGTATAAATATGTTAATATAACCTCTCAGTTTCATTCACAAATATATCTGAATATTTTAACATATCTTGATCTGATTATAGAACACTGATATGGTTTGGATTTGTGTCTCTAGTCACATCTCATACTAAATTGTAATCCCCAGTGTTGGAGGAGAGGCCTAGCGGGAGGTAATTACATCATGGGGCAGATTTCTTCCTTGCTGTTCTCATGATAGTGAGTTCTCACGAGATCTGGTTGTTTAAAAATGTGTAGCACCTCCTTCTGCTCTCTCTTCCTCCTGCTCCAGGCACGTAGGATGTGCCTGCTTCTCCTTTGGCGTTTGCCATGATTGTCATTTTCCTGAGGCCTCCCCAGCCATGAGTTCTGTACAGCCTGTGGAATTAGCCAATTAAACCTAATCTCTTTTCTTTATAAATTACCCAGTCTCAGGTAGTTTCTTATAGCTATGCAAGAACAAACTAATACAAACATGAAAATAAAATTGTCCCTGTGAACATTTACATATGTATCCTATATATCCCATGTTATTAAAATGCTATGTGGCATATGTGTAATGTTCATGTACCTTTCCTTACAAATTAGTATTTTCAACTTCAGAACATATGGTTTTTGTTCTAATTCGTAATTACAAAGCAATACATCATAGCAGTTTTTGCATCAATTTATCAATATAAATGATATCAGATGCTATTGTTTTGATGATGATCAAATACTAGAATAGTCTATGAAAGTCAGCACGAAATGGAATTTTGTATTTCACTTTTAAAACTGTATATATATGTATATAGAAAGAAAGACAATTTAATTTGTAAGATCCTAATTACTTGTATTTTTATCTAGTAAATGTTGATATGTATATTCCTTCTTCTCCCCCTTGCATTCTCCTGCCAGTTTCAAATGCAGCATGTTTGATAATTGAATTTAAAGGATATAATACATCTTTTTTTCAAGTAAAATAGCTTCTATTCAAGTCCCCAAAATGCTCCAAAAATTATTCTGAAACTTTTCATGCAGGTAAACGTGTGAAGCATGTGTGTTTTTGTTTGAACTCAGAATGGTAGTGTGAGGGTGGGGGGGAAAGAGGTGGGCGGGGTGATATTTGTAAGCTTTTCCTTTCCCATTGTAGTAGTCAGTGTTTTCCAGAGAAACAAAACAAAACAAAACAGGTTTCTCCAGTTGTTCCAGGAGAAACAGCTACCTAACAATAGGCTTAAAAAACATTATAACCACAATGCCATTAGCATACCTACAAATTTAATAAATTATTGACGTTGTAAATTAATTGTTATTCATATTTTTCCAATCATATTTTAGCAGTTTGTTTGATATAAGCCCATATAAATCCATACATTGTTATTGGTTGAAATTCCCAGAAGTGTCGTATATGTTTTCCCACCATTTGGTCTTTGTCTTGAGAAACCTCCATAAAAACTCAAGAGGAAAGGGTTCAGAAAGCTCCCAGATAGCTAAACACCTGGAGGTTCCCTGAAGGTGGTAAGCCCACAGAAGACATGGAAACTCCCTGACTCTTCCCCTTCCATGCCTCCTCCTACGCATCTCTTCATCTGCAGGCTTTGTAACATCTTTTGTAATAAACTGGTAATCATAAGAAAGTGTTTCCTGAGTTCTGTGAGCCACCTCAGCAAATTGGTTAACCCCAAAATGGGGGTTGTGGGAACCCTAATTTGAAGATGGTCGGAATTTCCAGAGGCCCAGACTTTTGACTGGTGTCATAAGGTAAGGTGGCAGTCTTGGGGACTGAGCACTCAACCTGTGGGATCTGACACTATTTCTAGGTCTATGGTGTCAGAATTGAATTCGAGGACACCCAGTTGGTGTCTGTTGCAGAATCCATTGCTTACTTGCTAGGAAATAGAAATCCCCATGTTTTAGGGTCAGCAAAGTCTTCTCTGTTGATTGTTGTGTTGATGTGAGAGCAGAGAAAACATCATTTGTCAGTTTTCTGAAATGGGGTATCATTTAAAAAGCTCTTATTTCTCTTGTATTTGTGCAAACTGGTTATTAGATTTAGGATCTTGATCAAACAGAGGGTCATGTATTTTTCTTTCTTGCAAGCCTACTTCATAGGAGGTATTGTATACTTCCTTCAGGGCGTACATAAAACCTGATTGCCTTTTTTATGATGTTTACTGTCTATTATCTCTTATTTGTATTAGGTGCTGTGAATAGGTAATATTCCTATTCTTTCATTATTTCTTTGTTTATTAGTGGAATGCTGCTATGAAGAGGAACTTGTTGTCTTGGTTAACAATTTACTGCCCTTAGGCAGACATATCGAAAAAGCAAAAAAAGTGCCTTAGTCTTTACCTTTGTGTAACTTTTCTTAAAATAAGTTTGTTTTCTAGTATCTTTTAAAGATTTTTCAGGCCAGGCGTGGTGGCTCACGCCTGAAATCCCAGCACTTTGGGAGGCCGAGGCAGGCAGATCATAAGGTAAGGAGTTCGAGACCAGTCTGGCCAACACGTGAAACCCCATCTCTACTAAAAATATAAACAACAAAATTAGCCAGGCGTGGTGGGGGAAATCTGTAATCCCAGCTACTTGGGAGGCTGAGGTAGGATAATCAGTTGAACCCAGGAGGCAGAGGTTGCAGTGAGTCGAGATTCGCACCATTGCACTCCAGCCTGGGTGACAGAATGAGACTCTGCCTCATAAAAAAAAAAAGAAAAAAAGATTTTTCAGTTTGATTTTTTGCATTAGTATCATTTCATGGATCTAAACATATGGCATATATTTTGATTCAAATTGAAGTTATTGTCCTTTATTAATGCTAAAATTTTATCACGTTTGGCCACTGGATTTTTATCTAGGTGTGCTCCTGTATCTGTTTTAGACATAATTTTATTGGTCTTTGACAGCTCTTGGCTTATTGGCAGCATCTCCCAGGCTCCTATTATACATTTCCTGCTCTATATAGTAAATTCTTATACTTTTATGTTGCCTCACTATCCATTTTGAATAGAAGTTTAACTTTCTCCTACCAGATACAGGGCTCAGTCCTCTTTGACATACTTTCCAGTTCTGTGCCACAGCTGGAACTGGCACAGTTCAAGCTGGTGGTCAGAGATGAGAACTTAGAGGTATGTCTGCGGCCTAGCAAACTGTGCTCCCAGCTTTCCTGCCCCTCTTCCCTTAAAGAGAGCACTCTAGTATTTGTTCATGAAATTAGTGGTCCATGCCCTATTCTCTTACACATACTGCTAATTGCCATATGATTTTCTCTCTGCCCCCCACTCCACTCTGCTTTCCTGGCTAGTGTGACCTGGGCATTGAGGTCAGCCCTCTCAGCTCATTGTGTCCTTCCTGCCCAGAATCTGTTAGTAAAAGTCTTTGAACTTGTTTCCAATTTTGGTGGTTTATTGAATTTGTACCTTCCATCTGAAGAACCAAGGAGGGACTTTCTTGGGCATTTTCTCTGGGACATGCGGATGAGTAGCAGTATACAAAGTCAAGCTCCCAGCAACAGGGCAATGATCAGGCAGGCATAACCTGGATGTGGGTCAGACAAGAGCTACAGAAGTTCTGCCAGTATAAACAAGTTTTCTGTCTAAGGGACCTTCTGGTTGTAGGTCAGACAACTAGACATCAGGACATCCATCGGGTGAAAAAAGTATCCCATAAAAGGCACATTGTAAACACCCACATCCAGCTCCCCTTCATTCCCACTTATGGTAGGGTTGTTAGCTACTCTGGTACTATAACCCCAATTTAGCTGTGTCCTCTCAAAACACTCCCTTGACTAGAATCAGTCATTCAGTCATTTGGCCAGGGAATCTGATTTCTATTAGCAGGAAATGTTCTATAGAGACCACTATCTGGGTGTTTTGCGAGCACGTGGCTATTGGGTTTGTCACTGTTCCTAGACCTTTTCAGTGGACAGAACAAGTAAATATTTATTTTTCTATTAACAACATGAGTTCATACTATTAAGAATTTCTCAGTTTTAATGTACTCTAATTTATCAGTCTTTTCTTTTGGGATTACATGTGTTTTGTTTAAAAATTCATTTCATACCTCAAAGTTGGAACGATATTCATCTATTGTTTTCAGTACTCTAAACAAAAAAAGTTAAAGATAATACTCCACACTGACTTACATTATTTCTGAAGAAAAAAATCTCTTGTCATCTCTTTATTCATGTATACATAACGTGGACTTTTACTCTGGCTGTTCTTAAGATTTTCTCATTATCACTAGTTTTTAAGCAATTTCATTATGATGTACCTTCCTCATGGTCTTTGTGTTTGGAATTTAAGTTTTTTGGATATGTGGGTCTATAGTTTTCATCAGAATTGTGATTTTTTTGTCATAATTTCTTCAGAAACTTTATCAGACCCCTCCTTACTCTCATCTACTTCAAAAATCCTAATTAGATGCACATTAGACTGATCAAAGTTGCATTTGTTATCTCTAATTAGCTTTTGAGTGCATGGAATATAGTTAAAAATAATTGTTTTAATGTAATTGTCTACTAATTCTAAGTTTGTGTAAGTTTTAATTGATTTTTCTTTTCTTCTCATTATAGGTCATATTTTCCTGCCTCACTATTTGGTACTTTTTATTGGGTGCAATACATTGAGAATTTTGCCACATTGGGTACTAGATATTTTTGTATTCCTGTAAATCTTGTTGAGCTTTGTTCTGACATAAAGTTTGCAAACTTTTAGATTTTGCTTTTAATATTATACATATTTATATATTTATATTATATTATAATGTTTATAAATAATTTATATATGAGATATTTATATTATATTTGTATATTATTAATACTAACTATGAAGTATATCAATTTGTATATTATATAATATAGATATATATTTTATATATATAAATATATATATTTTTTGGTGGGATCAGAGCAGTCCTCAATCTAGGGGTAATTATTCCCCACCATTGAGGCAAATTTCTTCCATGTACTGTATCCAATGTGTTAGAAAACACTCTGTTTTCCAGCCTGGTTAGTGGAATTGGGCTCTGTTCCCTTTTTTGTGTGAGGGCTGGTCACTGTTACTTTATATCTAGTCCTTTCTGGTGGTTCCTTCCTAGCCCTTGGTTGGTTTCCTTATATGCAAGCACTAACTATTCCTCTGCAGAAAACTTGAAGTGTTTGCTTTGTTGATATCTGGGATGCTCTCTCTGTATTGCACTTTTTTCTCTCTAGTACTCCCCTGTGAACTCCAGCTACCCCGTTCTCTCCAGACTCAGCTCCCTCTTCTCAATTCAATGATCTTTACTTCTGTTTCTCCTCTCTGTGCCATGACTTGGAAACTCTATCAAGTCAGAAAGCTGAGGAAATCATTGTGCTCACTCATTCCCCCTTCCCCATCTCTCAGGGATCATTATCTTTCATTGCCTGATATCTAATGCCTAAGAGTCATTGTTTCACATATTTTGCCCTTATAATAGATGTTCTGCAGAGGGTGGCAGGGTGGTAAGTGTGGTCACTGTTTCTTCAACTTGGTCCAAAGTGGAAACTTTCTTTGTATTTTATTTGTTTTACTTAAAATATTTAAGATATTTGTTCTTGATGTTTAAGATAATGAGATTAAATTTCAGTTGTTTTCCATGTGAGTTACCAATGGTTCCACCTCCATTTTTACATAGTCATTCCATTCCCTGATAATATGTCTTGACACAAAATGTATAAGTTGCTGTAATAAATGTAAAAGTAAAATTTTATGCCTGAGATCTCACTAAATACATAGTCATGAAAAATCCATGCATATCTGCACCAAAAGATAATTACAATGATTTTTATAGAGGAACTCTTCATAATACCCAAAATCTCAAATGCCTATGTATAGGTGATTAGATCAGTTCATTGTGATGTATTCTGAATATGGAAATTGATGCAATAGTTGAAAACGAACAAACCTTGAGTATGTGCATAGTATGGTTAAATCTTGGTACTGTAACATTGAATGCTTTAAATTCAAATCTTAGAACACTACATAAAGCTTAATGTTCTTCAAGAAAACTCAAATAGAAACTAAACCACCCTGATACACTCATGCGTGTACATGTGCCTATGAATATATAACGATTATTAAAATTCAGAATAGCAACTGTTTCTGGTTGTTGATACAAGGACAGGATAGAAGAAAAACATGTGAAACAAAAGGGTGCATGTAAGTTATTTTTTATTTCGGGTTCTTGGATTTGGTACTAAATGTTCATTCGATTCTTAAAAGTACATATAGAAGTAAATAGAACAAAAAAGGGCCAGATTTATGTCTATATTTGCAGTGTATCATAAATGATGTTTAGTAATTGTATCAGTCCATTTTCATACTGCTGATAAAGACAAACCCAGAGACTGGGAAGAAAAAGAGGTTTAATGGACTTGCAGTTCCACATGGCTGGGGAGGCCTCACAATCATGGTAGAAGGCAAGAAGGAGCAAGTCGCATTTTACATGGATGGCAGCAGGCAAAGAGAGAGAGCTTGTGTAGGGAAACTCCCCCTTATAAAACCATCAGGTCTCATGAGACTTATTCACTATTATGAGAACAGCATGGGAAAGACTTGCCGCCTTGATTCAGTTACGGTCTACTGGGTCCCTCCCACAATGCATGGGAATTCAAGATGAGATTTGGGTGGGGACACAACCAAACTATATCATTCCACCCCAGCCCCTCCCAAATCTCATGTCCTCACATTTCAAAACCAATCATGCCTTCTCAACAGTCTCCCAAAGTCTTAATTCATTTCAGTATTAACTCAAAAGTCCAGAGTCCAAAGTCTCATTTGAGACAAGGCAAGTCCCTTCTGCCTATGAGCCTGTAAAATTAAAAGCAGGTTAGTTACTTCCTAGATAAAATGGGGGTACAGGCATTGGGTAAATATAACCATTCCAAATGGGAGAAATTGGCCAAAACAAAGGGGTTATAGGCCCCAGGGAAGTCTGGAATCCAGCAGGGCAGTCAAATATTCAAACATCAAAATAATTTCCTTTGACTCCATGTCTCACATCCAAGTCACACTGATGCAAGAGGTAGGCTCCCATGGCCTTGGGCAGCTCTGCCACTGTGGCTTTGCAGGGTATAATCCCCCTGTTGGCTGCTTTCATAGACTAGCATTCAGTGTCTGTGGCTTTTCCCAGGTACACAGTGCAAGCTGTTAGTGAATCTACCATTCTGGGTTCTGGAGGACAGTGGCCCTCTTCTCACAGCTCCAGTAAGTGGTGCCCAGTAGGGATTCTGTGTGGGGGTTCTGACCCCATGTTTCCCTACCACACTGCCCTAACAGAGGTTCTCCATGAAGGCCCTACCTCTGCAGCAAACTTTGGCCTGGACATCCAGGTGTTTCGATATATCCTCTGAAATCTTGGCGGAGGTTACCAAACCTCAATTCTTGACTTCCTTGCACCTGTAGGCTTAACATCATGTGGAAGCTTCTAAGTCTTGGGGCTTCCACCCTCTGAAACAACAGTTTGAGCAGTAGCTTGTCCCCTTTTAGTTGTGGCTGGAGTGGTTGGGATGCAGAGCACCAAATCCCTAGACTGCACACAGCAGAAGGAGCCTGGGCCTGGCCCACAAAACCATTTTCTTCTCCTAAACCTCCCAGCCTGTAATGGGAGGGGCTGCTGCAAAAGTATCTGGCATACCCTGGAGACATTTTCCTCATTGTTTTGGGGATTACAATTTGGCTCCTCATTACTTTTGCAAATTGCTGCAACTGGAATGAATTTCTCCTTACAAAATGGGAATTTCTTTTCTATCATATTGTCAAGCTGCACATTTTCTGAACTTTTATGCTGTTTTCCTTTTAAAACTGAATGCTTTTAACAGCACCCAAGTCAACTCTTTAATGCTTTGCTTCTTAAAAAGTTCTTCCATCAGATACTCTAAATCATCTCTCTCAAGTTCAAAGGTCCACACATCTCCAAGGCAGGGTCAAAATGCCACCAGTCTCTTTGCTAAAGCATAACAAAAATCACCTTTGCTCCAGTTCCCAACAAGTTCCTCATCTACATCTCAGTCTACCTCAGCCTGGATTTCACTGTCCATATCATTATCAGCATTTTGGTCAAAGCCATTCAACAAGTCTCTAGGGAGTTCCACACTTTCCCACATTTTTCTTTCTTCTTCTGAGGCCTCCAAACTGTTCCAACCTCTGCCTTTTACTCAGTTCCAAAGTTGCTTCCACATTTTTGGTTATCTTCAGCAGCGTCCCACTCTACTAGTACCAATTTACTGTATTAGTCCATTTTCATGCTGCTGATAAAGATATGCCTGAGACTGAGCAATTTACAAAAGAAAGTTTAATGGACTTACAGTTCCACCTGGCTGAGGAGGCCTCAAGATCTTGGTGGTAGGCAAGGAGGAGCAAGTCACATCTTACATGGATGGCAGCAGGCAAATAAAGAGCGTGTGTAGGGAAACTCTCCCTTACAAAACCATCAAATCTTGTGAGTCTTATTCACTATCATGATAACAGCATGGGAAAGATCTGTCCCCGTGATTCAATTGCCTCCCATCTTATCTCTTCCACAACAGGTGGAAATTCAAGATGAGATTTGGATGGGGACACAGCTAAACTCTATCAGTAATTCTATCCTCAATGCCTGTGCTTCATTAAAAAAATTGTCTGATAAAGTGATTACTCAAGTAATAATTTACATTTAAGTATGGTAATTGTGTGAAGAAAATATTACTTAGAACAATGGTACTTCTGAGGGTTTACAAAGAAGGGGCAATTGGTTGTAGTAGAGACATAGCATCTGGACTTGAATTAGAAGTCTGGATACCATTATTTATTAGTTACAGGTATAACGGTATATATCATACTCTGTTTCCTTTTGCCTCAGCATATATAATGCTAATTACTGTTAGCGCTAGAAATGATTATCACTTGTGATACTAATAGTAATTTATAAGCTTGTGTATGGATTAAATAAATCAGAATCCACAATTTTACTGCCTGTGTAGGTTATAATGAGATAACTATATTGAACTGACATAATTAAAAACCAAAAATGAAATTTCTAACTACTCTTTATTTGCATTTTTTAAATTCAGGTGTCTTCTGCCAGTAGAAATCAAGGTGAGGGTAAACATAATCACTCTAAGTAAATAGATGGGCAGTGGGAGGGTAAAGGAAAGGAGTTATGGAGCAAAATACAGAGATGCAAGCTTGATAACAAAAGTGATATTGATCACTCAGATCTTTGTATACGGTCTCTCAATCTTCACAAAAAAAAAAAAAAACTTGTAAAGCATGTATTTTGTTTCATTTTTTAAATAATTAAAATAAGAATCAAAGAAATGAAGAAACTCGTCTAGTGTTATTTGTTTGGGATCTCCCAAGGTGAGGTTTGATGACTGCACCTGTGCTTATGACACTGCCCCATGATGGTAATATTTCGCTGTCATATTAAAACTGTAAACCCTGTTGTCTATTCCAATGCTTCTCAGAAGAAGATAGAATCATTTGTTTTAAGCCAAACTTATGTGATGAAGCTCTTCTAAACCAGGTATTCTGATATGAGAATTTTTTATTCATTTACATCTGAGTGACTGTGTGTAGAAAAATATGCTTTACCCTGCATATATCAAACATTTACTCATAACCTTCATTTCATTAAGTCACTATGTATGGGGAGAAAATTGTTTCAATTACACATTCTAATGAGAATTACAAACAAAATCAACTAACTTAACCATGTTCAGAGGAAATCAGAGCTCATCAGGATATGCCAAAAGTCAGGCTCAGTGCATCCTCAATGTGATAATTTGAAATAAGTGCTAATGTTAAGTACTTATTATAGTTTTTCAAATATGTGCTTACCTTGATATTGTTTATTATCAATTTCACTAAGCTTCTTAAACTGAATCAATCATTGGATCTTCTCCTGGTTAGATGACTCTTTATAGCAGAGGATCTTGACTGGTTCCCCCAAGTCACTTTTCTTTTCTTTGCACACAACTTGAGTACATTTTCCAGATATGTGTGATTATGTGACAAGTAGTGGCCAATGGAATGTGGTTGAAAATGATTTGCACCATTTCTGGGCCAAGGTTTTCAGGAGATAGATATGTCTCCTTTCCACTCTTTCCACCATTCTATGGGCTCGATTCAGATAATAATAAGCAATTATGCTAGAAAAAGACACCAGAACCATCAAATGGTAGAATCCTGGGGCCCTGTATTATTTCCTGAAGAAGAGAAACCTGCTAATAGGGAGCACCAGCTTTGAACTATTATACAGCAATATGTTTACATTGTGTGAGATTTACTATTGTGAACAAATATGACTATGAAAGAGCAAATCTTTCAAGATGGATCCCAAGTGGTTAATTGGGTCTAAATTAGAATGTTCTCTGAAAAGAATTTGGAGTAAGGAGATTTTATTCCAGTTAACAGTTTGAAAACTCAAGAAATGTAGCCTTTTGTGAAAAACAAAGTTATGTTCCAGAAAACAAAGGAATGTTTCATGTTTTATAGCCAAACTTTCTGCCGAGGTTCCCAGTCAGGTCCATTTATGCAAATGAAGGATTCAAAGGAGCTTAGTTCTGACAGTCACCAAGTGGCCATTTGCTGACGAGAAGTCACACATGGACTCTGAGTTTCCTGAAAATTCATACTTCTTGTTCTATTTTGGGAATACTAGAGCTCACCTGAACCAACCAATCAAAGCTCATCTGACTTGACCAATCAAGCCTCAACTGTATCAACTAATTGAAACTGAGCAAGTTTGAATCCTTAATTGGTATAAATGGAACTGACTGGGAATCTGAGCAGAAAGTTTTGCTGTAAAGTCTGAAACTTTCCTTTGTTTTCTGGAACACACCTTTGGTTTACACCAAAGTCTTCATTTTCCAGATTTTCAAACTGTCCACTGGAATAAAGTCTCTTTGCTCCAAATTTATTTTCAGAGGACATTTGTTCACACTGTACGTATTAGAGTTTGTTATACCAGTTTAACAGGTAAAATTTTATCTAATGCTTCTCATACCTTCTTTCTGTGTGTAAAGAACTGAAGATCTAATAGAAAATATAACAAAAGTTTTAACAGATTTGTCTCTAAGACTAAATTGTGTTGAAGCCTAGTCTACCACTCAATAGCTGATAGTTTCTCAACTTTTCTACTCCTCAATTTTATCATGAGCAATATGGAAAGAATAATGGTCCCTATCTCCAGAATTTAAAGAAAGCTGATTTGTCTTCATAGTTGTAAAAGTAGTATAAATGGAAATAATATGTTTAAAAATCTTTTAGAATATATTGAACATATAAAATCCAATCAATAATACTTGATTTTCATAAAATTAAAACATCCTTTCAAGAAAGTTAATAAAACCAAACTTTGTATGGGGTGGGTGGAAGTTAGGATTTTAAAATAATTCCTTTTCTTTTAGTTCTTATAATTGAGAGTAAATCTGTTTATAAGGTAGATTGCAATATGCATATCTTTGAAGAAGCCTGGTACACATTGCTTTATTTTTGCATACAGTCTCAAGCAGATTGTTAATTTTACCTTTTTGTTTGAGTACCAAAACTTTTCCTATGTAGTTAGAGAGAGATATTTGCTCAATTAATGCAGTAAAGGGATGAGGGTAAGAATATGTGACAGTTAGCTCATTCTAATTTATTTATTGATTGGTAGACTTATTCACTCCATACTGACCTCAACTCCTATATTAGGGCTTACATTAGGTGAACACCCACTGTCTCAGGGCTCCATGTGTGTGTTTGAAATCACTTGTCTAGAAATATAAAAGAGAATAGGATAGACTCATCATATTCTTAGACACATTTTACTGCCTAAATGGTTTATTTACACTGGTCAATGATGCGTTACTTCTTGCCCCTAAGCTTTTCTCAAGCTGTGTTTTACATCTAAAGTATGCTTTTTTCTCCATAATTTCTTAAATTGTCTTTTTTGCTAGCATTGTTTATAAATCTCATTTTCTCCAAGAAATTTTTCTTGAAGCCTAGAGAAACAAAATTGGGGTAATATTTTCTAGGTAAATATGCACAAGTCTATAGTTCTATATTCCATGATTTGTATTTAATATATAAAGATTGATATATATTCTTTGTCTTTCAGAATGGGTATATTATGTTCGTCTGTGTTAGGTTGGATCAGTGTTTAAATTTTGTTACTGAGATAAAGTTACTAGCAGTTTTTAAAACTTGCTGTGTAGTTTGCCATATTTCACTGTACTCCTTATTGACAGCTTTAAGCATTTCAAGAAATAGTAGCACTACTTTTTAACTAGGCTGAAATATTTTGTTTTTCTTTTGTATCACTTTCTGGACATTCGTAAATTCACAGTATGTCTTCCTCAAATCACAAAATTCCTGTCTTCTAATTCAACTGGGAGGTCACATTGGACCCTCTTGTCAGATATTGGTTTAATTCTGGAGCCATGTGAATAGTGCCTGAGTTAGTGGTATAGCTGAATATCATGCAAATGTGGATCAAGTCTACTAAGTCAATGTCATTTTATACATGGAAATAAATAGTTGTGAATGATATGGAATATTAAAAGATCTTTCTACTAAACCAATGTTCATGCTCTTCAATTATCTTGTTAAAGAAACATTGCTTCTTTAGCAAGATGTAATATATCATGATGAAAAATATTGTGTGCTGGAAATAAAGAAAATAACAAATTTGGAGTCTTGGTTTAGGTTATCAGTTACCTAGTCTTAAACAAATGATATATCCCCAGTGAAATTTAGCTTTTTGAAATCAGTAAAGTAAGAAGAATAAGTCTTGTTTACTATGAAATTTGATGTGAAAATTAGGTAATTTTAACTGGACTTATAAAGAGACTCTTTTTTTCAAGAAACAAAAGAAAATGACTGAAAGAGTATAAGTGTTTATCATAAGTAACAATGACTCGATTCACTTTACAAGATCTACTTTATATGGTGATCCTTGCATATAAGACTTACAATCCTATTAATAATGTGCTCACGCTACAAAGACATTTATCAAGGATCAAAGTCTCATGTACCACATAAAAATGCTATTATCGAAAAGTAACCGGCTGTTGTCTTTGATCACTGCATCAATACTAGCTGTTTTACCTTCTGTTCTGTTCCTTCCTAGTCAAGTCTATAAAAATACGAAGAAAAGAACAGCTAAGAACCATTTGATGGCCACTCTGGTGAACTTCAGAGCTTAATACATCTTTAATTCATTTCAAAAAACTCTCAGTGCAGATCAGTGACTTCAATCCAATCCAACAGTCCAGATGGTTCCCATATTTGCAAAGAGACCTGCAAATGAACTTTTGAACCCAGATGCATATTGTTCAACTGATATGCAAGGGCCTTCTAGAATAAGTTGGAACTGAAAAAAGGTGTTACACCACAAGCAGAATATATTAAGAAATAAAAGGATTCTATAAACGTGTTAACCCAGATGAACACGGAAAAATACAGTCGCAGAAATCAAGTCATTCACTTCCTGTATTCATTGCTGAAATAAAAAATCATTTCATTTCAATTGAATTAGATTAAAAACCACTCTTAGGATGCTCTATTGCAGAATAATCCTTAACTATTCTTGAAACACTTCGTGCTAGTGAAAACCCGGACTATATTCTTTGGTAGATACTATTCCTTTATTGTTCAATATTCCTGAACTCCAGAAATACATTTTCATTTGAAAATTAAAAGTAAGCACCAATATGGATAACAGTAATTTCACTTTGGTACTAATTAATCAAGAGGATGATTGTTTTAGCACCATTTCTATTTGGTTGTGTTTTTATCTATTTCAATTATTTTCTATGTCGGAAATGATGAATTTTAATTTTTATACAGCCTTCTTATCTTTTACTTAAAAAATTTAATTTTTAATGAATTTGGAGGGAGGATCAACCTCCATTCTTATGTTTATTTATACATTTAATGGGAAAGGAGTACTATTCTCATGAATGTTCAAACAAGCAACGGAAATTCGCAAGAGAGAAATAATCTTAAATCTTCAACACATTGTATTGAAATTCCTTCTTTGTTTCTGTTTTTTCACTAGATCTTGAGCTCTTGAAGACATTGCCCATGGATACTCTTCATTAATTTAAACAGTGTTTTCTGGGAAGTTATTCTGGGAATATGCCTGTAGGATTTCACTGGTCTTTGAATTATGGATATTATTTGAAAAGCTGGAGAGGACAGTGAAGGACATTAAATAGGTGGGCAAACATCTTAAATTTTTGAAATTTTGTGTAGTTATTTTACACGTAACTGCCCGGGCTTGACCAACAGGTGTAAGAATAGAATCTGTTCGTTGTTAAAACTCTACATTTTTAGGTAATGTCTAATGTGTACCAACAGATGCCACTGAAGATCTTCTGTGAAGTTCCTCCAAGAGTCATAACTGGTGAACATAGTTCATCCATGGGCAATTCAGACTATAACGGGTTGATTTAGGAAGTAACGTACCTAGCATTTTTGGAGAAAATGTGAATACATCAACCTGATCAATGTGGAAGATTCTTCTAGAAAATAGAAAAACAGGGTTAGGCTAAGTAATGTGGTGATTTAAAAAGATAGATCTGGGGTGATAGAATATTAGATATAACAAAGGCAATCCCTTCACCTTTATCAAGTTTTCCCTTTCACTTGTGCTGATGTCTATCGAATTGTATGTGACCACGTACCTTCATTATGGCAAATGCTTCTTCAGAAACCTTATAACTAAGATAACTTTTCCAACAGAGTGCAAAATGTCCATCTCTAGAATGGTTTACTCAGTGAACTCTGGCAATGCAATGCCACAATACATGTAGCATTATTATCTTTAGTTTGAGATCTCCTTCTGTTAACACTGAATAGGACTCTATATTCAAGGAAGTTGAATTGAGAGGGAATTTGAGAAGTCAGGCTGTGTTTGCTAAAAGGGTTTTATGATGTCTTCTCTTTGAGTAAATATGTCTGCTATTCTTCCTTCTTTCTTTCCTTCCTTCCTGCCTTCCTGCTTCCTAACTGCTTTCCTCCCTCCCTCCCTTCTTTCTTTCCTTCCTTCCTCCCTTCCTAACTGCTTCCTTCCCTCCCTCCCTACCTCCCTCCCTTCCTTCTTTCTTTCCTTCCTTCCTTCCTTCCTTCCTTCCTTCCTTCCTTCCTTCTGTCTCCTTTCCTACTTGCCTTCTTTCCTTGCATCCAGAATTATTTTTGAGAAACACTGTGATGTGTCGATTGGGAGCACATTGTCTGGAGTTGGTTGCTTGAATTAAAATCGTAACCCTTCCTCATATTAGCTATGTGACCTGGAACAAGCTTCCTTCCTTCCTTCCTTCCTTCCTTCCTTCCTTCCTTCCTTCCTTCCTTCTTTCTTTCTCTGTCTCCTTTCCTACCTCCGTTCTTTCCTTCCATCCAGAATTATTTTTGAGAAACACTGTGGTATGTCGATTGGGAGCACATTGTCTGGAGTTGGTTGCTTGGATTAAAATCGTAACCCTTCCTCATATTAGCTGTGACCTGGAACAAGCTACTAGGCTATAAGTTAGGAATAATAATGGCATCAATATGATCCTACTATAGATTGAATTGTATGAGTTAATGTATGTGAAGCATTTTTATATGGTAAGAATTGGATAAAATGTAGTTACTGCTGTTATATTTATTGAACACCTAGCATTTTTTAGCTTTTTATTTTAAAAACATCATAGATCCATAGGAAGTTTCATATAAAGAGAGGTCTCATGTACCATTCTGCACAGTTTCTTCCAAGAGTTACATCTTGTATAATTTAGTACAATATCGAGACCAGGCATTGATGCTGGTACAATATGAATGTATAGGTCTATGTCAATTTTGTCACGTGTTGGTTAATGTGACCATTATTACAATTAAGCTACAGAACTCTTCCATCACTAAAAATATCTTCCTCACATTTTATAGTCACATTCATCTCACATTTCCCTACCATCAGTAACCTCTGGAAATCACTAATCTGTTTTCTATATGTATGTTATTTTATTAAAGTTATATACATGAAATAATATACTATGTGACCTTTTGATATTGGATTTTTTTTCACTAAGCATAATGTCCTTCAGATCTATGTGAGTTATTGTATGTGTCAAAAGTATATTCTTTTTTATTTCTGGGTAGTATTTCATCATATGGATATACCACAGTTTGTTTAACCATTCATCTGTCCAGCATTTTGGATGTTTCCAGTTTTCCTCTATTAGAATTAAAGGTGCTATGAATGATCACATACAGGTTTTCATTTCTCTGAGATAAATTTCCAGGAATGCAATTGCTGGGTCATATTGTGAATATATGTTTAGTTTTTAAAGAAACTGATGAGTTAGTTTCACAAGGTAATACCATTGTATAATTCTAGCAATGTACGAATGATAATTTCTTCATCTTTGCCAGCATTTGTTGTTACTAATTTTTATGCTGTTGTTTTAATAGGTGTGTAGTTACCTAGTAGTATGATAAGAGCTGAGGATACAAATTTGAATATGATCTTGACCTAAAGGAGAAACAAGAGACAAGAAACCGAACAAATAGAAAACAATAATTAAAGATTACAATAAAAATAAACAAAGTGAGGAGACTGCTAGTAACCAGGGAAGGAACTTTAATTAAGGTATTTCAGAAAACTTCTTAGCTGAGATTTCAAAGAACAATGATCTAATTGTACAAAAAGCCACAGAAAGTTTATTTTAGAAAGAAAGAACAACAAGCACAAAATTGTAGATGCAGAGAAAGGGATGGCATATACAAAAACTGGAGAAATAATTAAAAATGTTTTGGGTGTGATAAGAAAAGAAGGGACGTGTATGACATGTGGTTGGAGGGGCAGGTAGAAAACATCAAGCCAAGATCTATGGTCATTAAAAAGGAGTTGGAAAATTTTCCTTATATAAGCAGTGGAAAGCCAATCAAGGAGTTAAAGCAGAAGGGAGGGAATGACTAGTCAAGATCTTGTGTACTTAAAAAAAATCACTCTGACTACTGTGAAAATAGAGCATTTAGGGAGGAGATGACAAGTGGAGAGGTAGATTTGTGTTGCTTTGTGATATTCTGACAGAGAGATGGGTGTAGCTTTGAGAAGTGTTCACAGAAGAAACAGAAATCTTGGAAATGGAGAGTGATGGGGATAAAAAGGAACCAAGGTTGTTCTCTAGGTTTTGGGCATGAGTCACACAGGCACAGTGTAGTGCCATTTATTGAGATGAGAAAAGTTGTTGAAGGAATTTTGTTTTGCTTTGTTTCAGTGTGAACATGTGCAGGAGTCAGCTTGATTTCAGACACACTAAATTTGAGTTTTCTGTTAGATACCCAGGAGATTTCAAATAGGAGATTGGATATATTAGCTAAAATATTGCATCTGCAAGTCTCTTTTTTCAGCTGATGTTATACGAATAGATAAATAAGAAAAACAAGTTGAAGTCCAGTGGAAAGAATATTCCATTAAACTAAGAACTATTTGGGCTTATATTGTGATATTTTGCCCTTTCTTATCTCTGTGACTAGAATGAATAATAATAATCAGAGATGCAGTTTTCTAATCTGTACAATGGTAATATCTATTAGATATGCATAGTGTGAAAAATTAGGTAAACTTATTCATACAAAGTAACTCTGACATTGAAGGTTCTAAAATTACCATCATTTAGAATTCTAAATAAATATGCATTGTCTTCCATCTAGTTTTCCCATTTTGAATATATAAGGAAACATAGAAAGAAACCTTATATCCACTTGTCTATCCTATAATGTTTGCACATTATAGGGTATAATCTCAGGGTATAAATACAACTTTTTTATAATTCCTGTAGACTGATACTCTTAGGCCAATGTTACTGATCTTGAAAAGTGGGGTATTGAGATATTTTACTTGGTCATAAGCCATCAACCCATTTTACATATGTGATGTTATGTTTCGATATTTCTTTTTTAAAAAAGAAGTTTTGAAATGTTCTCTCTTTCTTTGAATGCAAATCCAATCATTTCCTTTCTTAATTTTAAATATAAGAAACCTAAAACTTAATAACTTGCTCACAAGCCTAGAAGCTGGCAAAATATCACCCACAAACCTGATTTATAATGCTATGTTAAACTGACTTAAGGTTTTAGACATTTATAAACATATTTTAATCTATTCCCCTTTTGCATGGATATGTAAATATCATATACTCCAGGAGGTATAATTTTTATAGCTATTATAGTGCTTTGGTAATGAAGAACATAGTCTATTTTCACAGTGATAGGGAATTGTGTTGAGTTAACTTGACTCTGGATGGATTTGTCTATTTTTTAAGGTGCTACTTAAACAATGTATAGGAGAAAATAAAAATAAATAATCTCTTTCATAAATTAAAAAATAATTTAAATTTCAGTATTCCGAAAGCACAGAAGATTCAACAAAAATGGTAGTTTAGAATCAAATTCAATGAAGAAACATCGGCTTGAGAACAGACTCTCTGAGGAATGTTTTCTTTTCTGATGAATCTGATCGAATTGATGTCCTTATAAATGCACGAGAGCCCCTTTGATTTTTGACTCTTTTTTATAGTTAACAATTTCAGTTTGCTAACACACAAGACCTCATGCCTTTTCATCCAGAAAACAGAGAACGCTTTCTATTATGTAGGAGTATTATGTTTGAATGAATATGTTTGCTTCAACTATGTGTGTTATGGTACAGAAAGCAAAATTACCTCCCTGTAGGTCTAAAGCCAAGGGGTTTTCAATATATTTGGTTAGTTAAGTCATAAAGTTCTAGCTTTCTAAGATTTTTAAAAGTTGCATTATTAAATGTGAATCTTCTGTAACATGCACAGCATATCTTGCATAAAACAGTGTAATGTTGTCTTCTATACACAGGATGGTTTTGGTCACCCATACTTAAAAAACGACTTTGAGGAGATGATTCATCTTTTTCCTATGAAGCAATTTTGTTAATTAACACAATTCTTCAGCAGTCAAGATATTATTGTCATTAGGCAGTCCTTTATTTATAAGCCCAAGAAGTTAGTAGAAGTTTGTATGCTATGCACCTTTCCCCAGAAATAAAAAGGGAAAGCTTTCAGTATTTGGCATCATCGAAAATTAGGTGTTATGGTGTTAGGCTTAAGTTTTGATATTATATATTAATTACTTTTCCCTTATTACTGCCTCCTCTGAATTCTTGAGCTTGTCAGTAGTCGAAAACATTTCAGACTAAACCATTTTTGCACATTCAGAACTAAAGGTCTGGGTAATTTGGGAATTAATACTCTACAAATTGTGATGGGGCGGGGTCAGCTGTTCATTAGCATCTCTTGTGAGGTTTCTGCATTTTCATAAATAGGCATGAGAAAATTTTCAGATTTGCCTGAGGGTAGAAACAAAGCAATGCTCAGTTATAGTCAATGTTATCAACCTACTGAACTTGGTATAAAAGACTTTTGGGGCACCTTATTGCCTATTAAAAAACAGTGAAGTGTAAAAGATAGTTCTTTAGACAAATTGGGTCATGAAAATGCCAAGTCATTAGTTTTGGTGTCTGTACTGCCTCACAAAGTTATAAACTTTTATGAATAATTTGCTAAGAAATTAGTTGTAGTGGCAGGTAGTTTATTTATATACCTTGATGAAATAATCTATATTATCCTATGTACACGTCATTATACAATCATTTCTTTGGGTTCTTCTCAGTCATTTTCTACACCATAATTCTAGCTCAGCTCACTCCACTTGCAATTGCTTGCTCTCGTCTTCTAACTCCTGCTTGTTCTTCTCAATATTTCTGCTTTAATGGCTTCATTTAACCTGCTCCTCTGTATCCTGTATGCTTTTTGGCTCACTGCTTGTTTCCTTCTTCCTGTTGGAAAACTTGGCTAAATAACCTGTATTAATATTTTAGCCTCATTGGACTTTAAGATTATCTCATAAATGTTCCCTTGGATATCCTATATAAATGGTAGTTAATATTTCTGAGCACCAACTTCCTTTACTCCAGCTCTCAGACTTCTTCCCATTGTTATAACAAGTGAAGACTTTTAAAATTTGCCATAGATCTATGATGTTTTAATTAATAGTGACCTCTGAATGACCTAGAAAATAATAGTAAACCATGTACATATATTTGTGTGTGTGCATGTATTCATAGTGTCTGTGTGTGTGTGTGTGTACTTTTTATAGATTTTTTTGTCTTTGTATGAAGAAATTTACTGAATATCCAAATAAGCATCATTTCTATACAAATGAGGTATGTGGGTTAAAATCTAGTGAACAAAATAGAACTATACATTCATGATTTGGAAACCTTTTAACATGATTCTTGAAGAATTACTCAACTGTTAATTGCTTCTACCTTCTCTACCAAAATGACTAATATTTGGACTGAAAATAAAAAAAGAAAACCTCAGTAAGGGAAAGTGGAATTTCTGTAGGCAGTAACCCTGGAACATCCCACAGAGAGAGTGAATCAGATTAAAATAATGATCTGATTATTACCCAGTTACATTTCCTGTTCTAAATATTTTTTTCAGATATAACAATCTGAAAAATTGTTGTATATAACAGTGTAATGTTTTATACAAACATTTTATGTAAAATTTCTACAGTCAGAAATTTCCTTGTTAGCGAATATTCAGCCTGGCTTTAGGGAAAATGTAGTTCTCTCTTGCTGCTTTGTTTCTTATTTGATTTACTATGTCAATTCTTACCTTAGAAGAACTACTACTAGTTCTAGCACCATGGCTGTCACAGATGCGACCATCATATTCCATTTAGTTTGTTCCTTAGGTTCCATAGCAATTCAGTAAAACTGAATATATGTGTGTGTGTGTGTGTGTGTGTGTGTGTGTGTGTGTGTTCACTTTCATGTATATGGTGTATATGGGATGTGTTCAGTTTTCATGTATACATGTATACATATATATAATATGCATATATATATACACATATATAATCACTGAGTTCCAAAATTAGTCTTTATTTGGGGCAATTGTATTCTCTCCCCTGTGTCTGCTCACTGGCCTTTGCAAGACATAGCAATTGCTTGATTTTCCTTTGGGTAAGAGCCTTATCTTCGGCAGTCTTGGCTCTAGTCTTAACTTTAGATTTCTATTCCAGAATACCTCTTATATCAATCTTAAAACCTAAGATGGGTAAAGAGGTCATGAAATTTTTAGTATGAAAAACTTTTCTTAGTTAAATTATATCCCAGGAAACTCATTCATCTACAAGTTAAATTGTAAAATGATTGTTTGTTATATCTGAAAAAATGTTTAGAACAGGAAATGTAACTGGGTAGCCTGTTAAAGAACCTTCGATGTATTAAGTCTCCTCATATCCATATGCTTGTGTAGTTCTCTCTGACACTGACTTAATAGACACTTGATAAATGATAGTGAATTTAGGCTTGCCAAATTAAAATGGTACCAATGCCAAGTGAGAACCTGATCTACACTACCAGAGAGACTAATGGAGGAGAACCCAGCTGATAGCACCAGTGAACTGCCAGACATTTGAGTGATGTCACTTTGGATTATATAGGCCTTGTAAGGCATATAAGCAAACCTAGGCAAGACTCAGAATATTATCCTCCTGAGCCCAGCCAAAATTAACAAATTGTGAGTTTCTGTTTTAAGCAACTAAGTTTGATGACTGCTTATTATACAGCAATGGATAATTGGAATAACAACTAAAAATTAAAGCTCAGATAATGTATCATATTTAAAAATTTAGCAAGTGAGTACTTCATGAATACATTTACCTTGATGGCACCACAAGCTAAGTTTTACTGGGTTTTATTAGAAAAAATTATTTGGGCATTGATGAGAAAGTGAACTTTCAAGCTGCCTTATTTACATTTATGTTTCGGTTATCCCATGAAAGTAGGAAATAACTTTCAACAATGTACCTGAGGTATTTACAATAACTCTCTGGTTATTTCCATGTCTCAGGTAGAGAAATATGGATCAGATGAAATGACAATAAGGTTCATTGCTCTCCAGCTGAATACTTTTTTCTTAAATTGATTTATTAGTAAATTGATAATTATTTGATATTTACTCTGATGTGTGATGTGAAGTTCTTCCTAAAGCCACCTTTCTTTTCCTTTTTAAAATTATTAATATAGGTGAAGACAGAGAATGTGAACATATTAAATATATAGCTATCACAAGAGGAGAACAGTAAATATTATGTTTTAGACTATTTCAACCCTAAAATATTGACACGGGTTAGAATGAGGTTCCAATCCAGCATAATAGCATCTAATGGAATGGGAAGGTACAAAATCCTGTGTTGCTTTATGAAATGTTGTTTATTTGATTTTAAAAGTCTCAGTTTCTTTATGGTAGAATGATTTATAAACCTTTGGGTATATACCCAGTAATGGGATTGTTGGGTCAAATGGTATTTCTGGTTCTAGATGCTTGGGGAATCGCTATACTGTCTTCCACAATGGTTGAACTAATTTAAACTCCCAGCAACAATTTAAAAGCATTCCTATTTCTCCACATCCTCTCCAGCATCTGTTGTTTCCTGACTTTTAATGATCACCATTCTAACTGGCATGAGATGGTGTCTCATTGTGGTTTTGATTTGTGTTTCTCTAATGACCAGTGATGATGAGCTTTTTTTCATATATTCGTTGGCTGCATCAATGTCTTCTTTTGAGAAGTGTCTGTTCATATCCTTTGCCCTCATAAGTGGGAGTTGAGCTATGAGAACACATGGACACAGGGAGGTGAACATCACACACTGGGGCCTGTAGTGGGGTGAGGTGCTAGGGGAGGGATAGCATTAGGAGAAATACCTAATGTAGATGACGGGTTGATGGGTGCAGCACACCACCATGGCACGTGTATACCCATGTAACAAACCTGCAAGTTCTGAACATGTGTCCCAGAACTTAAAGTGTAATAATAATAATAAAGTATCAGTTTTGTTTATTAGCAGGATCTTTATGTCAGTGATTGCTGAAGTTTCCAACAAGCTAATTTGTACCAGGGAGACAATGTAAACATTTAGACAGGGGTTTATATTTCTGTTCTGTCTGCATATGTCAGATGACAGCCAGAGTTTCAAAGTTCAATCTTATGAAGGGTTATATTGCAGACTTGGCCTAGAAGCCCAAAAATCATTAAAACT
>NW_016814732.1:50591-73846 GCF_001698545.2 Rhinopithecus bieti | reverse complement strand
CAGCATAATAGCATCTAATGGAATGGGAAGGTACAAAATCCTGTGTTGCTTTATGAAATGTTGTTTATTTGATTTTAAAAAGTCTCAGTTTCTTTATGGTAGAATGATTTATAAACCTTTGGGTATATACCCAGTAATGGGATTGTTGGGTCAAATGGTATTTCTGGTTCTAGATGCTTGGGGAATCGCTATACTGTCTTCCACAATGGTTGAACTAATTTAAACTCCCAGCAACAATGTAAAAGCATTCCTATTTCTCCACATCCTCTCCAGCATCTGTTGTTTCCTGACTTTTTAATGATCACCATTCTAACTGGCATGAGATGGTGTCTCATTGTGGTTTTGATTTGTGTTTCTCTAATGACCAGTGATGATGAGCTTTTTTTCATATATTCGTTGGCTGCATCAATGTCTTCTTTTGAGAAGTGTCTGTTCATATCCTTTGCCCTCATAAGTGGGAGTTGAGCTATGAGAACACATGGACACAGGGAGGTGAACATCACACACTGGGGCCTGTAGTGGGGTGAGGTGCTAGGGGAGGGATAGCATTAGGAGAAATACCTAATGTAGATGACGGGTTGATGGGTGCAGCACACCACCATGGCACGTGTATACCCGTGTAACAAACCTGCAAGTTCTGAACATGTGTCCCAGAACTTAAAGTGTAATAATAATAATAAAGTATCAGTTTTGTTTATTAGCAGGATCTTTATGTCAGTGATTGCTGAAGTTTCCAACAAGCTAATTTGTACCAGGGAGACAATGTAAACATTTAGACAGGGGTTTATATTTCTGTTCTGTCTGCATATGTCAGATGACAGCCAGAGTTTCAAAGTTCAATCTTATGAAGGGTTATATTGCAGACTTGGCCTAGAAGCCCAAAAATCATTAAAACTTTTTTCAAAATTATACCTGAAAATTCTTTATGTTATTTATTAGTAGTCATTATGAGGTTCACAAAGATAGAGGATATAAAGTGATTTCCAAATCTGTTGCAATCACATGCCATTTACAATAGACAAAATTGTTATTTTCATTAGGTTTTTATGAAAGGAATGATATATAAATTTTTTAAAAGCATGTTTAACTTTATTAAAGAAATTTAGATTATTTTTGCATCCATAAAGAACTAGTTTGTTGAGTTGATTTAGGAACCAAGCTGTAAGAAATATTGCACAAGGCAATTTATTTTCCAGGATGAAGCTCAAGTAACTATGAGCACAATAACATGAATGACGTTCTTATGTTCCCAACCGTCTCTAGGCATTTTGCACTCTTGAAAAACACTAAGTTCCCGGTACCTGAAGAGATTCATGAATCAAAAAGAATGTGAACACCCTTGAGTATTCAATAACCCTTCAAACCTTAGGGATTGTCAGTCAGTGATGGTGGTTATCATCTCACAAGAGTATAGTTAGCTTCTTTTAAGAGACACAAAAGATCCCTCTGAGTTAGCCCTAGACACACATTACTCCAGTTGCCTGGAGAAATGTTTAGTGATCCATACAGAATTACTCTCAATTAGATTTAGAGAAAACATTCTCTCTTTGAAGAACACTAGAATTGAGGAAAATATGGTAGAGTGTTTAGGTTATTTTGTCTCTGTTACTTCGAAGACCTTAAATCATGGAGTGTGTTAGAACACAGTATATTTATGACAATGACAGTTCAGAGAAATGCAATGAGGTCATTTACTCTGAAACTGAATCAACACTATTCTCTGGTCTGAGACCCACAAAATCAGATTATCTGTTTTATCTGTATGATTTCTATTCCTCTTATTTTGTTGTTGTTCTATTTATAGAGCACCTTTGCAAAATAATAAAGGTATTACTATAAGTTAGTGTCCCAGGTCTGTTGGATAATAATGAAATGTCCATCACCAGATCCAATTGCTTTGTTTTATCAGTATGCTCTAAGAAAATTACTTCGATTTGCCCTCTCATGTTAGAATACATGCATTTTACAAACCTATTGCCTATATCAAATTTTGAATCATATACTTTCAGGTTTAACCTGGCCACACAGCAGATTTTCTCTATGGTTGCTGAGCATGGCATAATTGTTTAATGATTCAGATAAACTATTTTGCAGAAACATTTAAAATCAGAAATCGCAGAACTACTGAGTATCTGAATTTTACAGGGAACCTCTTAACCATATTTTGTTTTCTTTAGTACTCACACTGACAAGTTTATTTACCCCCTCATTTTCCCAACAAGTGTCAAGATTTCAATATGCAGTTAAGGATTTCTAAAAACAGTGACTATTTAATTACATCCTTATAGTTTCCCCAAATTGCTTGTAATTTGCCCTCATTTAGTTAGGTTTATAATATTTCTCAATTAGAGTAAAAATTTCTATTCCTTTCTAATTAACTGATGCATATAATATATATAAAAATTATTATATAGATAGCTCCCCCCATGAAAATTTAAAATCAGGAGCTTTTAGCATCAAAATATCAGAATAAAAAAATAAAACACATCAATTCAGAAAGATTTTCGTTAAGTATGCTAACATGTGAATAAAATGTTCACGGAGAATCACTCATGTCTAAGGATATAGACTTTTTCCTAAAGTGAATCTATTTTTGGCTCACTCAGACTCTGGATAGTGTTTAATTGATTTTGAAGTTCACTGGTCAGAATCAGAGTTGGTAGTAGGAATTATTGTCCCAGAAGAGAAAGGAAATGCTTGCCAACTCTACTTTCAACCCTTGTTGGAATCCCTATGCTGTAGGTAGAGATATGACTAAATTAAGCAGTTTTAAGTCTAAGTCAGCAAGCTTTAATAATTGATTTATTGGTTTTATAATGGATAAATATTGCCTTTAACTAAGTATATGTTTTATCATGTAATAGTCACTTTGGTAGCCTCAAATGCCATGGGTTCACAGGGTAAATGTTAAGGTAAGAGCTAAACAATTGAGTATATAGAGATCTATAGTAAATGAAAAAAATTCAAGATGTAACACAAGTCCAGTATGACAGACTGAGAAACTTTCAAAAGTAGGAAAAGAAAACCAAAAGTCATTCTTGCAGTGTCTCAGATTGCACTGACTTGATGCGGAACTGGTGTTCATATCCATCCATTGAGAATGGCTCAAGAGGCTGAGATCCTCTATTTCCTTCCAATTTCCTGCTGAAAATGATGGCATTCATCCTTTTTGTCCTCTTACCACACATCCCTACGTCAAGGAGAAATACATTCTTTGAATTAACATGTTGAAAGGATCTTATAAATACAAATGATATATTAGAAGACACAAGACATTAATTGATATTTCTGAACATTGTTAGACATTTTTCACAGCATAACATATTCCCATCAGGATCATCTGCCATTTTAAGGGGTGATTATTGTCGGTTACAGGCTAAAGGGTAGGAGAGCAACCCCAAACCAGGGAAAGCAGAAACTCCAGGTAGGAATCATGAAATTTAACCTGTCTTGGTTATACAGACTATTATTTAGATTATGGCAGTAGTTTTTTTTTATTTTATTTTTTTTTAATGTACTTTTTCTGGCAAGGCAAGAAAAAGGTATATGGAAATAAAATGTGATTCTCACCAGTTAGGAAGTATAGTAGTTCATGTAATGCTAGCAACTGTACAAATAAACCTTGAAGTATATAATGTCACAAACAAGCAAACAAACAAACAGAAACATATATTTTACTCATCTAAAGTCCAAACTGAGTATTCTTTATGGCACACGGTTTTCATCTAACTCATGCTCCAGGATGCCTCTTTTTATTTACCATGATGTAGATTATTGTGTTCATTTTCACCAAGCCAACAGAAAATCACATAGAAAATTATTTTTTAAGCAAAGACCTAGAAATAATACACATCATTTTTTTCTCATATACTTTTGGCTGGAACTCAAGCCCATCCTCATTGTCAAATGCAAAAGAGGCTGGGAAACATAGCAGTGTGCCCAGAAAAATGATGAAATAGGATTGACAAGTTGCAGTAGTTGCTACCACATGCAATAGCATGAATATTGTGCTTCAATATCTCAACATATAATTGGTAGAGATGCAAAGTGGGGAGAAATAAAATATGACTATAGATTGTTTTTCCTCCAAACTAGTTGTGCAAAAGTCCAAGGTTTACATATTGCATATAATTATGTATTTTATAAAATGATGTATGGCAAGGTTATATATTGCACTTTGTTGCACTATATTATTGCTCTTTCTTTCTTTCTTTCTTTCTTTCTTTCTTTCTTTCTTTCTTTCTTTCTTTCTTTCTTTCTTTTTGAGACAGAGTCTCGCTCTGTCACCCAGGCTGGAGTCCAGTGGCACAACCTCAGCTCACTGCAACCTTCGCCTCCCAAGTTCAAGCTATTCTCCTGCCTCGACCTCCTGAGTAGCTGGGATTACAGGTACATGCCACCACACCCAGCTAATTTTTGTATTTTTAGTTGAGACAGGGTTTCACCATGTTGATCAGGCTGGTCTCGAACTCCTGACCTTGTGATTCACCCATCTTGGCTTCCTAAAGTGCTGGGATTTTAGGCATGAGCCACTGCACCCGACCTGTTCTTGCTCTTTCTTACTACCAACTCTACCCTTGAAATTCCACCACTTTAATCTCTAAAGACTCTCACCTCTCAACATGGTAACTCTGGAGGTCATATAACCTGAGAGCATATTTAACATAATCATGATTGGTTGGAGGGTTGGCAGAAAGGATTGAGTCTTGGGGAACTGTAAAGAGAATACATTGTAAATTATAAAAATATCTTTTCTCACTTGAGGAATTTGTATCACAACACATCCACTTACCATACAATGTAACATTTCAAATATTACAACTTATACCCGAAGCTGAGAAACAGCTGTGCCACAAGAGAAATATCTATACATATCCATTCTCTCTTATATTGCTATGTCACTTTGGATACGTTATTTCACCTCTTTGGGTTTCCTTTCTGTGTAACATAAGAGAGATAGACTAGATAAGCAGCCTTAATTATTTTCCTCTGTCCATATTTCCACTCATTGTCCTGCACAAATACTCTTTTTGGTACTTATTTCTAAATATAAGGGTTTTTAGATGACCATGTGAAATCATATTTCAAAATGAGGGCTGCTGATGGGATCATTGCAAACCTTTTCCTGCAAAATTAAGATTACAATTTTACTGCCTGCATGGGGTGAAGATAAAGGGCTCATGCCTCTTTTACTAATGCTAGAGGTTCAGAAACAGTTTGCAGTATATGGTTGTATTTTTGTCCAAAGTATTGACAATTCTTTGTAATCTATAAAGCAGAATGTGTTCATCATGTCCTTAAATAGATATAATTGTTATATACCAAAATATTTCTATTACTTAAAAATATATCATGAATATACTTCAGTAACTAAGTTGCCTTTCTGAAAGGAAGGAATTCTTTTGTTATGGTACAGTAACTGTTCTAGCTCCTATCTTGCTGAGCTTCCAGCTCTGAGGTCATTAAGCACTGATCTGGCAGCAAAGCTTCTTTTCTGCAGCCCAGTGGGAAGACTTGGTTCTTGATGTGGAACAAGTAGGAATCAATCCCGAAAATATTTGACTCTTCCCTTTGAAGTCTTTCCTTAAGTAACCTTTTTCTTTGTGCCAATCTTATTCTCTTCCCTTCTACGTCAATTCTAGTCTTAGGTGTCTTTTTTTTTTTTTTTCTTCTAATCCACCACACACCATATAGTTTTTTCCTGAAATTATGCCGGAAATGTCTCAACATGCTTTGGGAAATGCGGAAATTGCTGGCAGAATAAGCAAAACATTTTTTTATGGTTTATTCATGCAAACTGACTCTGCAAAGGAGCCCCAAATAAGCTTTGGTCATGGGGATTGAACAAAGCAGTAACAACGTTCACATGGCATACAGCACACTGCATGTTGTAGGTGTGAAATCATTTGGGCTCTCTCTTGGAGGAGTAGATTTTTCTCTATAGGAAGTTCTTATCTACTACAGAGACAAGATTGGGTTATATAAAGGTAAACAAACATTGCAGATTGCAGATATTCTGATTCTGCAATGAAGTAAAATTCCAGACTCCAATGTTATAAACTCTTAACTGGGGAAGTCTGGGCAATGGGGAATTTCCAAGGGGGGGAAAAAAAAAGAAACACATATATAAGTATATCCAAGCTTTATGCTGTTTGCTATATTTTCTGCATTAATAAATGTAGGATGTTGAAATTGTATATAATGTAAATAAAATTCTACATGTCTGCACAAGAAATTCTGAACATAAAAATCTAAGTAACGATAAAAGGATCAGGAATGGTTTTGAATTTGATGCTTTGGAGAAAATTATGTATTCAGAAGTTAGAAAACATCAGAGCTCTAAGGTCCTTTGAGATTATCCTCTTACTTTATTTATTAACGGAGAATGAAAGACATAGATAGGTTGAGTGACTCTTTCCCAAGCTTACATATGGCATAATATATGGGATTTGACAAGTCTCTTGACTCTCATTACAGCACTCTTTAATATTAAATGTGTCTATAGCAGTAGATAATTATTTTAAAGCCAACTCATTTTTGCAAACTAAAACAAGTGACATTTTTCAATAGTTACAAAATATATTAACTGAAAAGCTGTGGAATTTAACTTTACTTTTGCTAACTGATTGAGGAAGCAAGTGTAAAAAAAGTCATATATTGAAAGAACTAGATATTGAGCTAAGAATATGCACCGTAGTTTTGCATGAAAACTTAGGAAAGAAAAACTTAGTGGGAAATACAAGTTAACTGAAAATGATCAGACTAAAAAAATAATATTAGCAGGCAGTTACAATACAGCTAAATCAAAAACAAAGAAAGCAAGACAACTTAGAATTTCAGCACCTCATTATTTATAGGAATAATCTCAACATGGCACTATGGAGATGTGGAAAGAGAAACAACATCTTCTCAAAGCACCTCATAACATTTTTTCCTGTGAAGGAGTAATAACATGCATATATGAGACAAAAATTATTTGGATTTTGGCAATATTCTTATAGTAATTGGGTGTAATGGGAATGGTTATGGGTATATCGTTACATAAATGGAAAAGATAATAAGACAAATTAGGCTGGATGTGGTGGCTCACGCCTGTAATCTCAGCACTTTGGGAGGCTGAGATGGGTGGATCACCTGAGGGCGGGAGTTCAAGACTGGCCTGGCCAACATAGCAAAACCCCATCTCTACTAAAAAGACAAAAATTAGTTGGACATGATGGCACACACCTATAATCCCAGCCACTCAAGAGGCTGAGGCAGGATAATCACTTGAACCCAGGAGGCAGAGGTTGCAGTGAGCTGATATTGCTCCACTGCACTCCAGCCTGGGCAACAGAGCCAGACTCCATGTCAAAAAAAAAAAAAAAAAAAAAGAAAGAAAAAAGAAAAAATTAGGTTAGCGGCCATTATCTTGGGATTAAGGGAAATGAGAATGATGGAAAGAAGAGTGGACTTTCAGATTTGTATACCCAGAAGTCTGGGTGAATGGTGATATATTGATTAAAATAATCAAAATTTAACAAAAATTAACTTGTTTAAAGTTCATCAGGTTATTATTGTGGAATATTAATCATAAAAATAATGCAAAGATTACTTGCCACAAAATGGGCTTTGTTTTCAGTGACTATTGAGGGAGAATAAATAAGATACGGAATGATTATCATTATAATGTACATATTAAATCCATATTAGTGTATAGAGATGCTTTGTTTTTTTCTTTTTGGTAAACTTAAAACTGGGATATCAAGACATAGATATTTTAACAGGAGTAAAATTTCATATCTATAAAATCTATAAAACTCATAAAATTAATCTGAGAATGGATCATAGGTATACTGTCGAACACTTTTTTTTCTCTCATTTACAAAAGAAAAGAAAAACTCTTATCCATCCTGAATCTTAATGATGCTTCACTCTGGAGTGCAAAATTTTATGGGGCATCAAACAGGTAGACAATTCAATATATTGATTTCAGGTAACCTCTTTTAATCAATACTTCTTTGTACATAACATATTTTTGTTAAGGGCAAAGAAATGTGTTAGAAAATGTGGTATTTAAAACTATATTAGGATGTTATTAAATCAGGTATATTACAGAGTGGGCAATGCAAGTGATGACAATTTTCATTTAATGATATGTTCTCTTCTATCTTCCGACTACAGTCAAATAATTTAATCACTTGAACCCAGGAGGCAGAGGTTGCAGTGAGCTGATACAGAGGGCACTGTATTGGCTCTCTGTAAACCTGAGGGAAAGGCTTATTTAAAGGAAAAAGCGGGAGCATTGGAAAGAAATGTTGAATAGCATGGTCCATTAATTCATCTATGAAATAAGCTCATGGCAAGACCATTCCTTAGCTAATTGTGAATTTATCCAGGAATTGGAATTTATAAGTGAGATAAGTGCCAAGGTGTCACATTTCAATATCCTCATTTGAATTTTAAAATGATATCAGAATTTTTTTTGACAGAAAATAAGCCTGATTAGATTAACTTAATAAGAATTTGGTCTGCCAATTACATAATGTATTACACATTTTCTGCAAAATGATTGATCTGAATTTGTGGCCCCAAGGCTTTTGTATTAATATATTTAAGGAGTATAAGTACATAAAAAATGATTGAAATATGACACTGGTAAAATGTATTAAAGAAAAAAGTTGTTTTCCTAATTACCTATTCATTTATTGACTTTAATATAATACCTCTGAGTTAAAAAAACAACATGTGTAAATAAAGCATGTTTGAAGGTCTTTAAAGAAGTTTTTGTTGTGGGCATTATTTTATTTTAGTGCTTTCTTTAAAAAAAACACTTTATTGAGATATCATTGACATACAAACTGTTGTCCACATTTTATGTACACAATTTGATGAGTTTGGGGATAAACATATACCTGTGAAACCATTACCACAATCAATGCCATAGACATCTTCATTCACCTCCAAAACCTCCTTCCCACTCTCTTTATTTTTTTATTTACTTTTCTGTGGTAATACTTAACATAAGATCTACCTTCTTAGCAAATTTTAAAGTATATATTATAGTACTGTTAACTATAGGCACTATGCTGTACATTCAACCCCTAGGATTTACTTACCTTGTGTAACTGAAAGTGCATGCCTTTTGACAGACACCTCTCTGTTTCCTCCCCCTTCTTAGTCCTTGGTAACCGCTATTCTACTCTCTGCTTCTATGAGTTTAACTATTTTAGATTCCTCATATGACTGGAATCATATAGTATTTGACTTTCTGTATTAGGCTTATTTCACTTAGTGTAGTATCCTTCAGGTTCAGCATGTTGTCACAAATGTCAGGATTTCCTTCTTTTTAAAAGCTAAATAATACTGGTTTCTATTGCTGCATGACAAATTACTACAACATTGGTGGCTTAAAATAAAACCCATGTATTATTTCATATTTTCCAAGGGTCAGGAATTTGGGAATAGTCTAGCTGGGTCTTCTGCTCAGGGTCTCACAAAGCCATCATCAAGGACTTGATCAGGGTTGCAAACTCATCTGAGATTCATCTGAGGTCTCCTTCCAAACTCAGTGGTTGTTGGCAAAATTAATTTTCTTCTCGTTATATGACAGAAGTCCCAGTTTTCTTGCTCCCAGAGGCTACCCACTGGGGTTTGCCACATGAGGCTCATTTCTCATAACATGACAACTTGTGTCTTTAAGTCCAGCAGGAGAATCTCTATTCACGAAAGACTCAGTCCCCTTCTAAAAGCTTTTCAGATTAAATAATATTTATTGAGGATAATATCCTCTGTTATTAACTGAAAACCAACAGATTTTGAATCTTAACTGCATCTGCAGGATGCCTTGGACTTGATCATTTAATGTAAGCTAATAAGAAGAGTAAAATCCATCATATCCACTCTCAAACACAGTCAAGCAGGTAGGGTGAAATACAGTGTGTATATCAGGTGATGAGAATCTGGCTACTGCAATATGCTTCCCAGCAAAAGAAAAAGAAAAAAAAAATGTTATCTAATGATTGATAACAACTTTCTAATCATGAACTATATTTCCAGTCAGGTCCAATAAATAAATTAATGGATAATCTAAACAAGTGTAGCAGCTGATTATTAAAAATAAATTTTGGTGGTCAATCAATATGTGATTTTTGAATAGGTGATAAAATTTGGAAGAAGTTCAGATAAATGAGTGCCTTCACTGAAACAATACTCTTTTTATTCCTATGTGCTTACATGCTGTGTTTCCATTAACATCTATTGATTTTCTCCTTTTCCTGGGATCAAAGATTTCTGGCTAGGTGCAAAGCTGCCCAGCTAAAGACTATACTTCTGTTTGTATTGCAGCTGAGAGAAGTCAAGTTACTAAATGCTCACTGATGGAATGTGAGATAAATTGATGTATGTCATTTCTTGTCTGAATGATAAAGTATTAAGAGTGAGAGCCTCTTCACCGTTTATTTCCTTTTTAACAAATGAAAATAGGAGATGCCCAAAACTCACCTTTGGCCATGCTTTGAGGACAATGCCTAGAAGATAGCAGAGGTACATGTTGGAAGAAATTGGGATATTTCCATGACCGTGTTGGAGCAGGTTTAGTCAGCTAATTTGTGGTCTCACCTAGGAACCATTCCATGATAGAAATATTAGCATTTCTAGCCATTTCTCATTTATCTAAACCTTCACTACCTGTCTTGAAAAACTCAATAGATTTGAATGACTTTTTTGAGACATGTTCTCCTGGCTTGGCCTCAAAAATCTCATCCAAATCTATTGGTTTCTCACAAGAATGAATTGTAAATGATTTTAATTGCTTAGAGGTTAGATCTATTGGACTAAACATACTAGTCTCCTAAGAAGCACCAAAGAATAAATATTAATTAATATAGGTGTTTCAACCAAAATTCATAATAGGCAATATGTTGTGAATTGATTCATGATATCCTTTCCAACTTCTTTCTAGTGAAATGTTCTGAACTGTCAAAGTGAGATACTGAAAACCGTATTTCTTGGATTTCTTTGCAAGTAAGGTTCCAGAGTGATTTGGAAATATTTGCACATATTTCAGAAGGTGAAAACCGAGGTGAAAGCTGAACATTTGCTGCTTCTGAGGATTTTCTTCTAGGCATTGCTGTGGAAACTTTTAATTTTCTTATTAAATTATACATTTATTTGTGTGTAGAATGATTAGCAGAGGTACCAGTATCCAGTAAACAGCATCATAGGTATCCAGAAGAGTGAGTGGGACATCTGTTTTGAACATAACGGTTATTACATGGTTCTGAAGTTGAGAGCAATGACAGCTTCTCAGTCATGGAAGGGGATTTCTAATTGCAGTAGTGGTCTGTTGATTGACAGGAAACAGCTGTTATGTTAGCTTCTGAATTTAGTATGTGACTTCCTGATTATAGACAAGGTGGATTCTTTGGTAGGTCATTCTCAATTGTACCTTTGAGAGTGTTTCTGGAAAGCACAGTCTTGTTCCCCGCCCACCCCGGCACTCCACATGACTCTGTAAACCATTTACCACCTTTCAGTGATCTCTTTTGGCTTTAACCAGCTAGAATGTTTTCTGCTCTTTGATGATGAACGTCACCCAGTGAAGGTAGTATTTCTTTATCTTTCCTGATCATCCCTACTCCTAGTGAGAGACAGCATCAGAGACGACTGTACAAAATAGTAATTTTAGTTGCTTTCTACTTAACTCTGAGGCCCTATGGATATGAATGGATGAATGCTACTCTTTATTGATGATCTTTTTCTTTCACTGTGAGAGATTTGGAAGTGACTTCCTATAGTGTGGACCTAATTATATTTTTACTTAATGGCATTTGTTCTCCAATCTACTTGATGGAAGAGAAAAGGATAGTTTGTTCTTAAAGTTAATACCAGTTTCTTAAAAACCATCGCTGATAGCCTACAGAGTTTCAATTATTAACAGTTACAGATTTATGAGGAATTTTTGAATTTTACGACCTTTTCTATAGTTAAAATATGTAGGTTGAAGTGTTTATTTGCTCATATATATATATTTTTTTTAAAAAAAAAAATTTTTTTTTTTTTTTTTTTTTTTTTTTTTTTTTTTTTTTTACTAGTTGCTACTTTAAAAGTTTGATCCCATAAAATATCCAAAAGTGTTTTAAAGAGAATGGAATATGTCTGAAAAATAAAGTCAAGTCATGATTTCTTTTAACAATACTAGTATCTTTTCTGTATCCAAAGTCTGTACTAGAGGAAACTGACTTATATAGAAGAGACATTTGGCTTTAATATAAGGACTTCTTGGCAGGAAGGCTATTTCAGCATGGTGCCTACCTTAATATAATGTCATGTATGCAGCATGATTTAGTCCTCAGAGAATAACCCATGTTTGAATTTTGACAAAATTTTGGATGAATTGCTGAATTTTGTACTCTTTGCCTTAAAATGTATTTCATTCAACCATATCATGCATTTGATAACATGTCCTGTGTGCTTTTTCTTTCACAGCACTCATTACTCTTGTAATCCTTTGTGTAATATATGCATCTTGCACTAAACTGTGAGTTCTGTGAGGTTCAGACTTTTTTGCATCAATTTTATGTGCCACTGTTTACTAACTCATTGTGTTAAATGAATCACTGAAGAGATGTATGAGAAAATATCCCGAGTGCATTTAAACATAAATTAGTAGAACATCAATGCTGTAGAATTTTAATACTTTATATAATCTTAAGGAAATTTCAAATCATTTTTTATTTTATTTATTTAACAAATAAATAGTTAAAACATATTACATGTCAGGCAAAATTTTAAGTGAAAGTCAATATTTACCTCAAACAGTCCTTTGAGGTAAGCACTATTGTTTTTTAAAACCCTTTATTGAGGTATGGTTGACATAAAAGTCTATACATATTTAATATATACAACTCAATGAGTTAGGGAATCAGCATACACCTATAAAACTATCACCACCATCAAGGTCATAAACATCCATCATCTTCCAAAGTTTCCTTCTTTATTATTATTATTACCTTTGTGTGTGGCAAGAACACTTAACATAAGATCTAGGTATACAGCAGTAGTCCCAACCTTTTTGACACCAGGTACTGGTTTCACGGAAAACAATTTTCCCAGAGACCAGGGGGTGAGGGGAATGGTTTTAGGATAGTTTAAGCACATTACAATTCTTGTGCACTTTATCTCTATTATTATTACATTGTAATATGTAATAGAATAATTATACAACTCACCATAATGCAGAATCAGTGGGAGCCCTGAGCTTGTTTTCCTGCAATTAGATAGTCCTATAATGGGATGATGGGAGACAGTGAGAGATCATCAGCCATTAGGCTCTCATAAGGAGACCCAACCTAGATCCCTCACATGCACAGTTCACAGTAAGGTTCATGCTCCTATAAGAATGTAATGCCGCTGCTGATATGACAGGAAGCAGAGCTCAAGCAGTAATGTGAATGACAGGGAGAGGTTGTAAATACAGATGAACTTTCGCTTGCTCATCTACTATTAAACTTCTGCTGTGTGACCTGGTTCCTAACAGGCCATGGTACCAGTCCATGGCCCGGGGGTTGGGGATTCCTGGTGTATGGTACAATATTGTTAGCCTTAGGCACTATGCTGTATAGCAGATTTCCAGAATGTATTCATCTTGTGTAACTGAAATTTTGGATCTCCTCACCCCCAGCCTCTGTCAACTACCATCCTGTTTAGTGCTTGTATGAGTTTGACTATTTTAGACTCCACATATATGTAAAATCATGTGGTATTTGTCTTTCTGTTTCTGGCCTATTTCACTTAGCATAATGCCTACTAGGATTAAAAATATTACAAATGGCAGGGCGTCCTTCCTTTTTTGAGGCTGAATAATATTCTATTGTATGTATGTACTACATTTTCTTTATCCATTCATTTGTTGATAGACACTTAGATTGATTCCATATCTTGGCCATTGTGAATAAAGCAGTAATGAAAATGGGACTGCAAATGCTTCTTCAAGATCCGGATTTCAATCCCTTTAGATATATATTCAAATATGGAATTGCTGGATCATATGGGAGTTCTCTGTTTAATTTTTTGAGGAATCCCTATACTGTTTTCCATGATAGTTACACTAATTTACATTCCCACCAAAAGTGTACAAAGGGTCCATTTTCTCTACATCTTTATCAGTACATCTTTTAAAAAGTAATTTTAACAGTTGTGAAGTGATATTGTGGTTTTGAATTTCTTTTTCTTGATAATTAGTGATGTTGAACACCTTTTCATATATATGCTGTACATGTGTATTTTTTTTCCTAATACTATACTACATGTAAGGTAATTGAAGCAAGTAAAAATTTCCCCAACATCACTGAGAGAGAAAAGGATTGAGTTAGGATTCAGGCCCAGTTAATCTGGGTCCAAAGACCAGGTTCTTAACAACTACGAGCGGTAAACTTCCCAGCTTTGACAGTCTTTACTTTAAAGATTTTGGACATCGGTTATAAAAATGGGCACAAAAAAGCATGCATCATTATTCTACATTTTAGTAGTTTATGCTAAATAATTACCATTTATGATACATTTTATGAATCTATAATAAACAAATATACCAATGATAATACATGTAAGTATCCATCAATAATAATAATAATAACCACTTATCAAATTCAGAGAATTCCTTTGAGTTTTCAAAACCAGGCAAGAACAAAGGAAGTTAACACTGATTCAGTTAGCAAACCTCTTTGCTAGTAGCTTTATATTTACAGTCTGTTTCCTCTCTCGATTGAATTCTTCTCCTCCCTTTGCATTCAGATCCTCCCATCTATGAAAATTGAGGTGGGAGGACTTCTTGGTAAGGGCCATAATGACAGTGCTGTAGAGTAGCAATTATAGACTCTGAAGTTTTCTGAAACGGTTTGTACCAGGGAAGAATCCTAATGTATTAACACTGACTGAAATATCCTCTCTTACAAAGCATTGGCCCAGAAGGACAGGTTTAAGCATATCACAGGTGCTTCTAAGTAAGTAATGGTGTCTATCTATATTTTTTACTTAGTCTGGCAAATCATTCAATGCTTTTAAAAAGCTGTAGAAAAGTCCCCCCATTTGCTAGAGCATGGATGCAACAGAAGCTATAAAGCATCTTATACATTTTAAGATAATATTATTCTCAGATCATTTAACTCAATATCTGAAAGCTTAACCTCTGTATGAAACTGGCAGTTTTTCTGCTTTTGACAGCACAGTTCACTCCCAAATCCTACCCTTAACTCTATAAGAACTCAGGAAGTACCAGTAATACTGTCCAGCCTTATGTGCGTAAAGATATGACTTTCCCATAAACCTCCCTGACCACTCATGTCTACACTTTTTCCATTATAATATTAATTACAATATATTGTTGTAGAGTACATGCCCCTGATAACAATAATTTAAGCATACCCTTAGAATGACCCTATATAGCAGACACACCTAAATTTACGCTCTGAGCTAGGGAACCGGGAGTGCCCAACCTGGAGATTCATTCTTGCCTGTGAAGAACATCTGAGCCTCACGCCCCTCCTGCCTTCCTCCCAACCCTGCATGTCTTGGGAAACACGTGCCATATAGGGAATCAAGGCCCTGAAATGATGGTTATCAGGTGGAGGTCTTTAAGGGCAGGGTGTTAAGTGAAAACGCTATATAAATCATATGCTCTTTGAAGTGATTGTGGTTTTCCTGCTCAGCTCACTGCCACTGGGCATGTGGTTACTTTGTTCAGCCCATCACTTGGAGTTGTAGGAAGGCAGATATCTTGTCCAGCTCCCTGCCACTGGACTGTTTCCCCTGTAGGTAGGCCCATAATATAACCCCATGTCTTGTTTGCTGATTCTGGGTCTCTTCTTCAGCCTCTTGTACCTGGTGCCTTCCCTATTGAGGTTAATAGGGATTTGGCACAACAATTGTAGTATTTCTTTACTTGTCTCTATTCCTCACAAGGCTATGATACAAAGTAAGTACTCATTTAATGAACGTAGGCTGAAAGGTTGACTACACAAAGGCTTATGCCACTTACTTCCTATATTAGTTTTCTATTACAGATGTAACAAATTACAACAAACTTAGTGACTTTCTAGAACAATGCAAATTTATTATCTAATAGCTTTGTAGGACAGAAATCCAAAGTGAATTTGACCAGGCTGAGATCAAGGGGTCAACAGGGGTTTGTTCCTTTTGGAGCTCTAGCGGAGAATCAATTTATTTGCTTGTTCAGATTCTAGAGGCCACCCACATTCCTTGGCTGTGGCCCGTTTCCTGCATCTGAAAAGCAGTGCAGCATCACTTTGGCCAGTGGTCTATAACCACATCTCCCTCTGGTTCTCTTCTGCTTTCCTATTCCACTTGCAAAATTGCATTGGCCCACCTGAGCACCCAGGATAATATCCCTATTTTAAGGTCAACTAATTAACACATTTAATTTCATCTGCAACCGTAATTTCACTCTGCTATCTAACATTAACATATTCACATGATCTAAGGATTAAGATGTGGGCAGCTCTGGAGAGGAGTGTATTATTCTACCTATTACAGTGGTCCACAACCTTTTGGGCACCAGGCACTGGTTTCGTGGAAGACAATTTTTCATAGACTAGGGGTGGGGGAATGGTTTGGGGATGACTCAAACATGTGCACTTTACTTCTGTTATTATTAATTGTAATACATAATGATACAACTCACCAACATGCAGAATCAGTGGAAGCCCTGTGCTTATTTTCCTGCAACTAGATGGTCCATCTCGAAGTGATGGGAGACAGTGACAGATCATCAGGCATTAAATTCTCATAAGGAGTGTGCAACCTAGATCCCTTGCATGCAAAATTCACAACAGAGTTCACTTTCTTTTTTTTTTATTTTTTTTTATTATACTTTATGTTCTAGGGTACATGTGCACAACATGCAGGTTTGTTACATATGTATACGTGTGCCATGTTGGTGTGCTGCACCCATTAACTCATCATTTACATTAGGTATATCTCCTAATGCTATCCCTACCCCTTCCCTCACTCCACAACAGGCCCTGGTGTGTGATGTTCCCCTTCCTGTGTTCAGGTATCCTCATTGTTCAATTCCCACCTATGAGTGAGAATATGCGGTGCTTGGTTTTCTGTTCTTGTGATAGTTTGCTGAGAATGATGGTTTCCAGCTGCATCCATGTCCCTACAAAGGACATGAACTCATCCTTTTTTATGGCTGCATAGTATTCCATGGTGTATATGTGCCACATGTTCTTAATCCAGTATGTCACTGATGGACATTTGGGTTGGTTCCAAGTCTTTGCTATTGTGAATAGTGCTGCAATAAACACACATGTGCATGTGTATTTTAACATGCACATATTTAAATTTGCTGTTTTAACTTATAATCTGTGTGTTGTTATCATCAGCAATGACCAAAAAAAGGTCATTTGTTCAGAAAATCCGTGCAGCTACAAATTTATTACTGTGTAGGATGAATGGGATGCTCTAAAGAAGTCAGACTTATCAAAATTTTCTTATAGGCATTAAACCTTACTGAACTGTAATCCATGAAAAACAAGTAATTCTTATTGACTTTTCCAAACTGATATTATTCAAAGCTACCATTTATTACATGCTGGATATTTTATTAGGTTCTCTGAATCTTGTTTCCTTTTCTCTACTCCATACTGTTGTGTATAAAATATCAAGACAATTTTAAGAAAGCAAGCATAGTGTCGGAAAACAATGCATCTTTTCCTAAAATTTTAATGTCAGTTCATATATTTAACCTGAAAACCAAAGAATTCAGATTCAGAATATAAAATATTATGACATGAGATCCACTATAAAACATTCAACCTTGTTCAAACAATAAAGATGCAGTTGTACTTTTACTTCTGTGATCATAAAAGTAAAACATTAAGGACAACTCTACACCAGTTCATTGAGGTTTAATCCTTTACATTCCTGATCTTAAAGAATTTCGTTTTGATAGGTACTGCCTCTAAAATGCAGACCTCCTTCTTATTCTAAACTGTATCTTACAGTTACGTTAATGATAAATGCGTATGCTATGGTTATCAAGCATAGTGAACAGGAACAGATCTAGATAGGATACGATGCATTACTGATGGGGCATCTATAACTATGTTGGCTCTGAAGCTTTTCTTGTAAAAGAATTCCAGTGCTAGCACACTTGTTTTTTGTTTATCTCTTTTCTAATAAAGGTGGAGTTAAAGATTCCAAGTTTCACGATTTCCCAGGCAGAGCTTAAATACTGCATTTCTACAAAAAAAAAAATAATAATAATAATTTCTCTATAAAAGCTGAAGAAGAAAATGACTATTGAATAGAAAATTACCTTATTATTACCTCTTCTAATCAGTGTCCTTCAACTAATCTGCACAGGTTTTAGTATTGACTGCTGTTTTTGTATTACTAACACTGTGAATCAGAATGTACCTGTTTGTTTGGTTGCTCTATTTATTTTGACTAAATATTTCTTATCATTTCAAGTATTTGCCACAGTGAATTTCTTAAATTCTTACTGAAAGTGTACGTATTCTTTATCTTTATTAGCCTACTTTTCCATACCTGAAACCAGGCTACAATTTTTGCTAAATTTTACTTTGGAGAGCAACAGAGACACAAATACATTTATAATCATATTTTTATTTCAAGAATACGGTTGAAAATTCTGGAATGGATCTTTTATGTTATAATATTTCATTTTCAGAGACTCAGTACCATGGTTCAAGGTTGAATATACAAAGTAGTACCAAAAGCTCAAGCAGATAAGAAGCATTTCTTTTCAAGCTTATGCATGTTTTCTTAAATATTTCTCAACATTGTATATACAACAGAAAATATTGAATTCCTACCTATGTCAGGCATTGTGCTAGATATGCAGAAAAGAAAAGTTCAGCAAAAATATCAAATGATATTATCTCAGGACAGCATCTCTTTTATTGAAAATATACAGGAAGGATAAAACCAATTAGAATGTGTTTTTATTTATCCCTAAGTATTTAGTTTATTTTATGTCAGCAACAAATAAAAGTGCTTAATATGGATAGCTGTTGATGCCCAACATTTTATTTTGCTTAAATAAAAAGTCAGCCTGGCTTTTCTCTGTTGACACCAAGTGTGATTTGATTTACTGGTAATATCAACAAGATATACTGGTTTGACAAGCATTTTAAACCTGTCTGGATTTAAGTCATTTTCCAAAAGGGCATACTCTAAAGAGCTACCATCTATAGATTCAGGACCTCTGGCAGATACCAAAATCTGTGAATGCTCAAGTCTGTGATATAAAATAGTGTAATATTTGCGTATTACCTACACATATCCTCCCATATACTTTAAATCATCTCTAAATTACTGATAATACCTAATTAATATATAATACAAATGCTATATAAATACTTGTTATATTGTATTGTTTTTACTTGTATTATTTTTATTGTCATATTGTTCTTTTTTTTTTAAAAGAAAATTTTTGATCTGTGTTTGATTAAGTCTGTGAGTGCAGAATCCAGGAATACAAAGAGCCGACTATATATATCATAGTTTTAAGACTTACTATTTTGGGCCTTACCCTGTCTCAGTTTGCAACACCATCTCCTTCTGTAAAGGCAAGTGCCTCGGTCATTCATATTCATATATTATTATAAGTCTTACTGGATAATATATAGGAAAATAATCGTGTCTCTTTACCAATATTCATTCAACAAACAAAACCTCTGTTATCTAATTTGTGCAGTTCCATAGCATAGTACTGTACTATACTTGTAATTTAACTCGCAAGCAGTAAAAACATAGTTATTATATCTGAGTTTGTACAACATAGGAAAATGCACATCATGTATAATTATTAACAATCACTTATGCTAAAATAATTCAGAAATATTACCTTCTTTATTTAAAAGTCACCGTATCAATTACATTAGCGATAAATGTAAATAAATAAAATAGTTAGAAATTAACTTAGCCCAGATGATGAAAGATCTGTTCACTGAAAATTAGAAAACATTAATGAAGGCAATTTTAAAAGACACAGTAAAATTATCCCATGTCTATGGATCAAAAGAATTAATATTGTCAAAATATCCTTGCTACCTGAAACAATCTATACATTCAATGCAATCTCCATCAAAATCTCCATAGCATATTTTATAGAAATAGAAAAAAAGTTCTAAAATTTATATGTAACCACAAATAGCCAAATAAATCATGAAGAAGAACAAGGCTCAAGGCAGCACACTTTCTGACTTCAAATTATATCATTAAGCTATAGTAATTGAAAAGCTATGGTTCTTTAATAAAAATAGACATACAGACTAATGAAACAGAATAAAGAGCCATGCATTTATGATAAACTGAATCTTAACAAAGGTGTCAAGAAGACGTAATAAGGCAGTAATAGTCTCTTCAACAAATGATGTAGGGAAAACTGAATATGAGCATACAAAAGTAAAACTAAACTCCCATCTCACACCAGACACAAAATCAACCCAAAATGCATTAAAAAATAAATCTAACACTTGAAACTATAAAACTCCTATAAGAAAACATAGAGGAGAACCTTTTTAACATTGGTCTTGGCAATAATTTTTTGGATATGACACCAAAAACACTGGTAACAAAAGCATCAATGAACAAGTGGGATACATCAAACTAAGAAGCTTCTGCATAGCAAAGAAAATAAGAAAATGACAAAGCAATCTACAGAATCAAAAGTATTTGTAAACCATATATCCAATAAGCTGTTAATATTCAAATATGTCCAACTCAATACCAAAAGTGCAAATAACCTGATTGTAAAATGGAGACTGAAATAGATACTTCTCAAAAGAAAAAATTCACATGGCCAGCAGCCATATGAAAAGGTGTTCAACATCTCCAGCCATCAGGGAAATGCAAATCAAAACCACAGGGAGATATCACTTCACACCTGTTAGCATGGCTATTATCAAAAAGACAAATGGTAACAAGTATTAGTAAGGATATGGGGAAAATAGAACCCTTGTACACTTTTGGTGGGCATGTGAATTACTACATCCACTATGGAAAACAGTATGGAGGTTCTTCAAAAAATTGAAAATAGAGCTACCATATGACTCAGAAATCCTACTGTGAATTGGCTTCACTGTGCATTGGTTGCCCGCTTGCCTGAGTCCAGTGAGACAGACCACTCTTCCACACAAGAAGTTACATGAAACAGATTTATTATGCATAGGAATTGAGGTTCAGCAGAAGCCTAGAATTCATGATAAGTGGTTCCCCCAATGCTCAGGAAAGTGCTCTAAGTAGATAGAATCTTGTCTGTGCATTCTCACTTGCACTGTAGCTAAGAAATCCTGAAAAGCAACCTGCTCTGTATTTTATACCCTTGGGGTAACATTGCAAACTCAGTTAATGTTTTGAAGGATATCCTGTTTCTAAGTGGGTACTTAGCACAACCCATGCTCTTCTGGTCAACCTCTCCTTATCTCAGGATGCTGCATTGCAAACATATTCTAGAGTTCTTTTTTGATTTATTTGAGAGAGGGATCTCACTCTGTTGTCCAAGCTGGTCTCAAGCTCCTGGGCTAAAACAATCCTCCTGTCTCGGTCTCCCAAGGTGCCGGGATTACAGGAGTGAGCCACTGTGCCTGTCCAAGAATTATTCTTGAGAACTACAAAGGATAAAGTGGGAGAATTGGGTCAGTCCAAAGTTACCCAGAGATCTGTCCTGTATCAATTTCTGGGTGTATATCCAGAGGAATTGAAAACAAGATTGTGAAAAGATATCTGCACTCACTCCCGTGCTTATTTTAGCATTATTCACAGTAACCGGGGCATGGAAGCAACCTAAATGTGCTTTGAACGATGAATAGATTAAAAAAAAAATAGATAGGTTGATAGATAGATGTGTCTTAGTCCATTTGTGTTGCTATAAAGGAATACCTAAGGCTGACGATTTATAAAACAAACAAAAAGAGGCTTATTTGGCACCTGGTTCTATAAGCTGTATAAGAAGCATGGTCTTGTGCCCCTGCACAAATTACTCAAACATATATATTTTTTGGAGACAGGGTCTTACTATGTTGCTCAGGCTGGTCTCAAACACCTGGGCCCAAGTGATTCTCCCACCTCAGCTTCCTAAGTAGCTAGGGTTACATGCATACCATTGCCCCACTCATAAACAGTTTATGCTTTCTTCCATCTTTGAAAATTGCTTGACGAAAGTGTTGAAAAATATTGTTGCTAAAATGTGTAAATGCCCCACTGTTTGGAAAACACATTCATTCTTTCATTCATTCATTCAACAAATATTTTCAATTTTTTTTATTATTATACTTTAAGTTCTAGGGTACATGTGCACATTGTGCAGGTTTGTTACCTATGTATACATGTGCCATGTTCGTGTGCTGCACCAATTAACTCGTCATTTACATTAGGTATATCTCCTAATGCTATCCCTCCCTCCTCCCCCCACCCCAAAACAGGCCCCGTTGTGTGATGTTCCCCTTCCTGTGTTCGTGTCCTCATTGTTCAGTTCCCACCTATGAGTGAGAACATGCGGTGTTTGGTTTTCTGTTCTTGTGATAGTTTGCTAAGAATGATGGTTTCCAGCTGCACCCATGTCCCTACAAAGGACATGAACTCATCCTTTTTTATGGCTGCATAGTATTCCATGGTGTCTATGTGCCACATTTTCTTAATCCAGTCTGTCACTGATGGACATTTGGGTTGGTTCCAAGTCTTTGCTACTGTGAATAGTGCCACAGTAAACATATGTGTGCATGTGTCTTTATAGCAGCATAATTTATAATCCTTTGGGTATGTACCCAGTAATGGGATGACTGGGTCAAATGGTATTTCTAGTTCTAGATTCTTGAGGAATCACCACACTGACTTACACAATGGTGTGTATAAGGTGTATAAGGTGTAAGGAAGGGATCCAATTTCAGCTTTCTACTTATGGCTAGCCAGTTTTCCCAGCACCATTTATTAAATAGGGAATCCTTTCCCCATTTCTTGTTTTTGTCAGGTTTGTCAAAGATCAGATGGTTGTAGATGTGTGGAATTATTTCTGAGGACTCTGTTCTCTTCCATTGGTCTATATCTCTGTTTTGGTACCAGACACAATAAAAAATGATAACGGGGATATCACCACTGACCCCACAGAAAGACAAACTACTCTCAGAGAATACTATATACACCTCTACGCAAATAAACTAGAAAACCTAGAAGAAATGGATAAATTCCTGGACACATACACTCTCCCAAGACTAAACCAGGAAGAAGTT
>NW_016814732.1:39594-50554 GCF_001698545.2 Rhinopithecus bieti | reverse complement strand
TAATTCTACCAGAGGTACAAGGAGGAGCTGGTACCATTCCTTCTGAAACTATTCCAATCAATAGAAAAAGAGGGAATCCTCCCTAACTCATTTTATGAGGCCAACATCATCCTGATACCAAAGCCTGGCAGAGACACAACAAAAAAAGAGAATTTTAGACCAATATCCCTGATGAACATCGATGCAAAAATCCTCAATAAAATACTGGCAAACCGAATCCAGCAGCACATCAAAAAGCTTATCCACCATGATCAAGTGGGCTTCATCCCTGGAATGCAAGGCTTGTTCAACATGCCCAAATCAATAAATGTAATCCAGCATATAAACAGAACTAAAGACAAAAACCACATGATTATCTCAATAGATGCAGAAAAAGCCTTCGACAAAATTCAACAGTCTTTCATGCTAAAAACTTTCAATAAATTCAGTATTGATGGAACATATCTCAAAATAATAAGAGCTATTTATGACAAACCCACAGCCAATATCATACTGAATGGGCAAAAACTGGAAGTATTCTCCTTGAAAAGTGGCACAAGACAGGGATGCCCTCTCTCACCACTCCTATTCAACATAGTGTTGGAAGTTCTGGCCAGGGCAATCAGGCAAGAGAAAGTAATAAAGGATATTCAATTAGAAAAAGAGGAAGTCAAATTGTCCCTGTTTGCAGATGACATGATTGTATATTTAGAAAATCCCTTTGTCTCAGACCAAAATCTCCGTAAGCTGATAAGCAATTTCAGAAAGTTCTCAGGATACAAAATCAAGTGCAAAAATCACAAGCATTGCTGTACACCAATAACAGACAAACAGAGAGCCAAATCATGAGTGAACTCCCATTCACAATTGCTTCAAAGAGAATAAAATACCTAGCAATCCAACTTACAACCATGTGAAGGACCTCTTCAAGGAGAACTACAAACCACTGCTGAATGAAATAAAAGAGGACACAAAGAAATGGAAGAACATTCCATGCTCATGGATAGGAAGAATTAATATCATGAAAATGTCCATACTGCCCAAGGTAATTTATAGATTTAATGCTATCCCCATTAAGCTACCAATGACTTTCTTCACAGAATTGGAAAAAATTACTTTAAAGTTCATATAGAACCAAAAAAGAGCCCTCATTGCCAAGACAGTCCTAAGTCAAAAGAACAAAGCTGGAGACATCATGCTACCTGACTTCAAACTATACTATAAGACTACAGTAATCAAAAAGTATTTTGTTAATAAATTACTGTGTAGCAGACACAGTATTCGTTCCCAGAAACTGAGAGGACAAGGAAGTAGAGGAAGCAGTCTTTGGAGTTATTTGTCTCTGAAGTTCACATTCTTTGAATCGTTCACATGGTTTTAAAGAGATTTGGGACATTACAGTGTGTACACAAATAATTGCTTTACTTTTTTATGTAAATGGCTGATAGTTGGATTAAGTTTGGAAACATCACTAGCATTTCCATAAGGGAAAATGTATAAATTAAAATTTAAACATATGTTTGTGCCAACATTAGTCACTAGTGTGGTGACCTCATAATTGGTGAAGACTTTATGTTCTGCTTGAAAGCTTGAAGTCATATCAAAAGAAATAGCTGTAATAGTCTAGACAGGCATTTTTTTTTAAATTAACTCAGTTTCTATCATTTTATATGTTGGCTGAATAAGTAGTAAAGGTTAGAAGTTTTAGGCCTCCAGAATGTATTTAAAGACACTCTTGGGGCTGTTTTCCAAAGTGTTTTAAATTTATTCAAATAACTTTAAACTGTTGTTGAATGTTCTGCACAGATTAGGGCTGAGGCAATAGCCTTTAACCCACTCAGTTCTGGACTTATACCTGGACAGTTAAGTGCCTTACCAACTGAGAGTTGAATTTCATGCAAGAAAAGAAAATCCAGTGACTGGAACTTTCCCAACTGTGAGCAATGAAAATGGAAAAAGATAAACAAAAGGGGGAAAAAATGGGTAATGGTTCTCACTGGGAAGAATTCCCTAATGGGAAATGTGGTATTTGTGTTTCTGTCAGTTATAAGCTTCCATTTTATATATTATAAAATTGATTTCTTTTAAGAAAAATCAATCATTCTCTTTGCCTTAATTAAAAAAAAATCATAGTTCACTTTTAGCTGTACAAAATAAAATCTAGTTTTTGATCATTCTCCTGAAATACCTTACAAGCTAGAAATTTTGAGAGTGAACAACCTACTACAGAATTCAGAGAGTTTAAGATTCACTGGAAATAAATATGATGGCTCTCCAAGGAGAAAGCTAGTGAAAATCTTTGTTACTCTGAAGCTTATATGAGACACGTTTTCTGTGGCATTTCTCCACTTAAATGGTCAGGAATTTAAGGATGTCCAGGATATGAACTTATGAACACCAGCACAGAGATGGCTGATACTTTGACTTCAGAGCAAAGATAAGTTTTCCAAAGCCGGGCATGTAAACTGTGTTAAAAACACTGGGCTTTGAATTCAGAGTGATCTGGATTTACATCCTGATGCAACACTAAATATCTCTGCAAATATGAGGAGGTAAGTAAAATTCTTATTTTTCAGTTATAAACTTTTCATTCATTAGTTTTTTATCTGGTCAAAGTTAAATGTCCTAATGTATTTAATGACATTATTATTGTATACACACCAAAATGTTGTTACTTTACTTCTCATGGGAAGTTTTCAAGAATGTTCTTAGCATTATTATCGTTTTCATTTTAAATTGTCATTTTTACCTTAATGTATACATTCAGCTATGTCCTTTTGCAAATTTTAAATGTGGTATTTGTTACATTGTTATAGCAACACTTGCTATTTCACAAAAAAAGCCATAATTTTTTTAAAACTTTCTTGAAAAATAATTTATGTAAGATAAAATTCTTCCACTTTAAGTGTACATTTTGTATATATGTACATACACGTGGAATCACCACTACGATTAAAGTGTAGAACATTTCCCAGTATCCCAAGAAATTCCCTTCCCAAAAAATCAGTCGTCCATCCTAAAGAAATCTGTTCTGACATCATGAAGAGATTAATTCCACCTTTTCTACAAGACTCATATGTTATGTCTTCTATTGTAACTAGCTACTTTCTCTCAGCATAATGTACTTAAAAGCACAGAGTAGTTCATTCTTTTTCACTAGTGAATAGTATTTCACTGTATTACACCATGTGTTTTTAACAAAATCTATTTATCTCTTGATGGAAATTTTACTTACTTCAAGTTTGGGCTGTTGAGTAAATGTGTTATCAACACTTGTATATACATCTTTAAATGAGCATGTTTTCATTTATTTTGAATATTGAGAACTGGTATTTCTGGGTTGTAAATGTATGTTAAATTTTATTTAAAACTGCCACAGTATTCTTTCAAAATGGTTATGCTAATTTTAAATTTATAGGAGCAATTTATGATAATTCCAGTTGTTTTACATCCTTATCTAATGGGTTATTGTTAGTCTTTTTACTAATGGTTCTTCTAACAGGTTTCTAAAAGCATTGCATTGTAACTTTAATTTATATTTTCCTGAAAACTAATGATATTTAACATCTTTTTATGTGCTTATTAGTCATTTGTATATCATGTTTTATGACATAACTATTTAAATATTATGTCCATTTTATTGCATTATTTGTGGGATTATTACTGAATTGTAAGAGCAAACTATGTTTAAAAAACTTCCTTTGCATTTAAAATATTTTTCCTGCAAATGTAGAACTCAAAACTGCTAGACATCTAATAATGAATGTAATATAACAAAAACAAATTTAAGTATTATTCTGAACACATCTTTAATTCAGAATATATCTACATAGAGTTCAGATCAGGAATGACCTGGCAGCTACTCTAATCACTATGTCTGTTATACATTTCTAACCCTGAATCAACTCCACAGAGTCTGTTGCATTCTGAATCAGCTGTTAAGGCAAACAAAACATTATTGAACGTTCGAATGGTGGCTCTTAAAGTCTTTTTTCAATCGTTAGCTGTTTGGATTTGAAAGCACAGTAATTTTTCCCGTGCAGATGCTGAGGGAATTCATACAATATACAAGATGAGTGAGTATTCAAGCACTGAAGAGAGATTTATTTATGATAAGATATAAATATCACACATACATTTTCCATTTCTTTTCCATATTTGTATAATATATAATACTTTATAACAATTATTTGTATATATAGTCAGAGATTTAATACATTTTTCTCTTTTTATGAAGTTGATTTTTATAGCTTTAATCTCAGTGGTGTTAGACCTTATTTAGTTTTGACATACTTATTGCTTAGAGTTCCGTAATGTGTGATGCACACAAAAGTTAATATTTGTTTTTAATTATATTTCTATCATGGAAGTATTTCAACTCATTTCTTTAGAGTTCCACCTGGTTAGAATTCTGTAAATCTGTTTCTCTAGAGACTGATATTTGAAACTATTATTTTTCCATTTAAATGGCAATCAATTTATGTACTACCAAAGCAAATTAAGAGCCAAAATATATCTTATTTTACCTAAACATCAAAATTTGTCTTGTTTGGTTCAAATTCTATCAATGTTAAAGCTACTTAGCAGTTGAGGAATTGCAATATATGTTTTAACTCTTTTTTTCAATTCTTCAACAAAAATATATGGAGTGCTATTACACATGGGGTACTATTCTAAGTGGTGATGCAAACAAACACACTATAATCATTCATGTCAGTCCTTTTCTAAAATAGCTCATCATCTGCTGAGAGAGAAAAAAATGCCAATAGGTTATTACAGCTTTTAAACAGTCAACTTATAATATAGTATATACTTTTGGAAGTTAGTACATTTATATGGATTTATTTATTTAAATCACCATTGTTCGCCTTACCTAGTTAGTTTTTCCTCGGTACTGTGCACAATTGCATTAATCAGGCAAGATCCATCCAGATAATAAATATATCTGTAATTATGGAAGACAATGGGGGAGAATGCTATATTTTAATTTGGAACTTTATATATACTAAACAAAATAGGCTATAAATAACTGAAACAATATCAATGATTTTTTTTTCTACACAGTTAATTATAAATACATTAGTAACAATAAAGACTCAGGATTTTTATGTAAATCATAAAATATTTATATTTAAGTAACTTGTATAAACACTTTATCATGTAGAGAACATTCAATTATCTGGCCATTTTGCTTCCTTATTTCCAAGTTCTGAAAATGTTCTTCTTTATTATACAGAGTTTACTCTTGAATAACAACTGTGTTAGGGGCACTGACTCCCCTGTGCAGTTGAAAGTCCCTGCATAAATTCAGACTCCCCAAAAAACAACTAATAGCCAACCATTAACTGGGAGCCTTACCAATAACATCAATTAACACATATTTTGTGTTATATGTTATGCATGTATTATATTTTTACAATAAAATAAGCTACAGCAAAGAAAATGTTATTAAGAAAACCATAAGGAAAATATATTTAGTGTTCATTAAGTGGAAGTGGGTCACTATAAAAGGATCTTTGTCCTCATTTCCTTCACGTTGAGCAGGCCAGACAGGAAGACGAAGAGGAGGCGTTGTTCTTGCTGTCTTGGGGTGGCAGAGGCAGAAGGAAATCCACACATAAGTAAACCTGTGCAGTTCAAACCCATGCTTAAGTGTCAAGTGTATATTTATTTATAATATACTGAGTTGATACGGAATGCTACTTTATAATTTCAGAACTTTTGTTATAAATCTCTGCTTCTGCACTGATCTAGAAATTCTTCTTAAATACATAAATCATCTTCTAATCATGAATTCCCTTATGCAAAATTCCATTATATGCAAAATGATTTCCGAATGTCTTTTGAGAAATGTGATCATTTGTGTTCCATATTTGAAACATAAGTTGTTTTTTTGTTAATATTTTCTAAGTCTTGTTATTGGAATAAGGCAGGAAATAAGTAAACAAAAAAATATGAAACTGAGAGGTATTAGTAATAGAAACGAGAGTTAAATAGGGTAGAAATATGTGCCATTCTCTTGCTGCTGAGATTACTGAAGATACATAGAAGTAACTGAGAAAAAGTGAACCAAACTTTGGGCTGGAATTTTTTCAGTGTGTTGCCAAGGAAAACCAACATATGCCAAAATTATTTAATCTGTTCTGGAATTAGAAATTTCCATGAATAGAGTTAAATTGTCTAACCCTGTGAGCTGAGAGGAATTTGAGATTTGCCAAATGAGATTTGCTAAGTAGTTCAAGCAAAGGTTTCTCAGCGTTTTCTTATTTTTCTGTCACTGGAGTTTTCTGTGCCAGGGGTTAGATCAGGGAGTTGCTTATCAGCAAATCTAAGTGGTAAGACTGGTCATTCCTTAAAATATTTAATTGTGACCTTCACATACAGAGCAGTCTTATAATGATACATCTGAGATAATTTCAAATAACCCAGTTTGGGATTTATATTAGAATAAATGGAGTGCAATGTATTCTAGGTTTAATTCCATTCTTAACATTAATATTTGAAAAAAAATGTACTTTTTTTCAACTTTGGAAACTTTTTAGAAGTTTCTAAAAAGATGGCTGTTATTAAGATTCAATTCTATTTTGCTGGCAAAATATTCATCACCAGAATGTCAGAAGCATAGCACCATTTTGCGTATGATTTAGATATTTATTGTTTCAAAGAGGTATGATAGGTCCATCAACATCTTTTCAAGTTTAAGTCAGAGGTAGAAATTTGCTTACCGATATTTATTTTAGTGAATTTGCCTAATATTTACTCCCATTTTGAATTTAGTTATATTATCACAGATAAAAAAATACCATATTAGATGGTAGTATAATTAATGGCATAAGTAAGTTCTCAAAAAAAGTCCCTTATTGCTACACAGTTGGTTTCAAAGCAACTCCACTTAAATTCCTAACATTTGATCACTAAAAATATTAACTATAACAACCTTTGACATAGATGGCACTGCTCTTAGCAAAATAAACTTTATGGTGTACTTATTTCCTTTGCATCAGTAAACATTAAACCTGTTTGTTCCGTTCTGCATTCCCCTGTGTTTTTGTTTGTTGTTGCTTTATTTATTTATTTTTTTATTTTATGCTACTTTTTCCTTTCACTGATTCCACAAGTCATATATTCACTGATTCCCCATTCTTTCACTGATTCCACAAGTCATATATTCTTTCCTTCGGTGATGTTTATTTTACTGAATTTCAAGTGACTCCATACCTCTTGGCAAGTTTCTATGCTTTTGCTCTGTCAGTTTTTGCCAAGAAAGCTAAAATCAAAGACCTCTTTCCTTAGGACTTATGTGTGTTCAAATGCTAGCATCTAGCAGTGAGAGTATGAAATGCTTTAATATAATCAGTCAGATCTGCTTCTGTCATTTCTTTAATTTGTATACATGTATGAGGAGTAGAAGTGATATTTTGCTGTTTTTCAAGCTTTGGTGAAGATCTTACAGTGGTTTAATTAAGTCCTAATTAATGATACAAAGCCTCTCCCCTAAAGTGGCTAATCTTCAGCATTAGTATTAGGGCACATATATTTGCCTGGGTCATTGAAATAGAAAAGCTTGAAATGAGAATTCTGGATGAAACTAAACATTTGGGGGAATAGATATGTGTCGCTGCTACAGGAAAATACATTGGATGATCTTTATATGCATATGATGTTGGCTGCTATTCATGCCTAGGCACTTTTATAAATATATATATATATACACACACACATATTTATATATACACACATACATGTGTATATATATACACATATACATATAAATATATATATGTATATAAATACACATACATATATAATATACATATATACATATATATTTAATATATATGTGCACATGTGTGTGTGTGTGTGTGTGTGTATATATATATATCCTTTGAAAAAGAACTGGGTGATCTCTAGAGGCTAATTCTACTCGACTCTCATTCAACTATAAGTACAGGTTACTTAAGGTGATTTTTTGGTTGGAGGCTGTGTGATCCTTGATGCTGATCCAGGGTCAGCTGCATGCATCAGGGCCCTAATGATCTATCACCTGGTCATTTTTCACTTGATGGCTATCTCTTCTTTCCAGCTGGTTAGATTTTGTTTTATTATGGGTTATAGAAACTTCATTTATCATGCATTCTTCTCATCAACATGAGCTTTACAATTAACTTCGAATCTTGAGGTCCTTTAGTTTCTTAGCCTATTTGAAACTCAAAAGTACTTGTCTTGTTCAAATAATTTAGCCCTTATAAAGTCCTGTCAAACTGATGTTTCTTGGTATTAGTTTCAAGACTCTACTCTGAAATAATAAAACACAAACTATCTATTTTGCATCATTCATTCATTTATTCATTCCCTCAATGTTAATATTGACATAGAGCTCCAGGCACTGTTTTTGGTGCTACGGATAGAGAAATAAATAAGACAAAGAAAGCCTCTGCTCCCTTATGAAACTTAAATTAGTGGGGAGCGGAAAGAATAAGGAGTGATGGAGAGTAAATAAACAAGTGTGGAGAAATTCTGAGAAAGCAATAACTGCAATGCAGAGAAGTAAAACAGAGTGATATATGGCATGCCTTGATAGCTAGTTTAATTTACGTGGCCAAGGCTGGTCGCTCTTAGGAAGTGACCTATATGCTGAGATTTGAAGGAAATTTGTATGACTCATCAACGCAAGCACACTATTCTGAATGAGTGAAAGGGTATTGAAAAGGGAAGTTAAGGTGATATACAAACACAGCAGCAATACCAATGCAGTGTAGGCTTACTTATCAAAACCAGTATTCAAAATATTAGCCTTCATTGAAAAAGACTGAATGTATTTACAAATATTTTGTTAGGCAGATAAAATTTTAAACCATCTAATCTTGTCATTCTGTTCTTTCTTCTTCCTTTATTCCCTTCCTCCCTTTCTTCCTCCCTCCCTCCCTCCTTCCTCCCTCCTTCTCTCCTTCCCTTTCCTTATTCTTTCCTTCTTTCCTTCCTCCTTTCCTCTTTTCTTCCTTCCTCCTTCCCTTCCTTCCGTTCTTATCTCCTTCCTTTCTTTCTTCTTTCCCTCTTTCTTTACTTTCTTCCTCTTTTTTTCTCATGCTCTCACATTCTTTCCTTCTTTCTGTTTTTTCTTTCAGTTAATATATATTAAGTGAACTACCATACACCAGGCACTGTGATGGACACAGAAATGCTGTAGTGAACAAGAAAAACATGATTTCTCCCCTCATGGAGGTAAAACTCTATTGAAGATAACATATTTTAAATACAGGTTTTGTGAGTAGTTATTAAGTAAAATTGTTATAAATGCTACTACAAAGAAGTAAGTAGAACTAGTGCTATTCATCATTTGAAATCATCATTCTTCCTGTACTGAGAAAAAGTGCAAGACTTTTCACAAAGGCTTTCTTCCAACTTTTATGTGATAAATCAAAAATGACTGAAATAAGAACAGATGAGAAGATTCACCTTAATGCAGTAGTTCATGAATATTTTTCTAACTTTATTTTGTATTAAAATTATTGATGAAGCTTGTTCATAATCCAGAGTTCAGATTCATTTAGTTTGATGTAGGGATCCAGAATCCGAATTTTTAACAAATTCCCAAATAGTCCTTGGACTGTACTTTGAAAAACCACTAGCTATAATCACAGTAGACATAGAAGGGATCTCCATCTAAAATTTGGTTTTGATATCATGATTGATGATGTCACAGATGCATCAAGAATGTGCAAAAATGCCACCATGAGCCTTTCTAAATCAAGCGGGGTAGGCTTTCCAAATTTATTTAAAAAAAAAAATAGTTTGAGAGAGTGAGGAAAGGCCTCAGGCTTTTAATGGTAGTTAGGAAGAGGAACTGGGGTAAAGGTTTTAATTTTCTGCTGGTACCAATGGATGGAATATCTGGGATTCTTTATCACCTTGTCCAGAGGCGGGGCAAAGGGAAAGAGGCAGGAGTGTTACTTAAAAGCTGGCAGGATCAGCTGGGCGCAGAGGCTCATGCCTGTAGTCCCAACACTTTGGGAGGCTGAGGCATGCGGATCAAGAGGTCAGGAGTCCGAGACCAGCCTGGCCAACATGGTGAAACCTTGTCTCTACTAAAAATATAAAAAATTAACCAGGCGTAGTGGCAGGCACCTGTAATCCCAGCTGCTAGGGAGGCAGGAGAATAGCTTGAAACAGGGAGGCGGACGTTGCAGTGAGCCAAGACGCGTCACTGCACTCCAGCCTGGGTAACAGAGTGAAACTCCATCTGAAAGCAACCAACAAACCAACTGAATAAAACAGAAAAGCAGCCAGGATCCGACATCAACCCTGGAGTCAGACCCCTTAGTACGGATCCAAGAATGAATAGTTGTGACATTGTGTTATTTACTGTGTCTGAAGTGAATTCTGTTCCTACATTTTGTAATCCTGTCCAGTTTTCTTTTTCTTTTGAGTCAAATTGAATGTATGCTCAGGTACATATGCTGACATATTTAAATAATAGTTTTGCCTCATATGGTAGATTATATTATTGTTCAGCAAATATTCACACTGATCACTAACTTATGTGAAAGAAGGACATAACCCCAACTCAGTGATGTTGGTCTTAGCCATATGCCTTTCCTTTGACAACCAATGGAATATTGAAAAATGTGACATGTGTCAGTTCTCAGCCACGGCCTTAGTAAGAGGGATTATGTGTTACCATTCGCTGCTGTGGGAGCTGGCAATATCTTCTTAACAACAACAACAACAACAAAATCGTGACTTGAGTAGCTTTGAATTTAAAGCGATGAATATTAAAGCAGATTGTACTAAACCCACGGTCTTGAGCCAAACCTGGATGAGCTAGCCTTGATGTGCCAACAATAGCAGTCTTTTAAACTTGCAATTTGAAAGAGAGCTTCCCCAGCAAAAAAATATTTGTGGATATGGAAATAATACTTGTGTAAGACTGAATTTTTTTTTTTTTTTTTTTTTTTTTTTTTTTTTTTTTTTTTTTTTTTTT
>NW_016814732.1:35418-39318 GCF_001698545.2 Rhinopithecus bieti | reverse complement strand
CCTTTTTTTTTTTTTTGAGATCGAGTCTCACTCTGTCACCCAGGGTGGAGTGCAGTGGCACAATCTCAGCTCACCGCAAGCTCCACCTCCTGGGTTCACGCCATTCTCCTGCCTCAGCCTCCCAAGTAGCTAGGACTACAGGCGCTTGCCACCACGACCGCCTACTTTTTTGTATTTTTCGTACAGACGGGGTTTCACCGTGTTAGCCAGGATGGTCTCGATCTCCTGACCTCGTGAGCTGCCCGCCTCGGCCTCCTAAAGTGCTGGGATTACAGGCGTGAACCACCGTGCCCGGCCAAGACTGAGTTTTGAAGTAGCATATTATTTAATATTATTGTGAAAATAGTGATACAATTGAGGTCTAAATCAACTTATCTATCATCTATCTCTCTATCTATCTATCTATCTATCTATCTATCTATCTATCTATCTAATCACACTGTTGTCCATTTTGTCTTGTATGGTTCTCTTTTTCGACATTTATCTTACATTTTTCATTTTTCCTCTCAATTACTTTTTTCACTCTCTTCATCCAACCACACCCTGCTTCTCATTTATGTTTATGATCTGGAATATAATATATTTTAATATTTACATATCTGTTAAATTTATTTTGACCAAATCTTTTATTTATAAATTCAGAACTTGAAGAATATATAGTTAAATAAGCATGTGGATTCAAAACAAACACATGTGGATCTGATAGATCATGTACCATTCTTAAATTTCCTCTCCTTTGATTTACCATGGTATTTTTGCCCACTCTCTGGCGACACTGTATCTTGGAAGTACTATGATTTCTTAGAACATCACCATCAGATGTATCCATTTCCTCTTAATAATCTCTTTCTTACAGTCACTTTTCTCTCATAATAGCAGTAGATTTTTTCCTTTCACTCTTATCCTCACTTACGAACACTATCTATAATAAAATAAATTACCATGAATTACCCAGGAAATAGGCAGAAGTTAAATCTTATTACTGCCCTTTTTTTAATGTGGAGAAACTGAGGCAACATGGTAGAAAATTTGTTCAATGGTAAAAGTAAACAACAATGCACCTGGAACTAATTTTCACATTTTTTTGTCAATTACATTTGTTTAGTTAGTGAATGCATGGATCAATCAGTATTTCCACAAGGCTAAACAATTTTTTTTTTATTTAAACATACTGGAAGTGACAACCCTGCTGAGAAGTATTTCAGAAATTCTAAGAACAAGACAGCGATAGCTCCTAAGTGGTAGACCATTCAAAATAGGACTCAGAAAGATGAGGGCATTTTTAATACTCAGAATATTAATAGGCATGATGACAGAACCTTCATCTTAAAGTTATCTATCTATCTATCTATCTATCTATCTATCTATCTATCTATAAAATGATACATAATGATAGAATGGTAGCTACTTTTGACTGTTTTATAAAACACTTTTTAAAGTAATGAAATATAAATGTTTAAATTAATATCCACAATAGTCTTCTGAGGGTTAAGTCTTTTTATCATCATTTTACGGATGAGAAAATGAAGATTAGAAAGTTTAAGTAAACTACGGTATCTTTCAGGTCAGAGAAGGCTATGCTGTGATAACAACACTGAAATCCAAGTGTCCTAGTACAACAAATGTTTATTATCTTGCTTATTTTTAAAAAAGCTGCAGGTTCTGGTGATTCTACAGAGCAGTTGTCCTCATTATGGCAATCCAATTATTCAGGCTAAGGGAGATTGCAAAGCCTGTAGCTTTTTGAGTATGTGGGCTCTTAAAGAATCACCACTGGCTCTTAAAGGTTCCCACTAAAAAGTAATACACATCATGTCTACTCATGTTTCATTCGTCAAAGATAGGTTCAAGTTCATTCTTATCTTCAAGGGGATAAGAATCACAATCTTCTCCTATTGCCTAGGCTAAGAAGAGAACTACATGGCAGTAGAGATTAATAATATCTGCCACAATGGCCTGAGGTTATCTATCCAGGCAATAGAAGAACTAGGATCCCAGCATAGATATATCTCCAAATTTTATGCTCTTAATCACTGATCTTCTTAATATGTATTAGTTAGAAAATAATTTTAAACCTATGGGAACTCAGAACGAGAATAGTTCAAAAAAAAAAAAAAAAAAAAAAGGAAAGAAACTAAGACAATTTCATGGAGACTCTGATTGCTAAAGGATTTATAGAATAACTTGAGATTCTGGAGGCTTGGGTAGGTATGTTATACATGATACTTAAATCTCTGCCTTAGCCTTTCGTAGCTCATGAGGAAGAAACAAAAGCCTGGACAAATTTAGTAGAAAACATATCCTAAAATAATTGATGTTCTAGGTTAACTTTGATTGACAACACTTGACTGCCTAGGCAGCAAACATTTTTCAAGTGGGACAACATACTCTTACTAACTATAATGTTAAAAATGCATTCTGCATCTCAGACAGAAGCCTCTGAGTACTGAATTCAGATAAACAATTTATTTGGATACTTGGCATTCTGTCAAATTGAAAATAGAATCTCCGGAGATATCTGTCAACAGAAAAGGGCTCCTCAGTTAGGATAAAAAAGTTAATTAATGATTGATTGACCTGCTGAAATGCTAGTTGAGATATACAGCTCACCATTGCTGCATGGTCACTTGAGAATCCTTATTTCACTTCACTATAAAATGGATGCATTTGTATTCTAACTGCTTATTTTATTGCCACTACAGGTATGACTGGAGTTAGAGCTTTTCTTTTACTGAGCAGTGAAGCTTAATTATATTTTTATTTTGAAATGAAAAAGCCTTATATTTCTGCATGGCACATCATGCCAGAATATAGTCAAGAATCAAATGAAGGAACCAGTCTAGGGTCCAACTAGATTTATTTTTTTATTAAATAATAACCACATATAAACCCCAAACAATGTTAATTTTACTATTTCACTGGAATTTGTTTTTAAAACATTCTTCTATCTTTTGAGAACTGAATTGTTCAAAAGATCAAAATTTAGAAAAGTATTAACAAGCTATTTATAATTATAGCTATTTAAGTTTTATTCATTTGAATAAGATTGAAAGAAAACGTTGTCAAGTTGATTCAATTGATGACAGGGCTGTAGATCATTTTTAAAATCTATTGTTCTAATGGTTTTATATGACAATGAAAAAATAATCAATAAATGTTTGGGAATATGACTGTAGAATATATATTATTTCATATTTTTGGCAGTCACAAGGATGCAACCAAAACTGAGAAACACCTCTTCTGATCAGTGTGTGGTAAAGTTGACACTTTAAGCAACAAGTTCTTACCATGACTGAAGAAAATATAGTACAGGAAAAGGCAACTTCTTACTTTCAGTGTCAGCAGATATATTACCTAACAATTTACCAAAACGCACATAAGGAAGCATTAAACAATGTTTGAAGTCTTTTGGAAATAGCCATGAATCTGCCAGATAAAGTTTCCGGAATGAGTTACACAGATTAACTTTTCAATTAACAACACCCTTTCAATATTACACTTATTTTTTTCCATAAGAAAATATAGTCACATTTGTTTCTTAAAATGTGTACACAAATCAGGGTACACATTTTGGCTTCTTGTTACCACATGCAAAGAAAGAAAATATAAGAAGGCTGTAAAATGTTTAAATTTTTAATTAGATTTGAAGATTAATACTTTGATTAAATTCACAGATGATTTCATATAGATATGTCTATCATGCTTATAATAGAAATTCTGTATTGTATATTCTAGTGATACTTCTGATAGTACCAAATATCGACTCTTTTTAATTGAAAAATAAATTGTCTTAAAAGGAAAATGAAAAAATGCTGACTATAAAAAGCTTATTTATATACATACACATATACACATAGACACTCAACTGATATTTTAAACTTAAAATAGTATGCTAATTAG
>NW_016814732.1:26944-32427 GCF_001698545.2 Rhinopithecus bieti | reverse complement strand
AAATTCTGTATTGTATATTCTAGTGATACTTCTGATAGTACCAAATATCAACTCTTTTTAATTGAAAAATAAATTGTCTTAAAAGGAAAATGAAAAAATGCTGACTATAAAAAGCTTATTTATATACATACACATATACACATAGACACTCAACTGATATTTTAAACTTAAAATAGTATGCTAATTAGTCATTAAAAGTCAGTTTTTTGTACTTCATCTTTCAGTTGGTCCTTTATTGATAGAGTCTAAAAAACAAGATACATGATAATGATTTGTAACAATGCATTTGACCTCTTTTGAAATCCATTTAATTATGCATTTAAGTCATTGAATATATATTTTATTACATTTTTTAGAAGCCAGAAACATGTGAGAGTTGGAAAACACTCACCACTTCTCAGGAAAGTAAAATAGAGCTTTTAATATCTAGTGATGATTTCACCTTAGATGTATTTTGCATTTATCCTTTTATCTGGTTAAGAACTGGTCTACTGTAGAAAATGTAAAAGGCAATATTCTTTAATCATATAATCTTACAACATGAGTGGAAGAGTATAAAACAATATAGAAAAAAGTCAATGTGCATTAGGATAAAATTTTATAGCACTGGTCAGGTATGCTTTGCCTCTTTGATACTGAGTAAATGACTCAATGCTTTAAGCCTGAATTCTCTGCTGTAAAATGATTATACAATCTTCGCCGAGACTCTCAACTGTGTTGCAAAGAATAAAGGAGATAATATATAAATAAAGCACTTTCAAAATTGCAAATTGTTATATGAAATGCCACTCAGCAGTGTAACTCCACTGGGAACACATGAACTTAAAACTATCCCCTTGTTATCGCTATATTCACCTGAATAGAGGTTGAAGAGCAATAGTTTTTCACTTTCTTTCGCAACCAAATCTTGGTTTTGAACAGTCCTTCTCTCGTTTCCTAACCCCTATTTTTAAGTAGTTTAAAATTCTTCTTTACTTCTGTACCTGAGGGCATCCCAGGGAGACAGATTGAATAAGATTATTAAACAATGAGAAATTTACAGTAAACTGCATTGTGGTCTCTATTCCCTTTAAAAAAGAAAATAAAATAAAATACTTTATCCCCCTTTTCACTTTTGCTCCACGATCTTTTCTTATCTTTTAAAATTAGAAACCAAAAATACTATAATAAAGCAGATGCTTTATCTGCAACTACCACCATGTCTATTACCACAAACATTGCTACCCCTGCTTTTCCTAATGTTGCTGATATTGCACCTAGTTAGTATATTTCAGTCACTGATCTGAGCACTTTACATTTGTTTTCTCATGGGATCCACACAGCAAACTTTTATGGAATTCTATTAGAATCCCTAGTTTAAAGTCAAGGAACTATGGTTCAAATAGATTATCTAGTTATATGTGTCTACACACTCACACATTGGGATGAATGAGCATTTATGGGTGAAGTCAGAGTTAGGAAAGCCCAACATATACTATGTGCATAGTAGACAAGTGTTTCTATGAAATTAACTTTCTTGAATTATCTAGCAGAAACAAGTGGGTGTCCTAAAGCATGTAAACATATGGGGACCTAGAAAAATAAGCATCAGACAATCCCACCTGCAACAAGAGTACAGGGGAGTGGAAATTACTGGTCAAGACATTATGAATTTTTCTGTAAGTGAAGAAAGATCTTCTGGTAAAAGATACATTTAGCTTGTCTTTCTAAAAATTGGAAATATATCAAATGCTCTTCTCTTAATCATCAGTCAGGCATATTTTCAAATTTTATATTTTGTGATACATAAATTGAGTTCACTTAACTCCACTACCCAGTTCTACAAACTTTTGCTGGTTAACTTCTTTGGTTCTTCATCTTATCATCCATAAAATGGAGATGATAACAGTACTGTGCCTAAATATTTAGGACTATGATGAGAACTGAAACTGACAATCCATCTCACTGAGACTGGCCTGCAAGAACTCTTACACATGAATGCAATAATTGTGACATTAGTGGGAATAACTCAAACTCTACAAATCTTTGGTTTGTTTTAGAAAACATTTTTATAATTCAGAATGTTCATGATTTTAGCCTTTCAAGCTGACATCACTATTGGTTAATTTTTTTAAAGATGTTCGAGTGAAGAAAAATCCAGGTCTCTATCAAAATATCGTTTCTAGAAACTAACAGAAAACCAGCTGAGAACATGAGTCTTGAGGCTTCCTTTAAGATCAGTGAACCAGGGCTAAGATGAAATGTACTATCTGAGATCTGTTTAGAAGAAATTCCACATTTTGATTCTTTTATGTGTGCTCAAGTGAATAGTTATGATTTATCAATGTCCTGTGGTGATAATATACCACAAATTCTCCTCTCTGTAGCAAGATTCAGTCAATTAACAAGCTTTGGATGACAAACTATAGGACTGTCTCCTCAGCAGGAGCAATACCTGATACCTTTGTCTTTAATAAAGTATTCTTCCCTTACCCCCACAGCTTCTGAATCTAGAAGTCTACTTTTTAAAATAAAATCCCAGGTTATCAAATTTTTTCCTGAAACAATAATCTTCCTCTGCTTTAAACCTTATGAGACTTTCCCTTGCAGAATTTGACATCCACTGTGATGTGTATCTCAAACTTAAAAATGAATCTTAAAGAACGATTGTCTTACTTAACCTCCTCAGGCTAGAAGGTGCCATGCTGTGGTAAGTCAGTAGCAAAAAACAAATAACACTTCAATAAGAAAATCAGCAAAGAATCCCAAAGAAGAATTAGATTTTCCGGACACTTCAACTTATCTGGAAATACCCACAGTTTTCATTAGCTTATATTAGTCAGAAAAGTCCAAAAGTATATTGTCTTACACAGGAACAAAAGTGGGTTATAATATTCTCTACAAAATTCAATTTTCTAAATTGAAACGAAAAGTATTTTTTCAGCTTAAAACAACTCTTAAGTCTTTAATATTTTTTGAAAAAATACAAAAGTAAATGAAAAATGCCATCAATATTTATAAAGAAAATTTATTCACATCTCATTTGTTTTGGTTCCAATGTCACAACTTTGTAATTAACTTTAGGTTTCTTATATAAACTTTGGAGTCACTCAAAATCCTCATCATAATCTTCAAATGATGATACTTAGAGTCCTGGATGTCTCAGAATCTCCTGTGAGTTTACGGATCTGTGCGTTTTCTAAATACTAACTAAGCCCCGAAAACACTGCAATGTCCATGTTGCATTTCACTCCATCTTTGCCTTAAAATTTGGAATAAGGTTCCTTTGTCTATATATTAATCGTGCTAAACTATGTCAACCACATCTTAGTTACCTGGGGTAACGTATTTCGTTTCACTCATTTTAGGGCTTTCCTAAGACTCACCTGAACAGTGTAGGTTCAACACTTGCCTGATTTCTCCACTTCAGCTCTGTAAGTTCCAGAGCTACCCTGGAAAGGCAGAGATTTGGACTAGTAATTATTATTGTTATTATAAAATTAACTGATTCTATGCATTCATAATATAATTATCCTTTTTATCATTTAAATATTAAATTCAATTTCTCCTTTATATAATACATTTGACATTCCTAATTTTAAAAAATTCTGACTTTGTCATATTTACTCATTTAGTCATTAAATATGGGCAGTTATCTGATCATTCCTAGATTATTTTTGACTTTCAGTTTAATCTATATACTGTCTCCTCATAATTTATTTCTATACCTCTGATGTCTCTATTGTTAGAGATTCTTACCATGTAAGATAATATTTCTTTATTCCCAATTCTTCAAAATATAAACATGTCCCTATGGGAGGATTTTTTTTATTGTAATCATGGTGGCCCAGAAGATCTTTTTGGGTGACTGCAGAGCTCACATGTAACATGACCAGAGTTCAGTGGCACAAGTTTCTCAGCCATTCATCCTATGGAATTATCTTATAATAGGATGATAAAATTGCCTTGTATGAATATATCTCATTGTATTAGTCAAGGTTCTCCAGAGAACTAGAATCAATTATATATATACATACACACGCACACATATATTTATATTATATATGCACATGTATATATCTGATACATTTATACACATATATACATATATAAACAGATATACATTATATAATGTACACACATGTATATTATATATACATATACAGTATATATGTATATAATATAGACATGTATCTAATACACATATATGTGTACATTGTATATTAATTTATAATATGTAATTGATATATTCTATGTATATTATATATAAAGACATATATTTTATGCATATATACATACACATTATATATAAATATATATATATATATAGAGAGAGAGAGAGAGATAGAAAGAGAACGAGAGGGATATTTCTTTTATATTAAGGAATTAGCTCACAAGACTGTGTGAACCAGCAAGTCTAAAATCTGTCGACCAGGCCGGAAACAGACAGGTGTTCATGCTGCAGTCATGAGGCAGAATTCCTTATTCTTTATGATGCTGTATATTTACTCTTCAGGCCTTCAACTAAATGGATGAGGATAATTTTCTTTTTTTACTTAAATTCAACTGATAATAGATGTTAATCACATTTACAAAATACATTCACAGCAACACCCCACTAGCATTTGATTAAATAACTGGGTGCTAAAGCTGAGCCAAGTTGACACACAAAACTATCACATTTACTTCCCTACTTTTCCTGGAAAAGTTGTTTTGCTGAGTAGTCTTATATTCTAATTTCATTGTCTTTTAATAGACAATCATGAATAATCATTATTCTTTTAACTATCACTTTTGATTTTCAAAGAAGTATCATTAATGTCATCAGCAATAAATTACATCAGGCAACTTAAGCTCTCTAAAGTTAGGTTTCTTCATATAAATGAGAGATATTAATATAATAAATGGAAATAGTAAAACTTATCTTGGTCACTGTACAGTATTTTATTTGAAAGAGCAAATGAGAGACACATATAAAAAACAAGATGGTATGCATATACAAGGAGTTACACATGATCTCTAGACAATTTAGTTTTTTGTCTTTTTGTTTTGTTTGCTTTTTCTTCTTTTTTCTGGCATCTTTTGGATTGAGCAACCTGAAAGTGGGCTTTCTGCCACCTCACCTAAAGCTCTCCAGATTTCCCAAATGTGCACAATCAAACATTCCATCTGAAAAAGAGAACTTTCAGCAACCAAAATTGTGTTATTAAAAAGTAAGGTCTAGAGAATGCACTTTCAGCTGTTTTTGGCTTTCACTCTCACATCCAAGGCAGTAAGGAGCATAGAAAACAGGGCTGTATACTCCATCCTCAATTAAATTAGGACTATATGAAACATGGAATTGCTAAACAAAATGAAGGGTTTCTAAAATCAGTGAAGTGATATACAGGACACTGTATAAATAAGTTGCCTCCAGTTGCAGACCTTAAAAAAGTGACTCAAAAACACTCTTTTCCCATGTAATACAGACACACAGCGCTTCTTTTTTTTTTTTTTTTTTTTTT
>NW_016814732.1:19368-23309 GCF_001698545.2 Rhinopithecus bieti | reverse complement strand
AGCAAAGTGAAGAAAAGGGAAAAAGAGAACCATCACATACGCTCTGCAGAGGTACTATAAAATGAAAATTACTATAAAATAACACGAATACATGCGCACACACACACACACACAACCAAATAGATTAGGGACATCATCAGAACAAAAATGTTGCTACCAAGTGGGTAAAACCTTTGACCAAACATGTATCCAATAATAAAAATATAAAGAACAAATAAAAGTAAAATTATTTCTAATGTGAGAAGAAATAATAGATGTAGAAAATCTTCCTGAAGAGAGGACAAAATAATTGATGGCTATGAAAATAAAAATACATTCTACAAATGAAAGATGAATTAACCATTTGAGTGCAGATATAGCTGAAATTATAGTAAGAGACTTTTTCTTAGTCCAAGTACCATAGAAAATAAAACCCAATAGGGAAAATATGTGCTAATACTTTGTTATGTGTATTTCAGGGTAACAAGAAAACTTGGGTCTAGAGTATAATAAAAAGAAAATACATGATAATGCACTACTGAGTTTCACAGAAAACGTAACTGGTTGTTTCAAAGTATAGGGCATCTACAGAAAGGCTGTCTGAGAATACTATACCTCAGAACATTCTGACAAGGAGAAAGAAAAAGATAAATTGATATGCTGGTTCTTTCTAATCTTTCTTTCCTTGTTGGACAAATTAGGTTCATGGGATATTTACTTTTCTTCCCTTCGGATTTATGCTACATGACCCCATCAAGAAGTCTCTGGGCAAGATGTCTTATGAGGCAGACACTTCATTTGACTGTGGCAGGAATAGGAGGAAACAATTTTCATGGATCCAGTTGGCTGGGCTTCTATGTGGGGGTTCTTTCAACCTGTTATGGCCAGAGGAATGGAAGCTGGCCATCCTCTCAGGGGATGATAATATAACCACAGGCATTAATAGATGGGCATGTCACAAAGTCAAAACCTGGAAGGCAGGTGTGGCCAGATAAATTTGGGAAGACTCATAAATTAAATCCAAAAATCAATCCTTTTCACTACTTAGATCGAATGTCCTCTATGATATCTAATATTGTATGAATATCTGAGAAGGAGATACTCTCACTTCATCATTGAAAAAAGCAATAAAATGGTTAAAAATGGTTAAAAAATAAAGGACAGTCTTCACTGCTGCAGCTCTCTCAGGCCTACAGATTATCATCTCTGCCTCCATAAAGCATTCTACATTCACCATGCCTGCTGGTAGCATTTCTCTTCTCCTGGTTGTTTGCCTTGTAGGATAGCATGGACCTTCATCTTCATGGTTTCTGAAGTGTTAGTTGCCTTGCTTCTGTCAGGCTGCAGTTGTTGAATTGCCCTATTCACAGTTATCACTGAAATTGGAACCATCACAATATATTCAGTGAATCTCTGGAATTACAGATGTATACCTCCCTTTAGTCTGTATATTAGCAGCCCTAGTTCCTAATAAATGGAGTCGATTATCCCAGGAAGAGCAATGATTCCTTTCTTCATTCTCTGGTTCCTTGGTATTAGTCATAGTCTAAGAAAAACCCTTACTGTCTTTCTCAGCCAAATTATCTATTTCTCCTACCCCACTACCATCACAAGAAACTAGAAATCAAATCTATCATATGCTAAGAATAAATGGAAGAGAAGAAAAAATTAAAAATGTTTAGGCAAGATGTTTCTGTGACTTGTTCTGAAACCTGCATATTCTAGTAACATAGCAGCATATTCTGGTCCCTGATATAGTGACGATGTTTTATCCTGTAGAAGAGCACTTCGACAATGCAAGATATGCCTGGGTTGAGCTTTAGCTGTCTGTTCAGTATTCCATTCAGCCATCCTATCAGGTCAGTTGTATCTGAATGATGTTACACATTGTAATGACTTCATTGTTGCATGCCTTGGCCTAAGACAATCTGTGTGAGATATATCAATGCAGAAGGCATTGTGTAAGCCCTGAGGTGGTATTGCTCTTGCAGATACTAGAGGCTTAGAAGACAAGCCCATATTTAGAATATGAATCATTTAGGTATGTGTGAATAATTGTACTGCTTAATGTGGAATGGGGCTGACGTAATCATCAGGCTCCTGGTGTCTGGCGTGGGAGCTCAGCAACAGTCTCTGCCCATAGCAAGTTGGGCACTCAGTAGTTGTAGTAACTAGGTTAGTCTTTATGTGAAAAAGCCATGTTATTGATACCACATGTATCCTTTATCTCTGCCACCATGGCCACTATCTTAACTATCTGAGCACTAGAGTGACTAAGGACAGAAGAAGACTAAGTCATTAACTCTACCTGCTCACTGACAGCATCCTCTGATGTGAATACTTTCTAAGCAACATTGATATGAGACACAACTGGTGATGTTTGTGGTCTCTTCAACTTTATAATGCAAATGTCAATTCTTAATTTTTTCTTCTAGACTTCTGAACAAACAAGCAAGGCTACTCACCATTCACTAGAATTTATTGTACATAACTCATCTATGGCTTTCTCCAGGGAGAACCCGTGTCTCTGCCTATTGGAAGGATTTTTTCAATACCATACTCAAGGACCCTCTTCACTGAGGCTCTAATATGGCAGTAGCCCATTGTTTACTAGGGCAAATAGATCTCGTTTATCAGCCTGGGGATTAGTCCTGTAACATGTCCTTGTCCATTTATTGGTCATTGGAAACCTTTCCTCAAGCTATGGTTGTGAGTTGAGAGAAAGACTTTGGGGTACCAGCAGTAGAAGTAATCAAGTCTAAACCATCTGTTAGAGCCTAATACAGGATGCAGCACTTCCACTTATGAAAAGTGTTGCTTCTGTGCCTGCCTGACTTTGTGATTCAGTGGATCTAATGATGCATAGATCATGATGAGCATGCCAGGTTATATGTCTTATCCCATTGTCAGGTTCTCTATCTTTACTAGGGTGTAGTACCAGGTCAGGAGTGTTTTGCCAAAACAAGCATAGTTTTTGACTGCAGAAAACATGCTTTAAAACTCTGCAGGTAAGTGCTATAGTGATCATATGAGGGCTCACAGAAGACTTCACCTATGATTTTTAACCATCACAGATACATAAATTACTATCTTATTTGCTAGGTCATGTGGCAAAAGAGGCAGTAAAGCTTACACTAGAGCATGGTACTGCCACTGATCTCTGTATAGCCTTGGGTCCTACTTTAAACTGGCAGCCTTGTGTGTGACCCAGTAAATATTTCTGAGTGTAGAATGTCTTCCTACGTTCAAAGAGGCTCACCAAGCTCTTTGACTTTTCACAGTGGTAGGTGTTATGGGAATGAGGGAAGAAAACTTGTCTTCTTCCTTTGTGGGGATGTCCCAGCATGCCTCAGGTGACTGTACTCCTAAAAGTATTATCAATGTATCATGCATCTGAATTTTCATGAAGTTTATTTCCTACACTCCGGCACATATATTTCTTACAAGGACATCTAGCTCCACAGAAAGAAAAATGAACGGTATAAACAGAACACTAAAAATACAAATGACTCTTGAACATTAAAAGATTTTCAGCCTCATTTACAAGAAGAGATATGCAAATTAAAATTACACTCTGATACTATTTTCTGTCTTTTCAGATCATCAAAGAACAAAAAGTCTGTGTTAGAGTGAGAAATAGGTTCACTTACATGTTGCTGAGTATAAATCCTAAAAATGTCTATGACAGTCAATTTAGCTATATCTATCAAAATTTTAAATGTGCACGTCTAGCAATTTCTTTTTTATAATTTATTCTACTGGTAAGTTGCATGTGAATAAAATTACATATGTGAAACATTAGAAAGTAGAACTTGTTTATAATTGACAAATTAAACTGGATTTAACAAAAGGCTGAATAAATTAGGTCATTCAAAAGATAAAGACTTTTAGAAAGAATGATATAGATTATTAACTGCTGATAATGAATGATCTCATATATTAGATATATATTATATATGTAT
>NW_016814732.1:10654-19037 GCF_001698545.2 Rhinopithecus bieti | reverse complement strand
TATAAATTTTTTTTTGAGACAGAGTTTCATTCTTGTAGCCCAGGCTGAAGTGCAAGTGGCTTGATATCAGCTCACTGCAACCTCAGCCTCCCAGGTTCAAGCAATTCTCCTGCCTCAGCCTCCTGAGTAGCTGGGATTACAGGCGCCCGCCACCATGCCCAGCTAATTTTTTGTATTTTTGGTAGAGACAGGGTTTCACCATGTTGGGCCAGCCGGTCTCAAACTCCTGATCTCAGGTGATCTGGCCACCTCGGCCTCCCAAAGTGCTGAGATTACAGAGGTGAGTCACCATGACCGGCCTCCAAAATATATTTTTAAGTGAATAAAGCAAGGCTCTGAACAATGTGTATGACATGCTACTATTTTCATTTGTCTCTGTGTTTATGAAGAATCACTGAAACAATGCTCAGGAACCTCATTATTATTATTGTTGTTGTTGTTGTTATTATTATTATTATTATTATTATTATGAGATGGAGTCTTGCTCTGTCGCCCAGGCTGGAGTGCAGTGGGGCAATCTCCACTCACTGCAAGCTCCGCCTCCCAGGTTCACGCCATTCTCCTGCCTCAGCCTCCCGAGTAGCTGGGACTACAGGTGCCTGCCACCACGCCCGGCTAATTTTTTGTATTTTTAGTAGAGACCGGGTTTCACCGCGTTAGCCAGGATAGTCTCTGTCTCCTGACCTTGTGATCTTCCTGCCTTGGCCTCCCAAAGAGCTGGGATTATAGGCATGAGCCACCGTGCCCAGCCAAGAATCTCATTAATTTTTATTTGTATAAATTTATGAAGTACAAATGTCATTTTGTTATATGCACGTAGATTGCATACCAGTGAAGTCAGGGCTTTTCAGATACGTATCTATCACCTGAATAACATATATTATGATTATTAGGTCCTTTCTCATCATTCAGTCCTCCTCAACCCCCGCACCCTTCCAAGTCTCCATTGGCTATCATTCCACACTCTACATCCATGTGTACACATTATTTAGCTGCTACTTACAAGTGAGAACATGAAGTATTTGTCTTTCTGTATCTGACTTGTTTCACTTAGAATGACCTACAGTTACATTATTGTTGCTATAGAAGACAGATTTCATTATTTTAATGGTTGAGTAGTATTCCATTGTGCATATATACCATCTTTTGTTTATCTAATCATCTGTGGATGGACACTTAGGTTGAGTCCATATTTTTGCTATTGTGAATAGTGCTGTGATAAGCATACAAGTGCAGATGTCTTTTTTACATATTATGCTAGGGATTTGATTTCCTGGGATTTCTGAATTAAATGCAAGTTCCATTTTTGGTTCTTTGGAAAATCTCCGTACTATTTTCATAGACTTTTGCTAATTCACATTCTCACTAACAGTGTATAAGAGTTCCCTTATCTCTGCATTCTTGCCAACATCTGTTACTTTGATGTTTTAATATTAGCCATTCTGACTAAGGTAAGATGATATCTTATTGTAGTCTTAATTTGTATTTCTCTGATGATTAGTGATTTTAAGTATTTTTTATGTAGCTGTTGGCCATTTGCATGTCTTTTTTTTTTTTTCAAAAATTTCTATTCATATAATTTTCCCACTTTCAATAGAAATATTTTTTGTTGTTGAATTGCTTGAGTTCCTTCTTTATTCTGGATATTAAATCCCTCGTTAGATGCATATTTTGCAATAATTTCTCTCATTCTGAAGATTATCTGTTTACTCTGTTGATTATTTCTTTTGCCATGCAGAAACTTTTTAGTTTAATTAAATCTCATTTGTCAATTTTGGTTGCTTGTGCTTTTGAGTCTTACAGATGAGTTCTTTCCCTAGATCACTGTCCTTCAGAATATTCCATATGTTTTATTCCAGTATAATATTTTTATATTTACTTGTCTTACATTTAAGTACTTAATCCATCTTTAGGTTATTTTTATATATAGTGAGAGATAGGGGTTCAGTTTCATTCTTCTACATTTGGAAAACCAATTTTCCCAACACGATTTATTGAAAAAAATGTCCTTTTCCCAGTGTATATTCTTACTGAATTTGTCAAAGTTCGGCTGACTATGAAAATATTGCTTTATTTCTGGGTTCTCTGTTCTGATCCATTTGTCTATGTGTCCATTTTTACACAGTGCTGTGCTGTTTCGGTTATGATAGCCTTATAGTACAATTTGAAATCAGGTAATATGATACCTCCAGCTTTTTTCTTTGTGCTTAGGATTGTCGTTGGCTATTCAGTTTCTTTTTTCTTTTCTTTTTCTTTTCTTTTTTTTGATTCAATATGAATTTTAGGATTTTTTTTCTAATTCTGTTAAAAATGACATTGATATTGTGATAGGGATTGCATTGAATCTGTAGATTGTTTTGGTCAGTTTGGTAATTTACAAGATTAATTTTTTCAGTATCTGAGCATGGGCTATTTTCCATTTCTTTGTGTCATCTACAATTTCTTTCATTACTGTTTTGTACTTTTCCTTGTAGTGATCTTTCAACTCCTTTGTTAAATATATTCCTAAATATCGCCTTTTTTGGTAGCTATTGTAAATGGCATAACCTTCTTGATTTTGTGCCCACCTAGATCATTATTGGTATATGGAAATGTTACTGATTTTGTGGTTTGACTTTTGTATCCCGCAACTTCACTAATTTATCAAATCTAAGAGTTTCTTCATGGAGGTTTTCAAGTTTTTCTAGATATAAGGTTGTATCATCAGCAAACAGGGACAGTTTGACTTTCTCTTTTCCCATTTGGATGCCTTTTATTTTTTTCCCTTTCCTAATTGCTCTGACTAGGACTTCCAGTGCTATGTGGAATAGAAGTGATGCAAGTGAGCATCCCTGTCTTGTTGTAGCATGTAGAGCAAATGTTTTCAAATTTTTATCATTCAGTATAATTTTGACAGTGGGTTTGCTATATATGGCCTTTATTATTTTAAAGTTTGTTCCTTTTATGCCCAGTTTGTTGACAGTTTTTATCATAAAGTGGTACTGAATTTTATCAAGTCTTTTTCTGTGTATAGTGAGATGATCATATTGTTTTTCTCCTTCATTCCATGGATGTAATGTATCACATTTTTTGATTCATATACGCTGAACCACTCTTGAATCCCTAGCATAAAACTCCCTCTTGATCATGGTGTATTGTCTTTTTGATGTGCTGTTGAATTCAGTTTGCTGGTATTTTTTTTTTTTTTTGAGACGGAGTCTCGCTCTGCCGTCCAGGCTGGAGTGCAGTGGCTGGATCTCAGCTCACTGCAAGCTCCGCCTCCCGGGTTCACGCCATTCTCCTGCCTCAGCCTCCGGAGTAGCTGGGACTACAGGCGCCCGCCACGTCGCCCGGCTAGTTTTTTGTATTTTAGTAGAGACGGGGTTTCACCATGTTAGCCAGGATGGTCTCGATCTCCTGACCTCGTGATCCGCCCGTCTCGGCCTCCCAAAGTGCTGGGATTACAGGCTTGAGCCACCGCGCCCGGCCGCTGGTATTTGTTTTAGATGATTTTTGCATCTATGTTCATCAGGGATATTGGTCTATAGTTTCTTTTGTGTGTGTGTGTCCTTGCCTGGTTTTGGTATTAGGGTTATACTGGCCTCATAGAATGAGTTAGGGAGAATTCTCTCCTCAATTTTTGGGAACAGTTTCAGGAGGATTGGCATTAGTTTTTCTTTGTATGTTTGGTAGAATTTGGCTCGGAATCCATCTGGTCCTGGACTCTTTCTTTCTTGGGAAAATTTTTTATTACTGATTCCATCTTACTACTATTTACTGGTCTGTCTGGGTTTTCTATTTCTTCCCTGGTCCAATTTTGAGGGGTTGTACATTTCCAGGAATGTATCCATTACTTTAGCTTTTCTAGTTTGTGAGTTGTTCATAATACTCTCTGATGATCTTTTGTATTTCTGTGGCATCAGTTGTAATGTATCATTTTTCATTTCTGCTGTTGTTTATTTAGCTCTTTTTTTTTTTTTATTAGTCTAGTCTCATTGCTTTTAAAAATGGTTTCCTCATAGGAGGGCAATTGAGTGTCTCTATGACCAGAATGTAAAAGCAACATACAATTTGACATATACTTAGCTGTATCTTTAAAAACTTTACTATGTGCATATATTATTTAATAAACAAATGAAAAATAAATTCCACATAATCTAATTTAAAACCTCAATAATATCTAATTCAAAGCTGCTTTCATGTCTCTAACCCAGGTCTCTGAGCAAGGGCTTGGAAACTTGCAGTGGGAAAGAGAGTAAGATTTTCTTATTCATTTTCTCTGCATCTTCTACTTGCTGCTAGTCCTTCATAACTGAGATGGGGGAGTGTGATGGTTAATTTTAGGTATCAACTTGACTAGATTAAATAATACCTAAAGAACTGGTAAAGCATTATTCCTGGGTGTGCCTGTGAAGTTGTTTTCAGAGGAGATTGGCATGAAAGTCAGTGCTCTAAGTGGGGAAGGTCCTGCCTGAATGTGAGTGGGCACCACCAATTAGCTGAGATCTTGGAAAGCAATAAGGCAGATGAAATGCTAATGATTACCTGTCTCTTTCTCCTGGAATTGAAACACCCTCTTCTCCTGCTGTTGGACATTTAAATTCTAGGATCTTTAACCTTTGGACTCCGAGACTTACACCAGCGGCTCCCCCTAGGTTCTCAGGTCTTTAGCCTCAAACTGAGAGTTTCACCACTGGCTTCTCTTGTTTGGAATTATTTCTATTTCATTGGCCATTTCTCTTGTGTTTCCTCCTCATCTGTATCTCTAAACAGTGCAATATCCCAGGCCTCAGTCAATACCTCATTGACACTACCTTTTCTCCCTAGGTGAGCTCATCCAAACTCATGGGTTAAAATACCTTTTGCACTTTGATGACTCCAAAATTTGTATCTCAAATACAGATCTCTCCGGGTCCGTATTAAACTGCTAATTTTATCTCCACTTTGGATATAAATCGACATCTTAAAATTAAAATGTTAAAAATGCCTCTTGAACCCCACTTGCTTTCCTCAACCCTACTTTTTTTCCTGTGTACTACTCCATTTCAGTAAAAAGCAACTCCAGTCATTTGGATTTATGTGTGATTCTTATTTTTATCTCATATCCCACCAGCGAATCTGATGGCGCTAACATTAAAATGTATTTCGAGTCTTTCTTCTTCTCCTCATATCTACCACTAACTCCCTGGATCAATTCATCATCATTTCTTGCCTGGATTATTTTATTTGCCTGCTGACAATCTGCTTCCACCTTTGCAACCTTTTATCTGCATTGCTGACAGACTGTTCCATTAAAACATAGGGCAGATATTTTCAGTTCCTTTCTTGTAACACCAAAATATTCAAATAATTTACTTTCTCACTCATAGTAATCAATTAAAAAAAAAAGCCTTCAAAAGCTTTATGTAATCATTCCCTTAATTGTCTCTTTGACTTAACTCAGGCTTGCTCACTTCAGTCACATTCTCCACAAACCCTAGTGTCCATTAAGATGTAGGACGCTTCTTCCACAAAGAGGTGGTATCAATCTTTCCATCCCTTGAGGTGGGGGTTGGTGGCAGGTGGCTTGCAAAATTATTTGGCCAGAAGAGTGTAATGAATGCGACATCAGATCAGTTTTGAGCTTAGGCCTCAAGAAACTTGCATACCTCCATTATCCCTCTTGGAACCCTGTCCAGCCAACATGAAAATAAACCTCTGGCAGCCTGCTGAATCATGAGAGACATGTGGCCCATTGTTCCAGCCTAAATCCATTCAGGCATTGGAGAAGTAAATGAAGCCAATCTAGATTAGCCAGTTCCTAGCTGGACTACCAGTTAACTGTATAATCCAGAAGGCTTTAGCTGAGTCAGGCTCAAATCAAACAGCTTCCCAACTTACCTGTAGACTCATGAGCAATAATAAGTTTTAAGCGTTGTAGGCCACTAAGTTCTGAGGTGATATAGCCAACTAATTCAAGACATCTTTATACATTGTTTCTATTATCTAGAATATCTACCTATATTTCCATATGACTTAAACCATAGAAAGCCCTAAATCATACTGACTCTAACAGTTTTTTTTTTTTTCTAAACTCCCTATGCTAATTGATTAACATCATCCCTTTCCCTTCTATTGTTCTTAGCTGCTTGTGCTCTTCCATAGCAGTCATCTTCTCTGACTCAGAGTTTTATGTGTTCACTGAAAACTTTTATGTGTTTTGTTTTGAGATAAACAGCTAAACTATATTTCCTAACTTCTTTTGCAGTTACTTGGGCATAGAAGTGACTCTGTCCAATGGAACACAGACAAAAATAATATGTATCACTTCTAAGCCTGGCCTATGACAACTTACTTTTTGCCTATATGACCTCCACTATGGTAGAGTCTTTATTGTTTTTCATCACTTGATCCTCAGCAATTAAAATAGAACATGATACCTAATAATCTCTTAGTATATGTTTTTTGGACAGCTGTATACATTGTAATTTCAGAATACCAAAACAGAGTTTGATAGAAGTTTCCAGGAAGAACAAAAATTAAAAGACTTTTACTTAGAGAAAAGAAACAGACTGATTGACTTCTCACAAGACATGGAGAATACTAAAAAAAAAGGAATAGCAGTATTTTCTATTGCTGTGTAACAGACTACCACAAAGGTAGTGGCTTAAAACAGCATGCATTTTTAATCTTGCAGTTTCATTGTGTCAGGAGGATACTATGTTGAGTACTCTGCTGAAAGATCATCAGGCTGCAATCAAGGGATTGCCCAGGGGTGTGCTCTAATTTGAAACTTGGACTTTTCTTCCCAGCAGTTGTTGCCAAACTTTAGTTTTTTGTGATCATAGAACTGAGGCAATTTCCTGCCAGGTGGACCTCTCCAGAACATGGCAGTTTGTTCCTTCAAGGCCAGGATGAGAACATCTCACTGCTTTGTATCTCTACCTTCAAAGAAGGCCTGAGACTTAAGCTTTGTCTGATAAGGTCAGTCCCACCCAGGATACCCCTCTTTTGATTATTCAAAGTCCAATGATTAGGCCTTATAAAGATTAAGGCCTTCATAAGGGCCTTAATCACATCTGTAAAATACTTTCACATATGCCATATGAGATAATCTAACTGTGGGAGTGAAATCTCAGCATATCCAGAAGTCCTGCTCATCCTCAAGATTATACAAAGTAAGTACAAAAGGAGTTAAGAATCTTGGGTACCGTCTTAGAATTTTGTCTACTATAAACACTTTCAAAAGAAAAATTTTCCAGTTTAGAAATATACACCCAGACAAAATATCAGATAAAAATATTTCAGACATGTAAACTTTCTGGAAATTTCCATTGTATAGCAAAGAGTTAACACGGTAGGCCTGATATTGTTCTTTACAAGAACATGGTTGTGGGGTTGGCCTTTGGCTGACATTTGGGAACTTGGCTTTGGAATGTTCCTTATGTTACTAATTGATAAGGTTGTTTTGACTGCCTAAGGCACTGTTTTGTATGTCTGCTATATCAACATATTTAGACTGTTTATGCAAAAATGTGATTTATGGTAAATGCTTGTTTTTCTTCTGGGAGTCTGGAATTTGGTAATTATAACAGAGAGTTCCTAGGTGATGAACCCTCGTTAAAAACCCTGGATCTTGCATTAGTGTCAAGAGCTTCCCTGGGCAGAAACATTCTATAAGTGTTGCAGCATTTTGTTGCTGGAGAAAGGAGCGTGTCCTTGCAGCCCCAACACCCTCTGAACTGGGAGAGAAAACTTGCAAGCCTCTTCTTGATCTGTTTTAGGATTTGCCTAAAGTGTCTTTTCCCCTGGCTTTAGTAACCCATAGCCATAAGTGCAACTACCTCTGGGTCCTGTAGGTTCTTCTTAAGAGTCACCACACATGGGGTTGTTGTGGGAGCCCCAAAACACCTCAAATGCACTTTATTTAAAAGAAAGTTACCAGAAGTACTCCAGAAAAATTAAGGTACGAACCAGGAAAAAGGAAATGTTTCCAAGAAACAGTGAATAGAACCCAGGAAATCAGTAAATTCAAGGCCCCAGAGGACAACTGTGCATCAGTCTAGAGAGCAGCCAGTTTCAACTGAAGTCAGAGTATAAAAATATCACAAATAACAGTGGTGTAACTAAGATTGTCAATAAAGTGAGAGTATAAGAAAAGCTGATAGTACGCCACAAATGAGGCAATTGGCAAATTCACAGAAAAAGAACAAAAAGTATATACTATTTATAACATAAATGATATATATCATAGGTATGTATACTGTATAATGTATGTTATATACATAAATTATGTAAGATAATTTGGTATAATATATTTAGTATAATATATAAATTATATATGGTAAAGGATATTATATATGGTAAAGGATATTATATATGAAATCTTTATTAGATGTAATATATAATATATAATAGGTAATAT
>NW_016814732.1:7618-9305 GCF_001698545.2 Rhinopithecus bieti | reverse complement strand
TTTTTTTTTTTTTTTTTTTTTTTTGGAGATGGAGTCTCACTCTGTCACGCAGGCTGGAGTGCAGTGATGCAGTCTTGGCTCACTACAGCCTCTGCCTTCCAGGTTCAAGCAATTCTCCTGCCTCAGCCTACCGAGTAGCTGGAATTACAAGCACACACCACCACGACTAGCTAATTTTTGTATTTTTAGTAGAGATGGAGTTTCACCATGTTGGTCAGGCTGGTCTTGAACTCCTGACCTCAGGTGATCTGCCCACCTTGGCCTCCCAAAGTATGTGAGGCACCGTGCCCAGCTTATTTTAAAATTGATGCAAGATTTTTCTTGTCCCCTTCATCGGATTTGTGACAGGGACAAATGTTTACTTGGCCCAGTGTGCTCAACCCCTTGTGAAAAGGAGCATAGGAGTGAGCTAATGCAGGACCAGCTGACTGCTCCAGGTGCCAGTGAGAGCAAGCTCTGTGCAGGGACTGTGGCAGAACCCTATTCGGGAAGCCTGTGACCCCAAAACACTAGAGGATGTATTATAGCTCTCCTTTAGTTCCATGGTCTGTGGATGGCTGTGTGTTAACAGCTCAGTTGAACCCTTGCCTCATCACGTGGGGCAGCTGCCCTCCACCAGTGAGGGCAAAGATCTGGTGTGACAGCCTTTTTGGGTATCCACATTTGGTGGGCCCAAACTCTTGTCTGACATAGAAGAGGAATGAGGTCGCCTGGGCATTTGAAGGATTATGAAGGCCTAGAATTGTTTTAAGCGGTGTGAACGGTTCTCAGAGGAGAGGGGAGCTGGAGAGGGGAGGGGAAGGGCAGATAGTTCTCCCTGAATTCCAGCCATCTTCACTGAAGTCAAGGTGTCTCTTTTTCCCCAAAGTCCAACTATCTTCTCTCCAAAGTCAACCCGTCTCTTCTTCTCCAAAATCCAGCCATCTTCTTCCCAAAGTTAAGTGGCCTCTCCTCTCTACTGACTGAGCCTGGAGTCTTTACAGGCACAATATGGGGATAGGGTGGGCCATAGGTAGTTTTGAAAAATGCAATATTCAATAGGTAAAAAGACATTATTCAGAAAGAACCAATCAGGAGAGAGCAGGAAAACAGAAATAGAAGTTCTCACTTTGGGCCACAGGTTCTACTTTGGCTTGAAGGTGCGGTTTCACTAGGGACCTGCCCCTGTCTGCCTAGAATTTCTCTGTCTCCTACCTTTATCAAAATTACGATAATAAAATTATGCTGAAGGCTTCATATGGTTCCCTGTACACTATTTTGGTGATATTATAATATTTTGTTCACATTATAAAATTCTCTAAATAATCCAACTGGAAACTCTCATATTATAGATAAAAACTAGATACATCCCCGCTGACATTTCTAGTTAAGACTTTTTTGGTTTAAGATAGTAGGTTAGTAGACATGCACACGTATGTTTATTGCAGCACTATTCACAATAGCAAAGACTTGGAATCAACCCAAATGTCCATCTGTGACAGACTGGATTAAGAAAATGTGGCACATATACACATGGAATACTATGCAGCCATAAAAAAGAATGAGTTTGCGTCCTTTGTAGGGACATGGATGCAGCTGGAAACCATCATTCTTAGCAAACTATCACAAGAAGAGAAAACCAAACACCGCATGTTCTCACTCATAGGGGGGAACTGAACAATGAGATCACTTGGACTCGGGAAGGGGA
>NW_016814732.1:0-4977 GCF_001698545.2 Rhinopithecus bieti | reverse complement strand
ATATATATATATATATAAATTATCCAATTTTAAAATACTGAATATATGTTGAAATAATATAATAAATATATTGGATCAAATGAAATATACTATTAAAATTAAAAAAAAACAAAGAAATGGCAACTTGGGTGGGTCTGTCTCCTTAAGGAAAATAACCAAGCCCAATAGTTAGGTAAAGTATTTATAAAGATAAATACAAACAATATTCTATATAAACACAGGAAATTGTTATCAAAAAGTTAATTTTTTAACCTTACAGAATCCCTAAAGGATCTAATAAAGTCAGAGTCAAGCTAGATTAAAACAATGTCCTAAGTCTCCTTGGAGGCAAATTTATGATTCCTTATGGGAAGAGTTTCTGAAGAGAAAATGCAAAGGTTGAAGTTTTAATTTACCACCCAAGCTTCTGACTAAAGACTCACAATCAGAGCACCCACTATTTATTGTTGATTGATCATTTAGTCAAGAACATTTACAATGCTTGATAAAAAGTGAAGTATGGTTGTTGAAAGAATGTTTTACTTGATTTATTTGAATGAGCAAAATCTCTATCGCAGCTCAATTTTTCCTCACAACTCTAATATTTGTCTCTATACATCTTTGCCATTTTAATATGTACTGGATTAAAATAAGGACACTATAATGTATGATTCTTCTCCAGTTCTACACAAATTCAAACATGGACGACTTTCATCTAGTAGCCTTAATTACCTCGTCCCTGAACAAGTCCTGAACAAGGCAGGAGCACTTATTTTTCTACATCTGTATCAATCTTTTTTTTTTGTCTTTTTTTTTTTTTTCCTTTTTGTGGAGAACGGGGTCTCGCTGTATTACCCAGGCAGGTCTCGAACTCCTGGGCTCAAGCTATCCTCCCGCCTCTGCCTCCCTGAGAGCTGGGATTACAGGCATGAGCCACCGCGCCCAGCCATCTGTATCAATCTTTATATCCTGTACATCTGAAGTAAAACAGTATCTCTCTTCCCTGATATATACTGTTCTCTTTAGCATCTACTATGCTTTTTCATTTCATTGTTCTGTACCTCTAGTAGATGTTAAAAATCAAATTCAGTTTACAGAAAAAAAGGCAAATTTTTTGGCTTGTTAATTTGGTTAGGTTTTTTTATAGATTCTGGATATTAGACCTTTGTCAGATGCACAGTTTACAATTATTTTCTCCCATTCTGTAGGTTGTTTGGTTACCCTGCTTATAGTTTCTCTTGCCATGCAGAAGGTCTTTAATTTAATTAGGCCCAATTTGTCAATTTTTTTTTTTTTTTTTTGTTACAATTGCTTTCAGTGTTTTGTCATGAAATTTTGCTCAGTCCTATGTCCAGAATGGTATCTCCTAAGTTATCTTGCAGAGTTTTTATGGCTTTAGGTTTTACATTTAAGTCTTTAATCCCTCTTGAGTTAATTTTTGTATATGGTGTAAGGAAGGGGTCCAGTTTCAATTTACTGCATATGGTACCTAGTTATCCCAGAGCACCATTTATTGAATCAGAAAAGTCAGCAAAGGACATGAACAGACAATTTTCAAAGGAAAACATACATGTGGCCAACAAGGATATGAAGAAACATACAATGTAACTAGTCATTAGAGAAATGCAAATCAAAACCACAATGAGATACCAGCTCACACCACTCAGAATGGCTATTATTAAAAAGACAAAATATAACAAATGCTACCAAGGTTTTAGAAAAAAGAAAATGCTTATAACTGCAAGTGGTACTATAAATTAGTCCAGTCATGGTGGAAAGCAGTTTGGCAATTTGTGAAGAACTTAAAACAGAATTGCTATTTGATATGATTTAGCTGTGTCCCCACCAAATCTCATCTTGAGTTATAACTCTTAAAATTCCCATGTGTTCTGGGCAGAACCCATGGGAGGTAATTGAATTATGGTGGCGGGTCTTTCCTGCACAGTTCTCTTGATGGTGAATGAGTTTTATGAGATCCAGTGGTTTTAAAAATGAGTTTCTCTGCACAAGTACTCTCTTTTTGACTGTCACCATCCACGTAAGATGTGATTTGCTCTTCTCTGTCTTCTATCATGATTGTGAGACCTCCCCATCCATGTAGAACTATAAGTCCATTAAGCCTCCTTTCCTTCCCAGTCTCAGGTATGTCTTTATTAGCAGTGTTAAAATGGACTAATACAGTAAAGTAGTACCAGGAGTGAGGCACTGCTGAAAAGATAAAAAAAATGTGGAACTGGGCAACAGACAGAGGTTGAAACAGTTTGCAGGGCTCAGAAGACAGGAGAATGTGGCAACGTTTGAAACTCCCTAGAGACTTGTTGAATGACTTTGACCAAATGCCGATAATGATATGGACAATGAAATCCATGCTGAGGCAGTCTCAGATGGAGATGAGGAACTTGGGAAATGGAGCAAAAGTAACTCTTGTATATTTTAGCAAAGAGACTAGTGGCATTTTGCCCCTGCCCTAGAGATATGTGGGACTTTGAACTTGAGAGAGATAATTTAGTGTATCTAGTAGAAGAGCTTTCTAAGCAGCAAAGCATTAAGAGGTGACTTGTGTGCTGTTAAAGACATTCAGTTTCAAAAGGGAAACAGACCATAACAGTTTGAAAAACTTGCAGCCTGACAATGTGATAGAAAAGAAACTCCCATTTTCTGAGGAGAAATTTGCATAAGTAATGAGGAGCCAAATGTTAATCATCATGACAATGGGGAAAATTTCTCCAAGGTATGTCAGAGACCTTTGCAGCAGCTTCCTCCCATCACAGGCCAGTAGGCCTAGGAGGAAAAAGTGGTTTTGTGGGCCAGGACCAGGGTCCCTGTGCTGTGTGCAGCCTAGGGACCTGGTGCCCTGCATCCCAGCCCCTTGAGCTGTGGCTGAAAGTGGCCATCTTAGAGCTTGGGCCATGGCTTCAGAGGGCGTAAGCCTCAAGCCTTGGGAACTTCCACATGGTTTTGAGTCTATGAGTGCACAGAAGTCAAGAACTGAGGTTTGAGAACCTTGCCTAGATTTTGGAAGATGTATGGAAATGCCTGAATGCCTAGGCAAAAGTTTGCTATAGGGGTAGGGTCCTTATGGAGAACATCTGCTAGAGTAGTGTGGAAGGGAAATGTAGGGTGGAAGCCTCCACAGAGCGTCCCTACTGGTGCATCACCTAGTGGAGCTGTGAGAAGAGGGTCACCATCCTCCAGACCCCAGAATGATAGATCCACTGACAGCTTCCACTATGCTTCTGAAAAAGGTACAGACACTCAATGTCAGCCCTTGAAAGCAGCTGGAAGGGAGGTTGTACTGTGCAAAACCACAGGGCCGGAGCTGCCCAAGACTATGGGAACCCACCTCTTGCTTCATTGTGACCTGGATGTGAAACATGGAGTCAAAGGAGATCACTTCGGAACTTTAAGACTTGACTTCACTGCTATCTTTCAGGCTTGCATGGGGCCTGTAGCCCCTTTGTTTTGGCCAATTACTCCCATTTGGAATGGCTGTATTTATCCAATGACTGTACTGCCATTGTATCTAAGAAGTAACTAACTTGCTGTTGATTTTATAGGCTCATAGGCAGAAAGGACTTGCCTTTCCTCAGATGAAATTTTGGACTGTGGACTTTTTCTGTGAACAGAAAACCAAATACCACATGTTCTCACTATAAGTGGGAGCTAAATATTGAGTACATATGGACACAAAAAAGGTAATGACAGGTACTGAGGTCTACTTGAGGGTGGAGGTTGGGAAGGTGAGGATTGAAAAACTCCCTATCAGATACTATGCTTATTATCTAGGTGATGAAATAGTCTGTACACCAACATCACATGACTCTGTACAGTTAGTGCTAAAATGAGTTAAGACTTTGGGGGACTGTTGGGAAGGCATGATTGGTTTTAAAATGTGAGGGCATGAGATTTGGGAGGAGCCAGGGGTGGAATTATATGGTTTGACTCAGTCCTCACCCAAATCTCCTCTTCAATTGTAATTGGGGTGGTTCTTTCCTGAACTGTTCTTGTGATAGTGAGTGATTCTTACGAGAGCTGATGGTTTTAAAAACTAGAGTTTCCCTGCACATACTCTCTCTTTTTGCCTGTTGCTATCCATGTAAGATGTGATTTGCTCCTCCTTGCCTTCTGCCATGATTGTGAGGCATCCCCAGTCACATGGAACTGCAAATCCATTAAACCTCTTTTTCTTCCTAGTCTCAGGTATGTCTTATCAGCAATGTGAAAACAGACTAATACACCATTTGAGCCAGCAATCTCATTGGATATATACCCAAAGGCATGTAAGTCATTCTAGCATAAAGACACATGCACAATATGTTCATTGCAGCACTGTTCACAATAGCAAAGACATGGAATCAACCTAGGTACTCATCAATGGTAAATTGGATAAAGAAAATGTGGTATATCATTAAGGGATATCTGGGAGATGGAGCAAGATGGCCGAATAGGAACAGCTCCAGTCTCCAGCTCACGGCGTGAGTGACACAGAAGACAGGTGACTTCTGCATTTTCAACTGAGGTACCGGGTTCATCTCACTAGGGAGTGCCAGACAATTGGTGCTGGTCAGCTGCTGCAGCCCGACCAGTGAGAGCTGAAGCAGGACAAGGCATTGTCTCACCTGCGAAGCGCAAGGGGAAGGGAATCCCTTTTCCTAGCCAGGGGAACTGAGACACACAACACCTGGAAAATCGGGTAACTCCCACCCCAATACCGCGCTTTAACAAGGGTCTTAGCAAACGACACACCAGGAGATTACATCCCACACCTGGCCGGGAGGGTCTCACCCTGGTGGAGCCTCCCTCATTGCTAGCACAGCAGTCTGCGATCTAACTGCAAGGCAGCAGTGAGGCTGGGGGAGGGGAGCCCTCCATTGCTGAGGCTTAAGTAGGTAAACAAAGCCACTGGGAAGCTCGAAATGGGTGGAGCCCACAGCAGCTCAAGGAGGTCTGCCTGTCTCTATAGACTCCACCGCTGAGGACAGGGCACAGCGAAACAAA
>NW_016814731.1:0-875 GCF_001698545.2 Rhinopithecus bieti | reverse complement strand
ATCAACTTATATTACTTATAAGTTGAAACGATATTTTGGATATGTTGCTTTATAGAAACTACATCATTAATTTTACTTGTTTCTTTTCATTTTCTTTTTTTTTTTGAGACGGAGTCTCGCTCTGTCGCTCGGGCTGGAGTGCAGTGGCCGGACCTCAGCTCACTGCAAGCTCCGGCTCCCGGGTTTAAGCCATTCTCCTGCCTCAGCCTCCCGAGTAGCTGGGACTACAGGCGCCCGCCACCTCGCCCGGCTAGTTTTTTGTATTTTTTTAGTAGAGACGGGGTTTCACAGTGTTAGCCAGGATGGTCTCGATCTCCTGACCTCGTGATCCGCCCGTCTCGGCCTCCCAAAGTGCTGGGATTACAGGCTTGAGCCACCGCGCCCGGCCCTTTTCATTTTCTTAATAAGGCTACTAGAAAATTTCAATTACATATGTGGCTCACATTATGTTTGTATCGGACAAAGCTGCTCTAAAGATCCATGTAGGACTTTTGAGGTGATTGTAAATATGCCTTAGGAGACAGGGGCTTTGAATAACTTCTCCCATCGCAGTTTCCTGTTGTCATCTCTTTTTACATACTGGGTACTTTCCAGAAGTCTAGCACAGCTGGATAAGCTGTAACAGAAAATCAACACAGTATATCTGTAGGACAACAAAATAATATGGGCTCTCCGGCCATTCCTGCTTTTTGCAGCTGCTGCTTTCATAAGAAGCTACAACCAAGGAGTTTTTAATTACAACAATTATGACTTTTTTTGGGGGGTGGAGGGTAAATTTCCTGTGTGGAGTGACAACACCACAGTGCCTTAAGAATGGTTTGACGGGCCGGGCGCGGTGGCTCAAGCCTGTAATCCCAGCACTTTGGAAGGCCGAG
>NW_016814730.1:0-637 GCF_001698545.2 Rhinopithecus bieti | reverse complement strand
CGCACTCCAGCCTGGGTGCCAGAGGTAGACTACGTCACACATACACACACAAAAACCCGTTACAGGTGAATTAAAATCTTCTGAAGAAAAGCTGTTAGGAAAACACACTTATTGGAGCAGTGCTTTGGGCTTCAGCTAATTAGCTGAAGGAGATGAAGGAGAGGCCAGGGAGTCTAGTCTCTACCATCATCTCTCGTACATAAAATTATAGTTTTGTTTTTTTCTCTCTCTGGCTAAAAATTAATAATGCAGAAAACTCGGGACATAGAAAACGGTAAAAAAGTAGAAAAGAAATATCTCACTGCTCCCTAAACTTTTATTTTCTCCATTGATCAAATTAAGGTTTTCTTAGTCTATCTAGGTGAGATTATTATGATGTATATAAATTATTTTGCCTTTCTCTTGAGTGTTAAACTATGAATATATCAAAATTTATTTCAATGTGTTATTTGTAGTGGCTATACTATATTCTCTTAAATGGACATGTGAAATAATTCATTTAATCATTAACCTTTCATATATAATACAAATAAAAGTATATATTTATGTAAAATACATTTATATTTGTATTTATATATACTTTATACATGGAAATATATATGGATATATGTTTATATGTGAAAATATAATTTTACAT
>NW_016814729.1:0-2736 GCF_001698545.2 Rhinopithecus bieti | reverse complement strand
ATATAATATTATTTGTAGTAATTTTTTAATATCTTGGATTGGAGCCCTAGTTCTGTCTTGTGTTATAAATATGTCATCTCATCTGACTGTGTATTTGTTCGTTCTCTTAATTAAATGAAAAGAGAAGTTCTTAATTTTACTAATCTAATTGAGCAATGATTTTCCTTATAGCCTCTTGCATCTTGTTTTAAAAATTTATAATATATTCTATTATTTAGAAGCCTTATTGTTTTACCTTTCACATCTGTATATATAATCCTTTGAAATTTATTTTTGTGGATTATGTGGAGTAAGGTCACACTTTATTTTTCGAACTGTCCACATCATTGGAGAGATCAATTTTTTCACTGCTGTACAGCATCACCTTTGCTATAAATCAAGTGTCTCTCTCTATATATATGTGTGTGTATATATATATGCCTATTACTAAGTTTCCAATTCTGTCCCACTGATCTATTTGCCTAACCTTGTGCCAATATTGCATGTCCTAATTACTGTAATTATAATGATTAGTGGTAGATACAATGGAAAAAAGTCCCTCACCTTATTCAAGAGCATCATTAGCTATACTTCTTCTTTTTAATTTTTTATACAACTCTTAGAATAAGCTTGTCAGGTTTCTCTACAAAATGTATTGCAATTATCAGTTGGCACTGCATTGAATCAGTAGATTAGGATTAGTTCAGGAATATCTCACATTATTACAACATTAAGTCATGAATCAATGAAACTGGGCCATCTCTCTCTTCATTTATTTAGGTCTTGTATATTTCACTCAATGATGTTTTAAACTTTTCTAAATATAAGACTGTACTTCTCTAGTTATATTTATTCTTAGCTATTAATATTTTTATGATATGTTATAAATTGTATCTTATTTAAGAACAGGATCTTCTAATTGTTTATTACTGGTATACAGAAGTACATTTATTTTAGTAAATTGACCTTGGTTCATCAGCCTTGCTAACCTCATGAATCCTAATAATTTTTTTATGAATTTTATCACATTTTTTGTGTATATAATCAAACCATCCATGATTAATGATATTTATATATTTTCCTGACTGGTCCTAATATTTAAATCATTATCTTGCCTTACTGCATTGAAAAGGACCTTCAGTAAAATGCTCAGTAGAAGTAAGAATTATAGACAAGCTTCTTCATTCATAATCTTAGCATAAAATATTTCAAAATTTCATCAATAAATGATATCTGATTGAATATATTTGTAGATACTTTACTAACTTAAATAATTTCCTTTAATATATGCAATATACCAAACATGTGGAGATATATATATTACATGTGCATATATTTATAATATTTAAGGTGGATATTTTCAAATGCTTTTCTGCGTCTAAGATTTTATTTTGATATGAATATAATGAATTACACTGATTAACATTTAAATCTTGAACCTCACATTTTAAAATAAATCCAAATTAGTTACTGTATTTAGCTCTATATAGTTAGAGATCCAAATATCTGTAGATACTGAGATTATGATAATAGCATATTATGATTAGCATATTTTATGTCATGATATATAAAATCACAGATTCTACATATCTTTTTTAATATTACTAGAATCATTTGACTATTATATATATTTTAAAACATGACACATATATAGATATGTGCAAAAATCATAGACGTACAATTTAAAGAATCATCATAAAATGGACACCCTTTCATAACTAAGTTGGCCAACATTTTGCTACACATTTTATTAGATCATAGCAATCTCATAAACCATGGGCACTTTAAGAGTTTTAAAAAATTTTTTGTTAATCACCAGCTTTAGGAATTTTGGACTGAAACCCAGGGTACTGGAAATAAATATTTGGGGCAGAAAGATTATTGACATTCTAACCAAGTAAGGGCTAGGCAGGCCCTCAGTTTTTGGAAAAAAACGAAAAGAGTAATACATTTTGAAAACAAAATAGAGTGGGTTGCTGGCAGAGCTACAGGCAAAGGCCTTAAGGTAGGAAAAGATCAAAGATTCTGAAGTCAGACAGACAGACCTGGGTGTAATATGATGAAACTAGGATTTTTTTTTTTTTTTTTTTTTTTTTGAGACGAGGTCTTACTCTGTCTCCCAGGTTGACACGAGGTGGTACAATCAAGGCTTGCTTCAGCCTTGATGCCTCAGCCTCCTGAGTAGCTGGGACCACAGGCAGGTGCCACCACACCTGGCTAATTGTGTGTGTGTTTCTGTGTGTGTGTGTGTGTGTGTGTGTGTGTGTGTGTGTGTGTGGAGAGATGAGGTTTCACATTTGTGCAGGCTCATCTCAAACTTCTGAGCTCAAGTGATTTTCTGCCTCAGCCTCTCAAAGTGCTGGGATTACAGGCATCAGCCAATGTGGGGAAAAGAAAAGAGATCAGCCTGTTACTGTGTCTATATAGAAGGAAGCAGACATAAGAGACTCCATTTTGTTCTGTATTTGAGATGCTGTTAATCTGTGACCCTACCCCAACCTTGTCCTTACAAGAAACATGTGCTGTGGTGACTCAAGGTTTAAAGGATTTTGGGCTGTGCAGGGTGTGCTTTGTTAAACAAGTGCCTGAAGGCAGCTTGCTGGTTAAAAGTCATCACCATTCTCTTAATCTCAAGTAAGAGAAAAGCATCTGTCTCCTGCCTGTCCTTGGGCAATGGAACATCTCGGTGTAAAACCCGATTGTATGCTGTTTACTGAGATAGGAGAAAACCGCCTTAGGGCAAAAGGTGGGACTTGC
>NW_016814728.1:0-1785 GCF_001698545.2 Rhinopithecus bieti | reverse complement strand
TTGTAACTCTTTGAGATGAATTCATAAATTAGGAAGCAGTTTCTCGGAAAGTTCCTTTCTAGTTTTTGTCTGAGGATATTTCCTTTGACACCATAATCTTCAATGTGCTCCGAAGTATCCCATTGCAGATTACAAGAAAGCAATGTTAGCAAACTGCTCAATGAAAAAAACACTGAAACTCTGTGAGATAAATAGACATATCACACAGAAATTTCTCAGAAAGTAACTTTTCGGTTTTTATCTGAGGATATTTCCTTCTCACCATACGCTTCAATGCACTCTTAAATATCCTATTGCAGATTCCACGAAATCAGTGTTAGCAGACTGCTCAATGAGAAGAACGGTGTTACTCTGTGAGATGAATTCACATCACAAAGCAGTTTCTCAGAAAGCTTCTTTTTCATTTTATCTGAGGATATATCCTTCATCACTTTAGGCTTCAATGTGCTCCCAAACATCCTATTGCAGATTCACTGAAAACAATGCTATCAAACTGCTCTATGAAAAGAAGGGTGTAACTCTGTGAGATGAATTCACACATCAGAGAGCAGTTTCTCAGAAACCTTCTTTCTAGCTTTTTTCTGAGGATATTTCCTTTATCTCTATAGGCCTCAATGTGATCCCAAATATCCCTTTGCAGATTCCGTGAAAACAGTGTTAGCAAACTGCTCCATGAAAAGAAGAGTGTAACTCTATGAGACAAATTCACACATCAGAAAAAACTTTCTCAGAATGCTTCTTTCTAGCTACTATCTGAGGATATTTTCTTTTTCACTCTTGACCTGAATGCGCTCTGAAATATCCCTTTGCAGATTCCACAAAAACAGTGTTAGCAAACCGCTCCATGAATAGAAAGATGTAACTCCGTGAGATGAATTCACACATCACAAAGAACTTTCTCAGGAAGCTTCTTTCTAGTTTTTACATGAGGATATTTCCTTTCTCAGGATAGGCTTCAAAGCGATCCAAAATATCCTTTCTCACATTCAACAAAAACAGTGCAAACAACTGCTACATGTAAGAAAATTGTAACTCTGTGAGATGAATTCACAAATTAGAAAGCAGTTTCTCAGAATACTTTTTTCTAGTTTTTGTCTTAGGATATTTCTTTGACACCATAAGCTTCGACGTGCTCCAAAGTATCCCATTGCAGATTACAAGAAAACAGTGTTAGCAAACTGCTCAGTGAAAAGAACAGTGTAACTCTGTGAGGTAAATTGACACATCACAAAGCGGTTTCTCAGAAACCTTCTTTTCAAATTTTTTCTGAGGATATTTCCTTTGTCACGATAGGCTTCAATGCACTCCCAAATATCCTATTGCAGATACCCCAATACAGCTTTAGCAGACTGCTCAATAAAAAGAAAGATGTATCTCTGTGACATGAATTCACATCACAAAGCAGTTTTTCAGAAAGCTTCTTTCCAGTGTTTATCTGAGGATATATCCTTTTTCACTATAAGCCTCAATGCATGCCCAAATATCACTTCACAGCGCATGGTGGCTCACGCCTGTAATCTCAGCACTTTGAGAGGCTGAGATGGGTGAATCACGAGGTCAGGAGATTGAGACCATCTTGGCTAACACGGTGAAATTCTGTCTCTACTAAAAATACAAAAAATTAGCTGGGCACGGTGGCAGGTGCCTGTAGTCCCAGCTTCACAGGAGTCTGAGGCAGGAGAATGACATGAACTTGAGGGCGGAGCTTCCAGTGAGTGGAGATTGCGTCACTGCACTCCAACCTCGGTGACAGAGTGAGACTTCATCTCAAAAAAAAAAAGAAAA
>NW_016814727.1:0-1785 GCF_001698545.2 Rhinopithecus bieti | reverse complement strand
CATGTACATAAATTAGTCTCCCAAACGAGGGAACATGTGTGACATCCATTTGCCAAAGGGAATTAGGTTCCAATCCTCGAGGATTAACTCCTCCAGTAAAAGATGAGGAATGCACCATTTGGCAAGTTGGGCATCACTGGATAATAGCTTTAGCTTCTTTTGTTACTTGCCAAGGGCTAGTGAGACTAAGATCTCTTCTAAGAACAGAAAATAGATTACTCATGGCATAGGTAAGAGTGCCTAGAGCAGGTCGTATCCAATTAATATACCCTAGTAATTTTTGAAAATCAATTAATGTTTTCAATTGACTCCTGTGTATGACTACTTTCTGTGGCAGAATGGTAGTATCATTTACTAAGGTCCTCAAGTAGGAGTAAGGAGTAGCAGTCTGAATTTTGTCAGGAGCTATAATTAAACCAGCATGAGAAATCGAATTTTGCAAGTGATCATAATATTGAAGTCAAATTTCTCAAGTTGGGTCAGCACTAAGTATGTTGTCCATATAATGAATAATGTAACACTGTGAATTTTTTTACTGTTAGGTTCAATTGCTTACCCTACATATGCCTGGAAAATTGTTGTACTGTTTAACATGCCTTGTGGCAACACTTTCCAATGAAAATGCTTACCAGGCTATGGGTTGTTTACTGCAGGAATTGTAAATGCAAATATTTCACAGTCTTGCTCAGCTAAGGAGCTGGTAAAGAAACAGTCTTTTAAATCTATGACTATTAAAGGCCATTTTATTGGAATCATAGCAGGAGAAAGCTATGTCCCCATAGGTTGTATAACTGAATTAATGGCTCTTAAATCAGTTAACATTCTCCATTTACCTGCTTTTTTCTTAATTACAAAAACTGGAGAATTCCAAATGGGAAAATGTTGGAGCAACGTGTCCTTTTTGCAATTGCTCAGTAACTAATTCCTCTAAAACCTCCCATTTCTCTTTACTTAGTGGCCATTGTATTATCCAAATTGGCTTATCTATTAACCATTTTAAAGGTATAGGTTCTGGTGGCTTAACAATGGCCACCATAAAAAATGATATCCTATACCTTGGTGGGAACTTTGTCTTTCCACTTGAAGTGGTTGCTACAAACCCTGCAAATTTTTTCCTAGTCCCATACCAGGGACACACCCCATTTCATGCATCATATGTTGACTTTGAGGACTGTATAATTGCTCTGGAATTAGAACTTGCTCTCCCCATTGTTGTAATAAATCTCTTACCCATAAATTTATAGTTACAGAAGTTACAATTGGTTGAATATTCCCAGGTTGTACATCAGGCCCTTCAGAATGCAAAGTATAACTACATTGATATCCTTCAGGGGCTTTACCAACTCCAACTACGTTAAATTGCATGGGTCGAATTGGCCACACAGATGGCCAGTGCTGTAGAGAAATGATTGAAATGTCTGCTCCTGTATCTACCAAACTTTTACATCTCTTTCCCTGAATAGTTTTTCCACAGGTAGGAAGTTTATCAGTAATTTGATTTACACAGCAAACTGCTTTGTCTTCTTTATTTGCATGTTCAAATCCTCCTGTTCGTTTAATTTCACTTTTCCCCCTTTCCACATATGGCACAATCAGGAGCTGTGCTATACACTCTGCTGGCTCTGCTTTCCAGGGAACAGAAGTAGATATAACAATTTGAATTTCCCCATTGTAATCTGTATCAATGACTCCTGTTTGTACTTGTACCCTTTTTACATTTTAACTAGACCTGCCTAGATGTAATCCTATCATCCCTGCTGGCAAGGGTCCACAGACTCCTGTTGG
>NW_016814726.1:0-389 GCF_001698545.2 Rhinopithecus bieti | reverse complement strand
AGAGATATACCTAATGTAAATGACCAGTTAATGGGTGCAGCACATGAACATGGCATATGTATACATATGTAACAAACTTGCATGTTGTGCACGTGTACCCTAGATCTTAAAGTATAATAATAAAAAAAAAATTTCTTCTTTTCCTGTTTCAATGTAGAATGTTGCTGTGGAATAAAAAAAGACCTCAATTTTGATATTTACTTGATACACTGAATTACTGCAAATAAGTGAATATTCTGAAATATTGTCTTATTGCTTTATTTCTTTAGAGAGTAAACAAAGTTAATGTGGGTATTGAAGAACAGACTTCCTTCATTTAATATCTGAGCACAAATTTAATAAAATAAATTATTCTGAAATATTAACATTTGCTGATAATAGAGAATACT
>NW_016814725.1:6104-7450 GCF_001698545.2 Rhinopithecus bieti | reverse complement strand
TTTCAGTTTTCTATATATGGCTAGCCAGTTTTCCCAAAACCATTTATTAAATAGAGAATCCTTTCCTCATTGCTTATTTTGGCAGGGTTGTCAAAGATCAGATGGTTGTAGATGTGCGATGTTATTGCAGAGGCATCTGTTCTGTTCCATTGGTCCATATATCTGTTTTGGTTACTGTAGCCTTGTAGTATAGTTTGAAGTCAGGTAGTGTGATGCCTCCAGCTTTGTCGTTTTGCTTAGGATTGTCTTGGCTATGTGGGCTCTTTTTTGGTTCCATATGAACTTTAAAGTAGTTTTTTCCAATTCTGTGAAGAAAGTTAATGGTAGCTTGGTGGGGATAACATTGAATCTAGGAACAGCTTTGGGCAGTATGGCCATTTTCATGATATTGATTCTTCCTATCCGTGAGCATGGAATGTTTTCCATTTGTTTGTGTCCTCTCTTATTTCCTTAAGCAGTGGTTTGTAGTTCTCCTTGAAGAGGTCCTCACATCCCTTGTAAGTTGCATTTCTAGGTATTTTATTTTCTTTGTAGCAATAGTGAATGGGAGTTCACTCATGATTTGGCTGTTTATTATTGGTGTTTAGGAATGCTTGTGATTTTGCACATTGATTTTGTATCTTGAGACTTTACTGAAATTGCTTATCTGCCTAAGGATGATTTGGGCTGAGATGATGGGTTTTCTGAATATTCAATCATGTCATCTGCAAAGAGAGCCAATTTTACTTCCTCTCTTCCTATTTGAAGACCCTTTGTTTCTTTCTCTTGCCTGATTGCTCTGGCCAGAACTTCCAATACTATGTTGAATAGGAGTGATGAGAGAGGGCATCCTTGTTTTGTGGTGCTTTTCAAAGGGAATACTTCCAATTTTGCTCATTCAGGGTGATATTCATTGTTGGTTTTCATAAATAGCTCTTACTATTTTGAGATACATTTGATCAGTACTTAGTTTATTCATGGTTTTAGCATGAATGGGTGTTGAATTCTGTCGAAAGTCTTTTCTGCATATATTGAGATAATCATGTGGTTTTGTCATTGGTTCTGTTTATGTGATGGATTATGTTTATTGATTTGCATATGTTGAATCAGCCTTGCATTCCACAGATGACGCCAACTTGATCTTGGTGGATAAACTTTTGATGTGCTGCTGGATTCGGTTGGCCAGTATTTTATTGAGGATTTTGCATTGATTTTCATCAGGGATATTGGTCTAAAATTCTCTTTTTTTTTTGTTGTATCTCTGCCAGGCTTTGGTATCAGGATGATGTTGGCCTCATAAAATGAGTTAGGGAGGATTCCCTCTTTTTCTATTGATTGGAATAGTTTCAGAAGGAATGGTATCAGAC
>NW_016814725.1:0-1221 GCF_001698545.2 Rhinopithecus bieti | reverse complement strand
ATACACACACACACACACACACACACACACACACACATACATTTTTCAAAATGTCAGCTCTGCACTGTCTTTAAGAAGGTCAAGTATACGGATTCATCTTGTCTTTACAAATTTCACTGTTGCTTTTGCTTTTAACAGTCTCAGATTTTAAAGAACAATGTTTTTCACCAGTTTAGATTACCATAATACCAAACAAATATTTCATTCAGTGTGACAAATAATATCAACCACTACAGTCTGGAAGACTATATATTATTTGTAAGAACAAAATACCATAAAGACATATTTCATCAATTTCTCTTAGAACAAGCAAGCATCTTGTAGCCTAACTTTATTTTGATGTCTCTGTGTAAGCGTTAGCAATTCAATTGATTTCTCACCATCTTTATTGAACACCTACAATATACAGGGGTGGAAAGTTTTATTTAAAAAAAAGTAGAATGACATATAGGTTTTTCTTTTTAGAAATATAGTTGGTGAATTGAAATGTTCCACTTAGCATAGTTACTACATATATACACATAGAAGTTTCCATTAAAAATGTGTTGGAAAAGTTCCATTCAAAATTGCATATGAGAAAAAAATTATATATATATATATACACACACATATATATATATATACACACACACATACACACAGATAATTATATTTATTATAATTTTTTTACAAATTTTAAAATAAAATTTAGATTGGAAACTAAAGAAAAAATTATTCAATGATGTGTTAAAACAAGGTAAGGAACACTTTATTCCAATGATTGTGATGGATATAGAGATCACTGAAATGGGATTTTATAGTGGGGGACAGAGATGGGCAAGTAAGAATTTATAGCCCTTGAGTATGGTGGGGATCGGTAGATGGAAAATTACTAAGAAGAAGCATCATGGATAAGGGGGATTCTGGCGAAATCAACCTAGCAGAATTCTTGCTGAAGGCAGATAATATCACACAGCGGATGGTGGAGGATATGGAACCTGATGAGATACGAAGGATGATAACATACTGGCAGGAGTAGGGGCAGTTCTTGCTAAATTGAATTAACGGCATTCTTGCTAATATTAGATTTTATAAGGAAATGCAGAATTGGCCTAAAAGAAGTTTCAGGAGCCTGACTGAAGTTTGATCAAACAAAGTATCTTTGTCAAACCACCTAATTATTTTAATATTAGCTTGCTTGCTTGCTTCCTTCCTCTCTTCCTCTCTTCCTTCCTTCCTTTC
>NW_016814724.1:0-1963 GCF_001698545.2 Rhinopithecus bieti | reverse complement strand
CACCTTGAAGTCTACGGTGACAAAGGAAATATCCTCAGATTAAAACTAGAAAGAAGCCATTTGAGAAACTGCTTTGTGATTTGTGAATTCATCTCACACAGTTGCAGAATACTTTTCATGGAGCATTTTGGTAGCCCAATTTTGGGGAATCTCTGAAGTGATGTTTTACGTTGCATTGAAGTGTATGGTGACCAAAGAAATATCCTCAGATAAAAACTAAAAAGAAGCTTTCTGAGAAAGATCTTAGTAATATGTGAATTCATCTCAGAGAGTTACACCTTTCGTTTCATTGAGTAGTTTACTGCTACCGTTTATGTGGATTCTGCAAAGGGATATTTCAGAACACATTCAGGCCTATAGTGCAAAAGGAAATATCCCCAGATAGAAACTAGAAAGAAGCTTTCTGAGAAACTGCTTTGTGATATGTGAATTAATCTAACAGGGTTACACTGTTCTTTTCATTGATCTGTTTGCTAACACTATTTTCTTGGAATCTGCAATGGGATATTTTGGAGCACTTTGAATTTTATAGTGACAAATGAAATATCCTCATATAAAAACTAGAAAAAAGCTTTCTGAGAAACCGCTTTGTGATGTTTTAATTCATCTCAGAGTTACACAATTTATTTCATTGATAAGATTGGTAGCACTGTTTTTGAGGAATCTGTGAAGGGATATTTGGGACTGCATTGAAGTCTTTGGTGAAAAAGAAGAAGTTTTCTAACACTTGTTTCATGGAATCTGGAACGGGATATTTGGGAGTGCATTGAGGACTATGGTGAAAAACGAAATATCCTCAGATAAAAACTAGAAAGAGGCTCTCTGAGAATCTGCTTTGTGATGCTTGAATTCATCTCACAAATAACACCGATATTGAAGCCTATGGTGACAACGGAAATATTCTAAGACAAAAACTAGAAAGAAGCTTTCTTAGAAACACGTTGTGATTTGTGAATTCATCTCACAGAGATACACGGTTCTTTTCATGGAGCAGTGTGAGAGAACTGTTTTTGGGGAATCTGAGAAGGGATATTTTGGATCACATTGAAGCCTATGGTGAGAAAGGAAATATCCTCAGACAAAAACTAGAAAGAAGCTTTCTGAGAAAGTTTTTTGTGGTGTACAAATTCATCTCACAGAGTTATACAGTTCTATTCATGGAGAAGTTTGATAAAACTGTTTTTGTGGAATCCGCAAAGCAATTTTTGCTAGCACATTGAGACCTATAGTGAAAAAGGAAATATCCTCAGATAAAAACTAGAAAGAAGCTTTCTGAGAAATTAATTTGTGCTGTGTGAATTCGTCTTACAGTGTTACACCTTTCCTTTCATTGAGGAGTTTGATAATACTGTTTTCGTGGAATCTGCAATAGGATATTTGGGATTGCTTTGAAGCCTGTGTTGACCAAGGAAATATCCCCAGATAAAAACCAAAAAGATACTTTCTGAGACACTGCTTTGTCATGTGTGAATTCATCTCACAGAGTAACACTGTTCTTTCCACTGAGCAGTTTCCTAACACTGTTTTCTTGGTATCTGTTATGGGATATTTTTGAGCACCTTGAAGTTTATGGTAACAAAGGAATTATCCTCAGACTAAAACTACAAAGAAGCTTTCCAAGAAACTACTTCAAATTTGTGAGTTTATCTTACAGAGTTACATGATATTTTCATGGTACAGTTTGGTAGCACTGTTTTTGGGGAATCTGAGAAAGGATACTTTGGATCGTATTGAAGTCTATGTTGACAAAGGAAATATCCTCAGATAAAAACTGAAAAGACGCTTTCTGTGAAACTTCTTTTTGATGTGCAAATTCATCTCACAGAGTTAAACCGTTCTTTTCATTGAGAAGTTTGCTAACACTGTTTTCGTGGAATCTGGAAAGGGATATTTGGGAGCGCATTGAGGCCTATGGTGAGAAAGGACATATCCTCAGGTAAAAACAAGAACGAAGCTTTCTGAT
>NW_016814723.1:0-639 GCF_001698545.2 Rhinopithecus bieti | reverse complement strand
CCTCCCGGTACCTGGCGGGCTCTGGGATCCCCGGGATGCTCAGGGAAGAATGACAGCCCTGCTCTGAGTAGAGTCTCTCGCCGGACCTGGAACTCAGGGATCCTAGACAGGTCAGCTGGAAGGGAAGAGACGCCTCTCCATACCCAGCCAGAGGTTCACCACGAAGGAGAGGCCGCGGCCCTGTCCCCACCCCGCCCCAACCCTGCGTCCTAAAGCTCCTTCAGCAGAGCCCGGTGTTCCTCCTGGTTGAGGTGTGATTCCAGGGGAGCGGGCTCTTCCACGTCCTTCAACTCCCCCAGTGGCGCCGGATCTAGGAAAGGTTGTGCCTTTTGCTGAAACTCTAGGGTCGCCAGGAGCTCATCTAACAGGCTGGAGGGGAGTGCAGACTAGCGCTGAGGCTCCTGGAGCGGTTGGGAGGGCGCCCGGATGGCTTGCGTCTGTGCTTGACGCGGAGGCCTCTGGGGTTGCGGGCTCCGGAGGTGGAGCTGTCCTGTCTTCGGGTTCCCACGCCGGCCTGTCGACTTGGGGTTTCAGCCCCACCAGCGACTCCGCTGGGACGTGGGTGGCGCAAGCACACCTTGGTCCTGTGACTCAGCTCTAGCGGGCCCAGGCTGTCCCACCGAGCACGCGCCCAGCAGG
>NW_016814722.1:0-1543 GCF_001698545.2 Rhinopithecus bieti | reverse complement strand
CACCAAGAATTTGGAAAATTTCAAACTGAATGGAAAAAGGCAATAAACAAATGCAAACATTGACATATCTTATTTCTAATATCTCACAGATACATCAGAATTGACTGAAAAAAAAACTTTTTTCGTTCATTCGTGGCTGTTTTTTGTTTTTTGAGATGGAGTCTCGCTCGCTGCCCAAGCTGGAGTGCACTGGCATTATCTCAGCTCATCTCCCAAGTTCAAGCCATTCTCCTGTCTCAGCCTCCTGAGTAGCAGGGATTACAGGTGCCACCATCATGTCTGGCTAATTTTTGTGTTTTTAGTAGAGATGGGGTTTTGCCATGTTGGCCAGGCTGGCTTCAAACCCTGACCCATCTTGGCCTCTCCAAAAAGTTTCGGCCGGACACGGTGGCTCATGCCTGTGTAATCCCATCACTTTGGGAGGCCAAGGTGGGTGAATTACCCCAGGTCAGGAGTTTGGGAACAGCCTGACCAACATGGACAAACTCAGTCTGTACTACAATTAGCCGGTGTGGTGGCGCATGCCTGTAATCCCAGCTACTTAGGAGGTTGAGGCAGGAGAATCGCTTGAACCTGGGAGGCGGAGGTTGCGGTGAGCCGAGATCGCACCATTGCACTTCAGCCTGGACAACAAGAGCAAAACTTTGTCTCAAAAAAAGAAGGAAAACAATTTCAGTGGAACAAATATCCAAACAATATCAATGAACTAAAATAAACAGATATAAAACACAATAAAGAAAAATGGTTTTGGCATAGCGAATTGGGGTAGAAAAAAATACAACAAGAAAATGGAATTCCAAAAATGCTCAAGTAACCCAAAAGAAAGCAGGAAATAGAACAATCAAAAAACAAAAACTTAAACGAGGCATGGTGGCTGAGGCCTGTAATTCTAGCACTTTGGGAGGCCATGGTGGGTGAATCATCTAAGGCCGGGAATTCAAGACCAGCCTGGCCAACATGGTGAAACCCCATCTCTGCTAAAAATATAAAAATTAGCTGGGCATGGTGGCACATGCCTGTAATCCCAGCTACTTGGGAGACTGAGGCACAAGAACTGCTTGAACCCAGGAGGCAGAGGTTGCAGTAGGCCAAGATTGAGCCACTGCACTCCAGCCTGGGCAAGAGTAAGACTTTGCTCCAAAAAAAAAAAAAAAAAAAAAAAAAAAAAAAAAAAAAAGGGACTCTGACAACATCTGTAACTATGTAAATGACCCAAACTGGCCAGGTGCAGTGGCTCACGACTATAATCCCAGCACTTTGGGAGGCCGAGGAGAGCAGATCATTTGAGGTTCGGTGTTCAAGACCAGACTCACCAACATGGTGCAAATCTGTCTCTACTAAAAATACAAAAACAAAATTTAGCCAGATGTGGTGGTAGGCACTTGTAATAGCTACTCTGGAGGCTGAGGCAGGAGAATCATTTGAACCCATTAGGTGGAGGTTGTAGTGAGCCAAGATCATACCACTGCACTCCACCCTGAGTGACAGAGCAACACTCCGTCTCAAAAAAAAAAGACAAAGATTGACAAACTGGATTTTAAAA
>NW_016814721.1:0-1110 GCF_001698545.2 Rhinopithecus bieti | reverse complement strand
TTTCTTCTATACCTAGTTTGGAAAGAGATGTTATTATGTAATGATGTTTAATGTTGTCAAATGATTTTTACATATAATGAAAAGTTATGTTTTGGTCCTTCATTCTGTTAATACGATATATTTATTTATTTGTGTATGTTGAAGCATCTCTGCATTCCAGAGACAAATCCCACTTGATCATGATGAAGGATTTTTTAAAAGTGTTGCTGAATTTGGCTATATGTAATTTTCTTTTCCTATAATGTCCATGTTTGGCTTTGTTATCAGGGTAATGCTAGCCTGATAAAAACAATGTGAAAATATTCCATCCTTTTTGATTTTTTGGAACAGTTTGAGAAGGACTGGTATTAATTCTTTATTAGATGTTTGCTGAAATTCAGCAATGAAGCCATCAGGTCCTAGGTTGCTCTTTCATGGGAGACTTTTAGCTACTGCTTCAATCTCCTTACTCATTATCTGTTTAGTTTTTCTATTTCTTCATGATATAGTCTTGCTAAGCTTCAAGTGTCCGGGAATTTATCTATTTCTTCTAGGTTATCCAATTTGTTGATATACAGTTGTTCATAGTAGTCCCTTAAAATCCTTTGTATTTCTGTGATATCAGTTGTAATGTCTCCCTTTGCATTTGTGATTTTATTTACTTGAAACTTTTCTTTTTTATTTCTTAGATTAGCTAAAGTTTTGTCAGTTTTTATCTTTTCAGAAAAAACTGTTCATTTTATTTCTTGTATAGTTTTCTAGCCTCTATTTCATTTATTTCTGCTATGACCATTATTATTTTCTTCCTCCTGCTAACTTTGAAATGTGTTTGTTCTGTTTTTAATTTCTTGAGGCATAACATTAGGTTTATAAAGATATTTCTTCTTTTTGATGTAGTGTTTATTGCTATATACTTTTATTATTTATTTATTTTTGAGACACAGTCTCAATTTGTCACCCAGGCTGAAGTGAGTGGCACGATCATGACTCATGGAAGCCTCAACCTCCCAGGATCAAGTGATTCTCCTACCTCAGGCCCCCAAGTAGCTCAGACTACAAACTTAAGCCACCATATCAAGTTGATTTATTATTATTATTATTATTATTATTATTATTATTATTATTACTATT
>NW_016814720.1:0-2039 GCF_001698545.2 Rhinopithecus bieti | reverse complement strand
TGGATGGATGGATGGATGGATGTATGGATGGATGGATGGATGGATGGATGGATGGATGGATGGATAGATGGTTGGATTGGATGGATGAATGGATGGATGGATGGATGGATGGATGGATAGATGGATGGATGGATAGATGGATGGATGGATGGATGGATGGATGGATGGATGGATGGATGAATGGATGAATAAATGGACCAGTGGATGAAGGGACAGATGAGTGGATGGATGGATGAATGGATGAGTGGGTGGAAGGATGCATGGATAAATGGATGAGTGGATGGAGATGAATGAGTGGATGGATGGATGAATGGATGGATGGATGGATGGATGGATGGATGAGTGGATAAATGGATGAGTGGATAGATGGATGAGTGGATGGGTAGATGGATGAGTGGATGGATAGATGAGTGGATGGATGGATGGATGGATGGATGGATGGATGGATAGATGGATGGATGGATGAATTGGTGGATAAATGGATGAGTGGATGGATAGATGGATGGATGGATGGATGGATGGATGGATGGATGGATGGTTAGATGACTACCTAAATGGATGAATGGATAGATGGATGAGTAGATGGATGGACAAATCAATAGGATGAATTGGGGATGGATGATTGGATAGATTGATGGATTGATATTGCCTAGGTGGATGTGTAGGTCAGTCTCACTTCTACCTCCTGAAATCCATCCTCTGGTAGAATGATATAAAAAATGCATGTGGAGAGAAAGTCAATCTCCTGCTTACCTATCAGTAACATCCTCATTTTGTGAACTCTTCTGTTAACCCCTAGTGGGGTTAACAGATTTGGTACTTCTTTGGAAAAGAATGTCACCTCCTTGCCCTAACTCATCTCCACTTGGTCAAGAATAGCAACTACCAGAGGTCGGCAAATTCGTCTTCAGTTCCTGGTCACCCAGGGCAATAGTCTGACCCTTTCCCTAAGACCAGGAACCACAACTCCAGTGCTCCTCTGTCCCCTGGATCCCAGTTTTCAAACAATCTCTCTTCTTTACCAGGTATCTCCCAGGAGTCTTCCAAGGTTCTCAACACCAATGGGACCAGTGGGTTTCTCCCAGGTGGCTACACCTGCTTTCCCCACTCTCAGCCCTGGCAGGCAGCCCTACTAGTGCAAGGGCGGCTACTCTGTGGGGGAGTCCTGGTCCACCCCAAATGGGTCCTCACTGCCGCACACTGTCTGAAGGAGTATGTAGGGGCCAGGGGAGCATGGGGTAGGGATGAGAATGGGACTGGGATTATGGATGGGATGGAGTTGGATTTGAGGATGGAGTTGGAGTTAGGGTTGGGGATGGATATGGGGATGAGAATGAGGTTTGGGGTTGAGATATGGGGATTGGGTATGGGAATAGAATCAAAGTAGGGGATTTGGATGGGATTGAAGTTGAGATGGGGGAGATATGTTTGGAGATGAGGAAGGTAGGATGGAGAAGAGGTTAGGTTGGGGATGGGAAGAGGTTGGGGCTGGGATGGGGATGGAAATGGGCTCCTCTTCTTTTCTAACCACCCTCTTCCTGCACCCACAGGGGGCTCAAAGTTTACCTAGGCAAGCATGCCCTAGGGCGTGTGGAAGCTGGTGAGCAGGTGAGGGAAGTTGTCTACTCTATCCCCCACCCTGAATACCGGAGAAGCCCCACCCACCTGAACCACGACCATGACATCATGCTTCTGGAGCTGCAGTCCCCGGTCCAGCTCACAGGCTACATCCAAACCCTGTCCCTTTCCCACAACAACCGCCTAACCCCTGGCACCACCTGTCGGGTGTCTGGCTGGGGCACCACCACCAGTCCCCAGGGTATGCACCCACACAGGTGGCTTGAGGCCCCACAGGAGTGGCTGGGGAAACAGGGGCAGAGATGGGAGGGAACGTCTGAGGTAGATTCTTTTATATATAAAAATATAAATTAGTAAATAAGCATATTTACTATTTATATAATAATTTATATACAGTTATAATTATATACAGTTAGCTGTATCCTTTACATAAATGCATATAAATTCATGAATATATAAAA
>NW_016814719.1:0-220 GCF_001698545.2 Rhinopithecus bieti | reverse complement strand
GGGAGGAAGAGAGGAAGGGAGGAAGGAAGGAAGGAAGGGAGAGTGGAAGGGAGGAAGGGAGGGAGGGAGGGAGGGAGGAAAGGAAGGAAGGAAGGAAGGGAGAGTGGAAGGGAGGAAGGGAGGAAGGGAGGAAGGGAGGAAAGAAGGAAGGAAGGAAGGGAGAGTGGAAGAGAGGAAGGGAGGGAGGAAGGAAGGGAGGAAGGAAGGAAGGAAGGAAGGA
>NW_016814718.1:0-507 GCF_001698545.2 Rhinopithecus bieti | reverse complement strand
AGCTTTGTGATGTGTGAATTCATCTCACAGAGTTACACCATTCTTTTTCATTGGGCCATTTGGTAGCACTCTTTTTGTGGATCTGTGAATGGATATTTTGGATCACATTGAAGCCTGTGGCGACAAAGGAAATAACCTCAGATGAAAACTACAAAGAAACTTTCTGAGAAGCTTTTTGGTGATTTGTGTATTCATCTCACAGAGTGTCACTTTTATGTTCATGGAGCAGTTTGCTAACACTGTTTTTGTGGAATCTGCAAAGGTATGTTTGGGAGCACATTGAGGCCTACAGTAAAAAAGGAAATATCCTCAGAAAAAATCTAGAAAGAAGCTTTGTGAGAAACTGCTTTGTGATTTGTTAGTTTATCTCACAGAGTAACACAGTTCTTTTCATAGAGCAGTTTGGTAGCACTGTTTTGGGGAGACTGAGAAGTGATATATTGGATCGCATTGAAGCCTATACTGACAAAGGAAATATTCTCAGATAAAACTAGAAAGAAGCTTTCT
>NW_016814717.1:0-1959 GCF_001698545.2 Rhinopithecus bieti | reverse complement strand
AGCGTCTTGGATATTTAGCTTAATACTTTTCAACATACTTCAAATCTTCCAGACATTGTTCCTTCAGATGTTATAACAGGTCCTTTATCTCCTTTAATTATAATACATCCATTTTGCATACGTTGGTATGTTTGTTGGTGTTCCATATGTCACTGAGACTTCATTTAACTATTTAAATTCTTATTCTTTCTATTCCTCAGACTGAATAATCTCAATCTATCTTTAATTCCACTGATTCCTTTTTCTGAATGCCCATATTTGCTGCTGAAATCCTCTAGTAAATTTTATATTTCATTTAGTATACTTTTCAACTCAAGAATTTTTATTTGGTCTTTTCTTTTAATAATTCCTGTTTCTTTATTGACATTTTCTATTTGATGGGACATCATTCGCAGATTCCTTGAATTCTTTAGTCATGGTTTACTTTATTTATTTGAACATATTATAGTAGCTAACTTAAAATATTTGTCTTGCAAATATGACATCATGGCTTCCTCAAATACATTTTCTATAAACTGCTCTTTTTTTCTGTGTGTACCTATTCTCCATATATGTATATTTTCCTGTCTTCTTCTACATCTCATAATTTTCTTGTTGAAAAATTGGCATTTTATATAATATAGTGACTCTGGAAATTATTGGCTCTCCCTCCTGCCCAGGGACTGTTATTGCTGTTTGTTGTTGTTGTTTTGTTGTTGCTGTTTGTTTATTAAAAGGCTTCACTAGACTATGTCTACAAAGTTTAGATTATTTGCCAAGTACAATCTATCATTTATTTCTCTGCATAGCTAGCTTTGAGGTCGGCTAAAGATTGGGCAAATATTTTCTTAAAAGCTTTCAACCAATTTATTCTGTCCTCTTTTGAGGGGATCGCAAAAGAGATGTTTGTTGGGGCAAGTCTTCAATGCTCTGGAAGTTAGTTTACAGTTGTGCCCTAGCCTTGACCTGTTCAAATCCTCAAGGACAGAAAGAGATTAAAAGATTTTTGCCTTCTCAGTTATTTTCCAGACATGTGTATTAGTCCTTTTTCACACTGCTGATAAAGACATATCCAAGACTGGGCAATTTACAAAAGAAGGAGGTTTAAAGAGGTTTAATGGACTTACAGTTCTATGTGACTGGGGAGGCATCAAGATCATGGTGGAAGGCAAGGAGGAGCAAGTCACACCTTAAGTGGATGGCAACAGGCAAAGAGTGAGCTCATGCAGGGAAACTGCTTTGTAAAACCATCAGATCTGGTAAGACTTATTCACTATCACGAGAACACTACGTGAAAGACATGCCCCTACTATTCAATTACTTCCCTCCAGGTTCCTACCACAACATGCGGGGATTGTGGGAGTTACAATTCAAGCTGAAATGTGGGTGGGGACACAGCCAAATCATATCAACGTGTATACAACTTTGAACAAATATGTGACCTTAGAGAGCCCCAGGAATATGTGGGGGCATTTTTAAATTCCTACTGACATTTCATTCCTTGTTTAATATTGTCCTTTAAGTTTTTTTAGCCAAATTCTTATTTTCCCCAATTCATTTCACTGCCTTAGGCAATGGTAGTATTATACATTTGCTGTTGATTATTTTCAACAAACATCCTGTAGATAGAACTTTTTTCAATGGGAGAGCTGTGAATCAGTTCAAATAAAACTTGCCACATGAATGAGACTTTTCTGGGGAAATGCCAGATCAGTCAAATAGTGACAATTGTTTTGGGATGGGACATTTGCGGAGCAACAAAACAATTCTGACACCTTCTGTGGCTATTAGGTGACTAGTTTTTTTCAGCTATTATGGTTATTGGGAGAAAGAATGGAGTAAGTTAATATGTGACAAAGCTTACTATCACTGAGATTCAGCTGTTCGTTATTTTAAAAAATACTGCTTGAATTTTTTAATGTCTTTAGTTAATGTCCAAAGTTGTGAAAGATTTATATTGATAATTTTATCATTTTTTTT
>NW_016814716.1:0-2084 GCF_001698545.2 Rhinopithecus bieti | reverse complement strand
ACATGTATTACCTATGCTTACTGCCTTATAGAATTAACAATAAAATGAAAAGGAAACTCATGAATGGAACATTATGTTCACACTAAATTTTGTCATAAACAGTGTTACTTAGGATGTGCTAATGTGGGTCTTCTCCCTATTAGTAAAATAAATGCAATTATTTTGGAGGAGTTTCAAGGAAGGATTTAGTTCTTGGGTTAACATAGCAAATTCCGCCTAGATGTTTATTTCCTTTTCTGTGGCAAATATGGAAATTTGTCACTCATATCAATTTTCCCTTCTTACCTGATAATACATTCCCTAATTTTTAGCTGGGTACATTTTTCAATGACTATTGTAATGCTGTGTGGCCAAATGACTAAGATCTAGTTAGTGAAATGTAATATAATGAGTGTGCCCTTCTTTGCCACTTCTACATTCCTTCTGGCTGAAATCCATATATTATGGTAAGGATGAACCAGCCTTCTTGGGCCATGACCTAGAAGCCATATATTGAGAAGGTTGGAAAAAGGAGTTAGAAGGAGCTGGGGCCCCCATTTGTCAGGCAACTACAATTTCAGTGCTGGACTACTTACCTCTAGACTATGTTCGTGAAACAAAATAAATGTATACCTTGTTTGAACCACTCTCGTTTGGGATTTTCTGTCATCCATAGCCAAACCTATTCCTAACTGACAAGGCAGCCTCTAAAATTTCAATTACTATGACAATATAAAGGAAAATGTTCGTAGAACTGAAAAACAAGAATGGATTCTCTAAAAAACTCCAGAATATTTGAGAGCACTTTGAAAAAATATAAAACATAAATACTTTTCATCATGTTTGAAATATTTCACAAATCAAAATTAAATAAAATGTGTGGTAAAATATTAAGATAAAATCCAATAACAACTAATAAATCTGCAACAGAAAAGAAAAATTATACTTCCCCACCCTAAGATATAACTAGGCTGATTTCCTTTAAAAAGTAAAAAAGAAAAGAAAAGAAAGAAATCACAATACCACAGAAAGCCCATAGAAAAATCCAAAGCTCAGGATTTCAAGGATCAGTGCTAGAACAACCAACAGAGTGACAAGAAATTATTGATTTATATCAATCTCCAACCTCATAAAATCTTCTTCCCTCATATGTAGTAAGGGAAGATATCCAAAGGACTTACCTCCATAGATTGCTTGTTGAATAAAGTACAATTTAAAAAAATGTATTGTAGACTGCGAATGTGAGGTTGGGTTCCAAGACTCAGTTGACCGAACTGCCATGACAGAAAAGTAACTTTTTTAAAGGCTCAAAAAACAGCCAACTCCCTACCAGATCACTGCCACTATAGTACTTCTCTTCTTCAATAATAACTACCACTTTAAAACCAAACAAATCCAACTCTAGGCTCCCAGAAGACAAAGCTCTAGCAGAGCCTTAGCACACTAAATGAACCATTAGCTTCTGAATTGTTTGCCAATTAAAAGTAACCTAAGGAAAGTTGTGTTTGGCTGCACACTTACTTACATCTGCCATCAAATAACTCAGTTTGAGGGAAGCCCTAACCGACAGGTGTATTCCTAACTTGCGTGAGAGACTGTTCTTCCACTGATGTCCATTTTCCTGTTATTCTTCTTTAATGGTAGAATCCTCAAGTTTTAGTTGTGCATATTATCATCAAACTAGATACCACACGTCCCAGTCTCCCTTGCAATCAGGTGCGGCTGAAAAATGTGATGTGCGCAACTTCTGGGTAACATCCTTAATAAGGTTACTGCTTGCTGCCCTCTTCTCTTCATCATTCCACTTTTATTACTGGAAAATGACAGCAACTGGAGCAGCCATTTTGGACACAAATATGGAAGCTCCACGTGGAAGCATGGAAAAATCACTTCTTCTAGTTCACCTCTGGATTTTATAAGAGAAAATAAAATTTAAACTTGTGTAAACCTCTGAAGTCTGGCGTCTTATTATCACAGCAGCTTAAGCTATAACATAGTCCATGACATATGAAGAGAAGCCCTGAACATGAATCCAGTCTTTAGGAAGCAACCAGACAATTATAGATTCTAGGACATTCTTAATATAATGGCCTAGAATCCTTAAA
>NW_016814715.1:0-2082 GCF_001698545.2 Rhinopithecus bieti | reverse complement strand
TCCTCCCCATCCCCCTCCTCCGCTATCTTCTATCCTCCCAGTCCCCTCCTCCCCTGTCTTCCTCTTCCTCCCCTGCCTTCCCCCTCCTCTCCATCCTCCTTTTTCCTCCTCCCACCTCTTTCATGGTTCCCTGTATTCTGATTGGCCCGTTGAGCAGTTCTGCTGCAGAACGAGGCTTTCAGAGGCATCCGGTTGCTTGTGGTCTTCCACCAGCAAGAATGTGGAGGCCGCCCTGTGAGCTCACAGCTAGGGTCACGGTTGTGACAGGCAGGGTTGCCCCTGACCGCGTGGCCTGTAGGGGGCTCGAGGAGTCTGGATAGCAGCGCCGAGGTTTGCTCTTGGGGAGAGACCCCGAGTCCCGGCACATTGTGTGGGGGCCGCAAGACAGCGGCCCGGGATGCCCTCAGGACACCTGCGGTCCGAAACTCGAGGACTACGTGACAAGCGGCAGTTCAGGCTGCCGCGGATGCAGGTTTGCTCATCAGCGGCCTCTGGTTAGGGAGACGATTCTGGCATATTCCAGGCAGGCCACTGTCGGGAGAGGTCCCTGCGTGTGGGAGACGGAGGCGGCGAGGTGTGGAGGATGCAGGGCCGCCCGGCCCGCGATGCTGGCTGGAGACCCGGGGAAGGACCGCGGCGGTCTCCCGCGGGAAGAGGCACGAGACGGGCTCGCCCTGCGGCTCAGCGAGGAGCCTGCTCCACCCGCTCCTGCGGCTGCGCTCTGGACTCTGAGCTCCGGGGCCTGAGGTGACGCGATCGCGTTGATTGAGGCCCCGAGGTTTGCGGAAGTCCCCGACTTCCGGCCGCAGGAGGCGCCCGCGCTGAGGCTGCGCGACGTGGGGCCCGCCAGACCCGCCTGGGCCTGTGTCTCCGCGCAGCCATCTCTGCCGTCACCATCCCAGAGACCGGCACTTCTGGTTTTGTTTCTGTGAGAAGTACGGCGCTGGGAATGAGTCACCTGCCGACCTTCCAGTGGACACGAAGGACGAGCGGAGTCACCTAGCGCCGTCGCTGCTTAGCCCAGAAAACCGCCTCGTCAGCGCCCTAGACCTGCTTGTGGAGCGCTTCAGGGCTGAAGGAACCACGACGTTCTGCCGCTCAGGCGGGAGGCGGGCTTGGAAGCGGGCTGGGCCTGTCCCTTTGGGTCGTTCAGCCGCAGGGCTCTCCCGGCCTCCTCCCTCGGCCACCCAGGCCGGAGGCACCCCGGCCCCTTCTCCGGGACTCTCCTTGTCAGCGAGATCAACCCTCCGGAGCTGCTGTGTCTTCCCCGAGCCGCAGACCCGGGCCGGGAGGCGGGGCCTTCAGCTGCTGTGGGGTGTGGGGGGCTCTGTGCGGCCGCAGCCGCTCCCACCCGGTTTCCCTACTTCACCCCAGCGTCTCTGTGGGTGCCCTTTTGACCACGCCCCTCCTGTGCCGCGAAAGTAAGTCGTTCCTGTGAGCTGTTTGGGCATTTTCCACACCTGCCCATCAGTTGCGCCTCTAGGAAGCTAATGGGCAGGTTTCCCGTCGAATTTCCTCGCTTACTTTTCCAGACGCGCCTGCTTGGTACAGTCTGCCCTGCGCCCCGTGCTGTGAGGGCAGAGGTCACTGCCGTCTGCGGCTCCCCTGGCGGCCCCAAGACCGTCAGTCACAGGTGCAGCTTCTGCCCCCCGCCCCCCGCCGATCCACAAAACAGGTGTTAATCTCAGGCAGCACAGCCACAAGCCAGGGCTGTTCTTCTGGTGGTATCCGGTGTCCTGGTGATAAGGTGTGTGAACTGCCCCTGCTCGTAGTCTCAGCTCCTTGGAGGCGCCCCCCAGCCGTTTGTGTCTCTGGCTGCTGGCACAGATGCGTTTCATCATCGCTGTTGATGGACAGCCTCTCAGTGGAGCCGTGCAGACGGCGTGGCCCTGCCTGTCTGATACCTGTGCTCCCGTTACGGAAAGCTGTTCTTGTTCCTGTGAGAAAGTCGCCACCAGCGCACACAGCCACGTGTGCTATGTCTGGAGCTGGTCTGTGGGTTGCCTACACTCCACGACTGCAGGCTGGCTCCAGGTGGCGCGTTCTCTGTGCAGGCACCAGGTGCTGTTCAGGGCACGGGAA
>NW_016814714.1:0-1044 GCF_001698545.2 Rhinopithecus bieti | reverse complement strand
ATGCTGGCCAGGTGCGGTGGCTCAAGCCTGTAATCCCAGCACTTTGGGAGGCCGAGACGGGCGGATCACAAGGTCAGGAGATCGAGACCATCCTGGCTAACCCGGTGAAACCCCGTCTCTACTAAAAATATAAAACACTAGCCGGGCGAGGTGGCGGGCGCTTGTAGTCCCAGCTACTCGGGAGGCTGAGGCAGGAGAATGGCATAAACCCGGGAGGCGGAGCTTGCAGTGAGCTGAGATCCGGCCACTGCACTCCAGCCCGGGCGACAGAGCAAGACTCCGCCTCAAAAAAAAAAAAAAAAAAAGATACCGAAATTAAAAAAAAATCTAAGACTAATGTCTGTGCAGAAAGGTCAAAGGATAGAAGATAAACATACAACAACGAATAGCATTTCTATTTACTAGCAATGACCATGACTTCATTGACTTTAAAAATATACTACTATTCTCAATCATGCAAATCACATGAACCATGTAGGCGTTAATCTAACTGAACATGTGGAGGACTTGTGGGCAAAAAACTACAAAACGCTGATGAAATGAATCTTTCTTTTTTTTCATTTAGAATCCATTTTTATTCCCACAAATACTTCTGAAAAATATTAGAATTGGCAAATGGTTTACCATGAATGGAAAACAAACCCATTGATTTTCCTTTTCCTTTTCTTCTTAAATAATTTTATTATTTTATTTTATTTTCCATAAGTTACTGGGTGGCATTCGGATACATGAGTACATTCTTTAGTGGTGATTTGTGAGATTTTGGTGCATCCATTACCTGAGCAGTACACGCTGCATCCTATTGGTTGTCTTTTATCCCTCGTCTCCTCCCACTCTTCCCTCCAAGTCCCCAAAGTCCATTATATCGTTCTTATGCCTTTGCGTCCTCACAGCATAGCTTCCACTTATCAGTGAGAACACACGATGTTCGGTTTTCCATTCCTGAGTGACTTTACTTAGAATAATTGTCTCCAATCTCGTCCAGGTCACTGCAAAAGCTGTTAATTCATTCCATTTTATGACTGAGTAGTATTCCATCATATA
>NW_016814713.1:0-726 GCF_001698545.2 Rhinopithecus bieti | reverse complement strand
TTTAATTTTAATAGTTCAGATTCTGCATACACAATCAAGTGATCTGCAAATAATGACAGTTTCTTCCATTCCAATCTTTTATTTCTGTTTTCTTGTCTTATTCATACTGCCTGGAACCTTTGGCATGATGTTGATTAGAAGAGGTGATAACAGACATACTTGTCTTGTTCCTAACCTCAAGGGGAAAGCATTCAATATTTCATCATTAAGAAAATGTGGCCGGACGCAGTGGCTCACATTTGTAATACCAGCACTTTGGTGGGCAGATCAGGAGATCAAGAGATCGAGACCATCCTGGCCAACATGGTGAAAACCCCATTTCTACTAAAAATATAAAAATTAGCTGGGCGTGGTGGCATGTACCTGTAGTCCCAGCTACTCAGGAGGCTAAGGCAGGAAAATCGCTTGAACCTGGGAGGCAGAGGTTGCAGTGAGCTGAGGTCGCGCCACTGCATTCCAGCCTGGCAACAGAATGAGACTGTCTCAAGAAAAGAGAAGAGAAGAGACAAGACAAGACAAGGGCTTTTCTGTATCTACTATCAGATTAAGGAAGCTCCCTTCTATTCTCAGTTTATTGCATTTTTATCATGAGCAACTGACTCTTCACATTAAAAAAATTTTTGATCTATCTCACATAATACACCAAAATTAATATTAAATAAATCTTATACCTAAACATAAAAGGTAAAGAAATAAAATGTCTACAAAAAAAAAAAAAAAAAAAAA
>NW_016814711.1:0-637 GCF_001698545.2 Rhinopithecus bieti | reverse complement strand
CACGAATATCCCTTTGCATATTCCACAAAACATTGTTGCCATACTGCTCAATGTAAAGAACAGTGTAACTCTTTGACATAAATTCCCATGTCACAAAGCAGTTTTCAGAGTAGACTTCAATAGAATTCAAAATATGCCACCTCAGACCCCAAGAAATAGTACCAAACAATTCCATAAAAATTGAGGTGTAACTCTGAGAGATGAATTCACACATCTCAAAACTGTCTCTCAGAAACCTTCTTCTCAGTGTAAAGAATGGTGTGTCTCTGTAAGATGAATACCCACATCGCAAAGCAGTTTCTCAGAAAGCTTCTTTCCAGTTTTTATCTGAGGATATTTCCTTGTTTACTTTGGCCTCAATGCACTCCCAAATATCACTTTGTAGATTCCACGAAAATGGTGTTAGCAAATTGCTCCATGAAAAGAAAGGTGTAAATCTGTGAGATGAATTCGAACACCTGAAAGAACTTTCTCAGAAAACATATTTCTAGTTTTTATCTGAGGTTATTTCCTTTGACACCAAAGGCTTCAAGGTGATCCAAAATATCCTTCCTCAGATTCCGCCAAAACAGTGGCACCAAAATGAACCATGAAAAGAATCAAGTAACTCTGTGAACTGAATAAACACATCAGAACG
>NW_016814710.1:0-1301 GCF_001698545.2 Rhinopithecus bieti | reverse complement strand
CAACCTCTGCCTCCTGGGTTCAAGTGATTCTCCTGCCTTAGCCTTCCAAGTAGTTGGTACTACAGACACACACCACCACGCCCGGCTAATTTTTGTATTTTTAGTACCGACGGGGTTTCACCACGTTGGCCAAGTTGGTCTCGAACTCCTGACCTCATGATCTGCCCATCTTGGCCTCCGAAGTGCTGGGATTACAGGCATGAGCCATCGTGCCCAGACATAAAAGTAGATTTTTATGTAAAATTAGGCACTCAACTAATGTACATATAGGAGAAGCCAGAGTATAATGAGAACTTCATAGATCCCACTGATGCAACTACACCCTGTATCTAAACATTTTTAATCCTAATGAAAGTATTTATGTAAAAAGGAGAAACGTTAACCTACGTGTTTCATTTTCTTCTAAGTCTTGCTTTACTGTTAATTATGTGGACAATTTCCTAAAGAGTCTGGCACATAATTTTCAGCTTTGTTTAGAGCCAGTGATTGTGAAGCAGCTCCACCTAAGTGGTGTGAAGATCACTGACATATACTGTTAACATCAAAAAACAAATTTCAATCTTCTTGCACAAATGATGTACCTTTTTTTGTAATTTTGTTTACACCTACTTTTTCTTTTTTACTGAGGTATAACTTACATGCAGTAAAGCACACAAACATTAACTGTAGAGCTCAGTGAATTTTTATATATCCATACATACAACCATGTAACTACCATTTGGAAAGAGAACATTTTCAGCATAACAGTAGGCTTTTTGGTACCTCCTCTCAATGACTAACTCCTACTTATCACAACCAAAGGTAATGTTTTTTGATTTTTTTTTTTTTTTTTTTTTTTTTTGAGACGGAGTCTCGCTCAGTCACCCAGGCTGGAGTGCAGTGGCACGATCTCAGCTCACTGCAAGCTCCGCCTCCCGGGTTCACACCATTCTCCTGCCTCAGCCTCCCAAGTAGCTAGGTCTACAGGCGCCCGCCACCACGCCCGGCTAATTTTTTGCATTTTTAGTAGAGACGGGGTTTCACTGTGTTAGCCAGGATGGTCTCGATCTCCTGACCTCATGATCCACCCGCCTCGGCCTCCCAAAGTGCTGGGATTACAGGCTTGAGCCACTGAGCCCAGCCAGGTAATCTGTTTTGACTGCTATTGTAGGAAATCACATTTGCTTATTTTTGACATCAAATGGATGGAATTATCTAATAAGCATTCTTATGTATCTGCATTCTTTTCCTTGATTATGTCCGTGAGATTCATGTACTTTGTTGCATGCATTAGTAGTTCATACTTTTTCATTACTATATGA
>NW_016814709.1:0-1114 GCF_001698545.2 Rhinopithecus bieti | reverse complement strand
TTTAAGCTACTTCTGTTTTTGTTTGTTTGTTTTTTTTTCTTTTTTGAGATGGAGCCTTGTTCTGTCACCCAGGCTGGAAATGTAGTGACATGGTCTCAGCTCATTGTAACCTCTGCCTCCCAGGTTCAAGCCATTCTCCTCCCTCAGCCTCCCAAGTAGCTGGGATTGCAGGTGTGTGCCACCATACCTGGCTGATTTTGTATTTTAGTAGAGACAGAGTTTCACCATGCTATCCAAGCTAGTCTTGAACTCCTGACCTCAGGTGATCTGCCTGCCTCAGCCTCCCAAAGTGCTGGGATTATAGCCATGAGCCACCATGCCCAGCCATATTTCTAATTTTTTAATGTGAATTAGTAGTGAGTCCAGCGATGCTAATATTTAATGCAAGGTCCTCACGTACAACTATCATGATTATTTTTATATATAAGTTATTCTTAAGTGACTTTGTTGCTGATAGAGAGATGTCCTTCTTTCTGTCAACCTCCAGGTTGAGATAGTTTTTCTCAGGGCAGGGACTTCCTTCACAGCTTCATGCCTTTCTCCCTTTCACCCAAATTGTCACCAATATGTCCTGAACCATTTCTTCATTAGTTATACCATTGGTATAATGCTTGTCTTTTTGTTTCCTTAAGTTTCCTGACACTAGCTATCTATTTAAAAATGTCTTTTTCTGCCTGATTTTCCTCAGGGATCTATTCTAATTTTTATATTTTTTGGCTGTGCAGTGTTGCTTTTATATTTTCTTAAAATTCTGGGTTAATTAAATTGGATATTTATTACTTCTTCTTTTTCACATGTGAAGACCCACTATATTATTTCTTATCCATACGTAGAATATGCAATCTTAAAATAATCTTAGTTTTCTGCCTGCAGGAATTTTTTTTAGAGGAATGTTGCCTAGGCTGAACTAGAACTCCTGGCCTCAAGCAATCTTTCTACCTCCTGATCGGTGCGAATTATAGGCACCAACTGCTGCACCCAGCAAAGGATTTTTTTTTCCTTTCTTTTTTTTCTCTCTCCATCTTGGTGAATACAGGGATTATTTTTTAAAGCACTTTATGTACTTGGATTTGTTTGTTTCACCAATCAGTTTTATAACAGGATATATATAATA
>NW_016814708.1:0-1048 GCF_001698545.2 Rhinopithecus bieti | reverse complement strand
TGCTGCATTTTCGCGCGCGCGGGAAAAGTTGGGGGATGAAGAACCTGGAAGTGCACCATCTTGCCTCCGTTCATCCAAACAAGAAGTAAAAACGAAAAGGCAGAAATGAAATCCACAGGCAGACAGCCCGGCACCGCACCCTGGGCCTGGTAGTTAAAGATCAACCCCTGACCTAATTGGTTCTGTTATCTATAGATTACAGACATTGTATAGAAATGCACTGTGAAAATCCCTATCTTGTTTTGTTCCGATCTAGTTACTGGTGCACACAGCCCCCAGTCACATACCCCCTGCTTGCTCAATCAATCACGACCGTCTCACATGCACCCCCTTAGAGTTGTGAGCTCTTAAAAGAGACAGGAATTGGTTACTCGGGGAGCTCAGCTCTTGAGACTAAAGTCTTGCCAATGCTCCTGGCCGAATAAACCCCTTCCTTCTGTAACTCGGTGTCTGAGGAGTTTTGTCTGCCACTCGTCCTTCTACGTTTCTTGGTTCCCTGACCAGGAAGCAACATGAACGGTGGACGGTCAAGGCAGCTCCTTAGGTGGCTTAAGCCTGCCCTGTGGAACATCCCTTCAGGGGACTCCAACCAGCTGGAGCAACGCGGATCCTGAGAGCGCTCCCGGGTAGGCATTTGCCCTAGTGGGATGCTTCGCCAGAGCAGTGTGTGGCAGGCCCCTGTGGAGGATCAACGCAGTGGCTGAACACCTGGAAGCAACAGGCACTTGGAGTCTGGACATCTAAAACTTGGTAAGACTAGTCTTTGAAACTTGCCCACTCCGTTTGAGTAGAAGCGTGGCCTGAGCACCCATGGTGTGCCTTTATCGGCACTTTGGTTTTGGTTTTAATTTGGTTTGAATTGCTTGACAGGACCAGTCTTGGGAACTTGCCCACTCCATTTGAGTGGAAGTGTGGCCTGATCACTGACAGTGTGCCTTTATCGGCACTTTGGTTTTGGTTTTGACTTGGTTTGAATTGCTTGACAGGATTGGTCTTGGGAACTTGCCTATTCCATTTGAGTGGAAGTGTGGCCTGATCACCCATGGTG
>NW_016814707.1:0-1046 GCF_001698545.2 Rhinopithecus bieti | reverse complement strand
AAAAAAAAAAGTGTTCCTGTTCAGTGTTGAGTCTTTTTGTGTAAATCTCTCAATTGACTGGTTGCACCCTGTCTACCACCTAGTGCATGCTTTCTTTTTCAATCTTTAAACCATGGGTCTAGGCTGCAATTCGGTTTTACTATCATTGACATTTCTATTGGTGGATTATCTTTGTCATCACTATATTCTGGAATGTCACACAGTCATTTTCTTCTCCTTGCTTCATATACCTGGTGGTTTAAAGAATCTAGTCTTCTTATTGGGAAGACCTGGTCCAAATTACAGCTCTGCCTTATGTGAGCTTGGGCCTGGTGCTTTCCTTTTCTGGGCCTCAGGCCTCATCTGAAAAATGAAGGAGGCTAACCTGGACCATCTCTAGTGAACTTTCAACTCTCACCATCATATTTCTTCTGGACTGTGTGAAGTTTGGGGCCACTGTGGCCATGGTTATCAGCCAACTCTGTGTGGAGAGATGGGAGGTATACTAGCGTTGACTTTGGACAGCTTTTAGTAAGTATGTAAGGGTTTCTTATAAGCCCAGTGGTGCTCAATTAAAATGCCTTTATTAAAATGCCTCTAATTCTAAGTAAGATGATGTATAAATTCTGTTCATTAGTGTTCTTTTTAGCTTTCTGTTATTAGCAATAAATGTTGTTTGGTTTGGATAGAACTTTATTCTTTGATTAATAATTAACATCAAAATGAAAAAGTGTCATTGAGTTGCACAATCAGATTAGCACTTCTCAAATATTCCAGTGTGTTCCAGGGAGCCATACTTGGATATCAGACTTGTACATGCTAAGCTTGAATTGAGACATGAATTCTTGCTTTAAGTTACTTGGTATTTCCCGATTTCAGTCTTCAGTTCCATCTGCATTGCATTAATATCAGGACTCTGCCTCTGACTCTATAATCTAGGTACAGTCCCTTTCCCTTCCTAGTCCCCAGTTTCCTCCTTTATATAATGGGGTTGATCTAGAAAGCTCTAATTCTATGCATGATGATGATGGTGGTGATGATGATAACAATTTATATTTATCTGGTAT
>NW_016814706.1:0-640 GCF_001698545.2 Rhinopithecus bieti | reverse complement strand
CTCCGCCAGAGTGGGCGTGTCTGACCGTATCAGTTTGTCACAGTAGGAACAATTGAACTAGCTTTCCTTGGGCCTTTTTTGGATTTTCAGAAAGGTTAGGACAGTCCAAGGTTTTATTTCCTCCTTTCCCATTTCTCAAATGTGAAATTCAATTCTCCACCCCATGCAGTGTGAATCGTATAATGCAAGCCAACAGCGCCATCTAGTGTACTCATCTCCAACTTCCGCAAAATGTGGCCAGACCTCCCGGACAAGGAGAGGTGCCAGACATGTGCTTTTACCACCTGTCAATCCGACATAAGAAATGTGAGGGGAGACGGGAGGATCGCTTGAGCCGGGGAGGTCAAGGCTGCAGTGAGCCATGATTATGCCACTGCACTCCAGCCTGGACGACAGAGTGAGACCTGGTCTGGAAAAAAAAAGAAAAGAAAGAAGAGAAGCATGAGGACCTAATTCATTTTTCAGTGTTAGAATAAATTACATTTGTTTTCTGATAAAATTGCACATAACCCTTGAGCTACATACGCCCCATGTACCCTTTGTTTCCACGGTTAGCACGAGTGGTGGCGAACCGTGCCTGTTCCGTCCTGAGGCACATCAGGCATCCCCCAGAGCCCCCAGTTCCAGGAGGTGGGTCCCA
>NW_016814705.1:0-1587 GCF_001698545.2 Rhinopithecus bieti | reverse complement strand
GACTACAGGCATGCACCACCATGCCTGGCTAATTTATGGTTTTTCTTTTTTTTTTTTTTTTAGTAGAGACGGGTTTCACCATGTTGGCCAGCCTGGCCTCAAACTCCTGATATCAGGTGAGTGATGCACCCGTCTTGGCCTCCCAAAGTGCTGGGATTACAGGCGTGAGCCACCGCACCTGGCCTGGAATGTTTTATATATACAAATACATATACATAAGATTGTTTACAATAACGTGACTGCAGTACATGCTTTGCCCCATAGCTCCTTTGCTCTTTTTCCCCACTCAGTAATATATATTGTGGATATCTTTTTATATCAGTACATTTGATATCCATGGTTCATATCAGTAGTTTAAGTAGATACCTTATAAAAAGCTGTTTTAGGTGACTCAGGCCTGTCATCCCAGCACTTTGGGAGGCCAAAGCGGGTGGATCACCTGAGGTCAAGAGTTTGAGGCCAGGCTGGCCAACATGGTGAAACCTTGTCTCTACTAAAAATATAAAAAATTAGCCAGGCGTGGTGGCGTACACCTGTACTCTCACCTACTTGGGAGGCTGAGGCAGGAGAATTGCTTGAACCCGGGAGGCAGAGGTTGAAGCTGAAGTCAGCAGAAATCGTGCCATTGCGCTCCAGCCTGGGCAGCAGAGTGAGACTCTGTCTCAAAAAAAAAAAAAAAAAAAAGCTGTTATAATTCTTTTTTTCCTCATTCTAAAAGTAGTGGATATTTAAGGTAGAAAAACTTGGAAGGCATAGAGAAGTATAAAGAGAAAAACACAAAGCACCCACAATTCCAGCCCTTTGAAGTAGTTCTTTCCCATTTGGTCTGTTTCCTGGAAGAATAACTTGGTATAAAAAGGCCCTGAGAGGCAGGAAATTCCCACAGTCACGGTAATGACAGCCACTATTAAGTGAGCGCTTATCAGGAGCTTGGTGCTGGTGCATCCATGACCTTCAGTCCTAACTGCGACCTTGCAATGAAGCATGGACTGGGAGGCAGGTGCAGAACCTCTGGGGTTCATCCATCCCTGACACTACAGTATTGATGGTTCCCACTTCCTGAGGACCCTGCGTGCAAGACAGGTCACTGCCCTGATTATTCTCCCAACCCTTTTGCTGATGTCCTGCTCCTCCCCAGAACATTTCAAAAATTCTTCAACAGCTTGATATTTGAACTCCTACTGACTGTCCCATCTCCCTCCTTCATCTCCCCAGCCCACTAGACTGTAAGCTCCATGAGAGCAGGGACTGTATCCAGTGTGCCTGTGCTGTGCCAACCCATGACTAGCCTTTGGTCAATGCTTGTTGAATAAATGTATCTACCCAGCCACAAGCCAGTCTGCATCTGCTCCCACCTCATGGTCTTGGCTTATGACATTTCCCCTGCCTCAAGCGCCTTTTCTCATCATCACATCGTGTCTGTGGATACTATGTGTAGGGCATGCTTCAAGGCTCATCTCCTCCAAGCCTTTCCTGGCAGGCTCACCTCCCTCTACTGAAACCAGCCCTCGTCTCTTTATATTTTGATTTCTTCAACCATTCCCCAGATGATCTGCTGTTCACAATCTCACCTACAACATTTACTTT
>NW_016814704.1:0-1962 GCF_001698545.2 Rhinopithecus bieti | reverse complement strand
AGTGTTGGGATTATAGGCATGAACCACCGCTCACGCCTGGCCCCAAATTCCCTGTATTCTTTTTTCAAAATTGCTTTGGTTTTTCTAGGTCTTTTGCCTTTCCATATAAAGTGCAGAAACAGTATAATCCAGTGTAATTCTGCTAGGATTATATTGGAACTACATGTGCTAAGTTAGGAAGAATTTGTCTTCAGTAATACTGTATTTGCTTGTTCGTGAACATGGCGTATTTCGCCCTCTATTTAGCCTTCTTTAAGACTCTACAGCAGTACTTCATGGTGCTTATCACATATGTTTTAAGTTTTTTTTTTTTTTTGTTGCTATTGTGATTGGAGTGGTTGTAAAATTTTATTTCCAATTGTTTTATTGCGATTATGTAGGAACATTTTTATTATTGCATACTGATCTAGTATCCTACTGTCTTACTAAATTATATTGTTGTAGTCGTGTTGCTCTAGATAGGATTTTCTAGATGCATTATGCTGTCTGCAAATAAAGAAAATTTTATTTTTTGTTTTCTTATTTGTGGATGCCAGTTAGTCTTTTTCTTGCCTTGTTGTACTGGCAAGGAATGGAAGGGGACATCCTTGTTTTGTTTCTTTGGGGGGAAAACATTAAATTTTTACTGTTGAATGTGATATTAGCTGTAGGGTTTTTGTAGACTAATATCGAAGATGTTCCCTTCTGTTGCTAGTTTACTTCGAGAGCTCTTCCCTCTTCCCCCTACTTCATGTTTTAATGAATGGTCTGAGGATATAGGAAAAAACTCAGTTCCTCCTATACTCTCACAACACAGAACATTTCTGTAACAAAATGTGTGTGGCTTTTCCCCTGCATACCTGGCAAGCAATCAGTTCTGCAGTGGCTGCTAGTGTCCTCTAATTCAGTTCAATTCTGACATTATCTACCTGGAGATAGTTTCAGATCCCACAGATTGAGTGCTAAGTCCCACAAGACTATCCCCACTTCAGATGCCAGTGTAGGCCTCCGGAACTTTTGACTAACTGGCTATATAAATCGGGGTTCCCATGACCCACTCCTTGTTTCCATTAATTTGCCATAGTGGCACAGACCTCAGCAAACAGTTGGGTTTACTGTTTTATTGTAACGGGTACAGATGAAGAGATGCATAAGATGAGGTCATGTGGGAAGTGGCATGGAGCCTCCATGCCCTCTCTGGGCATGCCACCCTCTAGGGGCTTCTGCTTGTGCAGCTATCCAGAAGCTCTCCAAACCCTGTCCTTTTGGGTTTTTATGGAGGCATTATTACGTAGGCATGACTGATTAAATCATTGGCCACTGGTGATCAGCTTAACCTTCAATCCGTTTTCTCTACCCAGAGATTGGAGAATGGGGCTGAAAAGTCCCAGCGCTCTAAACATGCTTTGCTCTTTGCTGTGACCAGCCCTCATCCTAAAGCTACGTAGGGGGCTGCCTGCCCTGAGTTATCTCATTACATCCCCCATCCTAAAGCTACAAAGGAGGCTGCCTGCCTTGAGTTATCTTGTTAGCATACAAGAGACACTCAGGGCTGGGCGTGGTAGCTCACCCAGTAATAATCCCAGCACTTTGGGAGGTATCCCAGCACTTTGGGAGTGTAATCCCCGCACTTTGGGAGGCCAAGGTGGGCAGATCACCTGAGGTCAGGAGTTTGAGACCAGCCTGGCCAACATGGTGAAACCCCATCTCTACTAAAAAAGCAAAAATTAGCTGGGCATGGTAGTTCTTGCTTGTAATCCCAGCTACTGGGGAGGCTGAGGCAGAGAATCGCTTGAACCCGGGAGGCAGAGGTTGCAGTGAGCTGAGATCATGCCACTGCACTCCAGCCTGGGCAACAGAGTCTAAAGTAAATAAAGAAACCAAACTGACCTTTTTCTTATTTTTTTTTTTTTTTCTACTTTAAGAAAAGAAAGAAAAGGTTTTGAATTCTGGAAGCAATGCTTATCTGAATAGAACTATTGC
>NW_016814703.1:4896-18113 GCF_001698545.2 Rhinopithecus bieti | reverse complement strand
TACCTTGCGGTTAGATCGCAGACTGCTGTGTCAGCAATGAGAGAGGCTCCCTGGGCGTGGGACCCTCCCGGCCCGGTGTGGGATATATTCTCCTGGTGTGCCCGTTTGCTTAAAGCGCAGTATTGTGGTGGGAGTTTCCCGATTTTACAGGTGTTGTGTGTCTCAGTTCCCCTGGCTAGGAAAAGGGATTCCCTTCCCCCTTGCGCTTCCCAGGTGAGTTGATGCCTTGCCCTGCTTCAGCTCTCGCTGGTCAGGCTGCAGCTGCTGACCAGCACCAATGTTCCGGCACTCCCTAGTGAGATGACCCCAGTACCTCAGTTGAAAATGCAGAAATCACTGGTTTTCTGTGTCGCTTGTGCTGGGAGTTGGAGACTGGATCTGTTCCTATTCAGCCATCTTGCTCCGCCCCCAGAACATGAGTTCTTTATGCTGTTCTATCTCCTACAGCTCTTGCAGCTTCCTGGGTGCTTATTAATTCATCGTTATACTATGGAGTAAGCAGCCTATGGCTTCAACTTTATAACTAAATGCTACTATATATGTATGTTTATTTTTCAAAGATGCCAAATTAATAATTGTTAAGCTGTTAATTTGAAATCAGTGACATACTAGGTAATTTTAATGTGACACTTTTCAGTAACAATGCATAAAAAGATTACAGGCAGATTTATCAGGATACTAGAGTAATTATTCTTGCTGGTTTGTGGATACTTCTATTTTCTTGTGTTTACTTTTATTGACTTTTAAAATTTACTACAATTAGCATGACCTTATTAATTATATAGGAATATTCATTTAGGCTTAAAAATTCATTTAGGTTTAAAATTCATATATTGAAAGTTTCTCATTCCAGTCTCTAAAGAGAATGAGTATGTAAGATATGAGAATGAGTATATAAGATATGAGTATATAACTGTGGTATATAAGTTGCCATTCATAGCTATACAATAACGGTGGGTAACTTCAATACCTCACTGACAGCCTTGGACAGATCTTTGAGACAGAAAACTAACAAAGAAATTCTGGACTTAAATTTATCACTTGACCACCTGGACCTAACATCTTCAGAATACTCTACAAATAAACCACAGAATATACATTCTTCTCATTTGCACACAGAACATATGCCAAGATCAACCATATACTCGGTCATAAAGTAAGTCTCAATAAATTTAAAAAACTGAAATTATAACAACCATATTCTTGAATCACAGTGGAACAGAAATAGAAATGAATACCAAGAAGATCACTCTTCATATCAAACAATTACATGGAAATTGAACAACATACATCTGCATGACTTTTGGTAAACAGCAAAATTAAGGCAGAAAAGAAAAAAAAGTTATTTGAAATAAATGAAAGCAGAGAAACAATATACCAAAATCTGGGATGCAGCAAAACTAGTGTTAACAGGAAAATTTATAATGCTAAACATCTACCTCAGAAAGTTAGGACGATCTCAGATTAATAATCTAGCCTGGAGGAATTGGAAAAACAGAAATAAACTAACCCCAAAACTATCAAAATAAAATAAAAAAACTTAAATCAGAGCAGAAAAATTGATCCATGCAAAGAATCAATGACACCAAAAGTTGGTTCTTTGAAAGCATAAATTCGATTGATAGACCACTAGCTAGATTAACAAAGAATAAAAGAGAGAAGATCCAACTAAGCACAATCAGAAATGACAAAGATGACTGTGCTATTACATTTTTGTGTTGCTGTAAAGAAATACCTGAGGCTAGGTAATTTGTAAACAAAAGAGGTTTAATTATCTCACAATTCTGTGAGCTATAAAGGAAGCATAGTGCTGCCCTCTGCTCAGCTTCTGATGGGACCTTAGGAAGCTTAAAATCATGGCATAAGGTGGAGGGTAAGCAGGTACATCACGTGGCAAGGGTGTGAGCAAGAGAAAGAAGAGGTAGGTCCCAGAATCCTTTAAGCAATCAGATCTTGCATGAACTAACTCAGTGAGAACTCACTCATCACCAAGGGGATGGTGCTAAGCCATTCATGAAGGGTCTGCTGCCATAATCCAATACCTCCAACTAGGTCCCACATCCAACATTGGAGGTCACATTTCAACATGAGATTTGAGGGAGATAAACATCTAAACAGTATCAGTGACATTACAATGGATCCCGCAGAAATATGAAAGATCCTCAGAGACTATTATGAGCCACCTCTATGCACACTATCTAGAAAAAATCTAGAGGAAATTGATAAATTTTTGGAAAAACATAATCTCCCAAGATTGAATCAGGAAGAGAATGAAACCATGAACAGAGAAATATCAATTTCTGAAACTAAATCAATAATAAGAAATTTAACAATAAAAAAAGCTCTGGATGAGATGGATTTATAGCTAAATCCTACCGGGGTACAAGGAAGGCTTAGTACCAATTCTACTGAAACTATTCCAAAAAATTGAGGAGGAGGGATTCCTCCCTAATTCATTCTCTGAAGTGAGCATCACCCAGATACCAAAACCTGGCTAAGCCACAACAACAGCAACAAGAAAAAAACTACAGGCCAATATCTCTATGAACATAGACACAAAAAAAGATACTCAAGAAAATACTAGTAAATTTGATCCAGCAGCAATCAAAATAATTCACCATGATCAAGTAAGCATTCCTTCATGAGATGCAAGCTTGGTTCAACATATGCAAATCATCAATGTGATCCACCTCATAAAGAGAATTAAAAACAAAAGCCATATGATCATCTAAATGGATACAGAGAAAGCTTTCAACAAACTCCAACATCCCTTCATAATAAAAACCCTCAACAAACTATGCATCAAAGGAGAATAACTCAAAATAATAAAAAGCCATCTATGACAAATCCATAGCTAACATCACACTGAACAGGCAAAAGCTGGAAGCATTCTCCTTGAGAACTGGAACAAGACAAGTATAACCACACTCACCATTCCTGTTCAATACAGTACTGGAAGTCCTAGTCAGAACAATCAGTCAAGAGAAAGAAATAAAAGTCATTTAAATAGAAATAGAAGAAATCAAACTATTTCTCTTCCTTGATGATATTATTCTATAGCTAGAAAACCCTAAAGATTCTGCCAAAGTGTCTTGAAACTGATAAACAATTTCAGTAAAGTTTTAGAATACAAAATCAATGTATAAAAATCAATGGCATTTCTATACATCATTCAAGTTGATGTCCAAATCAAAAATTCAATTCCATTCACAATAGCCACAAAACAATAAAATACCTGGGAATACATCTAACCAAGGAGGAAAAAAGTCTCCATAAGAGAACTATAAAACATTGATGAAAGAAATCATAGATGACACAAATAGAAAATCATCCCATGTCCATGAATTGGAAGAATCAGTATTATTGAAATGGCCATATTGCCCAAAGTAGTCTACAGATTTAAGGCTAGTCTTATCAAACTGTTGATGTCATTTCTAACAGAATTAGGAAAAACTATTCAAAATTTCATCTGGAACTAAAAAAGAGCCTGAAAAACCAAAGCAATCCTTAGCTAAAAAAAGAAAACTGGAGACCAGGTGCAGTGACTCATGCCTGTAATCCCAGCCCTTTGGGAGGCCAATCCAGGCAGATAATAAGGTCGAGATTGAGACCATCCTGGCCAAAATGGTGAAACCCCATGTATACTCAAAATACAAAAATTAGCTAGGTGTGGTGGTGCATGCCTGTAGTCCCAGCTACTTGGGAGGCTGAGGCAGGAGAATCATTTGAACCTTGGAGGCAGAGGTTGCAGTGAGCCAAAATTGTGCCACTGCATTCCAGCCTGGGTGATAGAGCGAGACTCCGTCTCAAAAAAAAAAAAAAAAAAAAGAGAAAAAGAAAAAAGAAAACGAGGCATCACATTTCCTGGTATCAAACAATTCTATAAGGCGACAGTAACCAAAAGAGCACAGTACTGGTATGAAAACAGGCATATAGATCAATGGAACAGAATAGAAAACTCAGAAATAAAGCCATACACTTACAACTATCTGATCTTTGACAAGAACAACAAAAGTAAACAATGGGGAAAGGACCCTTTATTCAAAAAATGGTGCTTGGATAACTGGCTAACCATATGCAGAAGAATGAAACTGAACCCTTTTCACTGTATACAAAAAATTAACTCAAGATGGATTAAAGATTTAGATGTGAGACCTCAAATTATAAAAGTCCTAGAAGAAAACCTTGGGAATACCCTTCTTGACATTGGCCTTGGCAAAGAGTTTTTGACTAAGTGTTTACAAGCAATTGCAACAAAAACAAAAATTGATAAGTCAGACCTAATTAAACTAAAGACCTTCTATATAGCAAAGGAAACTATCAACAGGGTAAACAAATAACTTACAGAATGGGGGAAAATATTCACAAACTGTGCATCTGACAAAGGTCTAACACCCAGAATCTACAAGGAACATAAACAAATCAATAACCCCATTAAAAATGGGCAGCAGACATGAGCATGTCCGGAGCCATGAGGCCTGGAATTGGCCGACCTCTGTTGCTTGATCTCCACAAAGCAGAGACAAGATGGCACATTTCCGGGTTCTTTATTACAAACCTTTCCTGCGTGAGCCTAAAGTTTTTCCCGCATGCGCCTAAACCCTTCCCGCGCGCGCCTAAACCTTTCCCACGCCCGCGCAAGCCTTTCCCGCGAGCGCACAAACCTTTTTCCCACCCAGGAAGATATGCGGCCTACAGCGCAGGGAAGATCCCACGCCCGGGAAAATTACAAACTCACGGCACATGCGCAATTGTAATTTGAGAAAATCCGGCCTCCCCGTCACTGCCCTGGCCCAACCTCTTCCTCTGCCAGCCTATATAAGGCATTGCACTGCCACCATTAAAGGAAACTTGATCAGGCTATTTATCTTGTCTCCATTTCTCGTGTTTTCTTGTTTCCTCCATTCCCACTCCCCCTTCCAGGGCCCGTTCGACTGTCCTGCGGGTTGGGACATGAGCAGATGCCTCTCAAAAGAAGACATGAGTGGCCAACAAACATGTAAAAAAATGGTCATTCCTACCAATCATCAGAGAAATGCAAATCAAAACAACAGTGACACCAGTTAGAATGCTAGTACTAAAATTCTTACACCAGTCAGAATGATTGGTATTAAAAAGTCAAAAAACAACAGATGCTGGAAAGGCTGTGAAGAAAAGGGAATGCTTTACACTGTTGGTGGGAAAGTAAATTAGTTCAGCCACTGTGGAAAGCAGTTTAGAGATTTTGCAAAGAACTTAGAACTGCCATTTTACTCAGTTATCCCATTACTGGGTTTGTGTCTAAAAGAAAACACATTGTTCTGCTAAAAAGATACATACACTCATGTATTCTTCACAGTACTATTTACAATAGCAAAGACATGAAATGAACCTAGGTGCCCATCAACAGTGAATTGTATAAAGAATATGTGGCACATATACAGAACGGAATACTATGCACCTATAAAAATCAATGTAATCACGTCCTTTGCGGCAACATGGATGCAGCTGGAGGCCATTATCCTAAGCAAATTAATGCAGGAACAGAAGACCAAAACTGCATATTCTCAATAATAAGTAGGAACTAAACACTGCATACTCATGGACATAAAGTTCGCAAGAGTAGACACTGGCGACTACTGAAGGGTAGACCGAGGAGAGCTGGGTTGAAAAACTACCTATTGGGTACTATGCTCACTATCTGGGTGATGGGATCTTTCATAGTCTAAACCATCTCAGCATCACACAACATACCCGTGTGACAAACCTACTTATGTACCCCCTAAATCTGAAATGAAATTTGAAATTATATAAAAAATAAATTTTCATTTATGTTTTTAGTGAAGCTTCTGAAGTACAAAGATATCCCTAGAATATCATGTCATATAGGCATTAATTTCCATGTTATGAATTCACCAGTAAAATTGTTCCAGCAGAGAAGTAAACAACAAGGTAATGTTATTCAGGTAAAAGTAGAGAGGGAAAAGAAACTTGGGAACCAGTTCAGCAGCCAAAATGGTGCTAGAGCCCAAGCATGAGTTATTAAAGGCTGGTGGTTCCTCTCTCCTGACCCATTTCCATTCTTGTCCCTGATACTCTAGGATGTCAGTTTTTTTTCTTTTTTGACCATATACAGGAAAGGAAAACCCATTTATGAACTATTTTATTTCAAAATTTTAAAAATGTCAATTGATATAGGCTATGATCTACAGTAGTGCTTAATCTATTGACCTTTTTGTATCAAATTCCAACTTAAGATGCAAGCCTGAAGCCTATCTAATGCCAAATGTAAATGCAAGTGCTAATTTCAAAGGGCAAGTTTCAAAGAAAGACAAGTAGAAGAAAAGTATTTTAATTGCTATCTAAAAGGAGGCTGTGTTCTTGGGTGAATATTTTGTTGATGTATTTGGAGTAGAAACAGAGAGAGAAATAATTATGTAATTGTTAAGCTGCTTTCTAAAATTCCAGGGCTCCTTAACTGCAAAAACCTTTTGTTTTTCTCTGAGGAAATGAGAACATTTAGGCAAGAATCAGAGACAAGATTGAGAGACTGAATGGAGAAAATACAGAGAGAGCTGAGACCAATTGAAACTGAAGGGATTTCAGTAACGGGGAATTTATTCAGTTTCACTGCTTGTGGAGATATATAAATTCCTCTTCTCCATATTTCCATGAAGTCTCCATAAAAATTCTATTGAAATCTGTATGAGTTTGCTAGGGCTGCCATAACAGTGCCACAAACTGAGTGGCTGAAGTAATAGAATGAATTGTCTCACAATTATGGAAGTCTGAGATCAATGTGTTGGAAGGGCCACACTCTCTTTGAAGATACCAAGAAAGGATCTATTCCAGTCCTTTCTCCTTGGCTTGTGGCAGTGTACTTGTCTGGTTTTGTGTTCAAATTTTCCCCTTTTGATAAGGACAGCAGTTGTATTGGATTAGGGTCTGTGCTAAGTATTGCATTTTAATTTGATTGCTTACTTAGAGAGCTGATCTCTAAACAAAGTCTGGAAACTGTGGAGTTTAAGATTCAAAATATCTTTTTAGGAGGATACAACTTAACCTATTGTTGCAGGAATGAGGAGGTCCAGAGAGACCACGGGGTAAATACAGAAGAATTTATTGAGTCCCCTCAGAACCAGCAGATTAACATCTGAAAACTGGGCAAATAACAAAGACAGCACTTGACTTTTATACACACTTCTAAAAGGGGGTGGGTTAGCCTGAAACAACCTTATAGTGGCACGAAGCGTAGTGACATGAAAGCAAGGATACAGAGGCAGAACAAAGGCAGTTAATCAAATTGTGACAGGAGCAAAACCCAGAATTACATATGACTCTTGCTATGAAGCCCAGATGGCTGTTATCTAGGCTTGCTCAAAAGAGCCTTGCACAGGCTTATCTCATAACCTTTGCTATGGTGCCCAGACGGCTGCAGCCCAGGCCTGCTCAGGCATGTCTTATAACTTTCACTGTACTTCTCAGATAAAACAGAATACTCAAAGTTACTAGTTACAGAAAACAGGAATCTATAAACTCAAAAAACATACAGAGCAAGGTACAATCACACGGAGGAGGGTGGGATTCAAGGGGGAATATTACTTATTCTTATGTTGAGGGAGTGCTGGGAGAGCCTCCAGAGGACATTTCTTTGAGCCTCGGCTTGATAACGATATATCAAGACTTCACCTGGGTCCGGGCTTTGCCTACTACTGGATTTGGATGAGTCAGCCTAATATAGAGAGCTTGTTTTTTTTTTTTTCTCTCTTTTTAAATTTTGTTTTTCTTCTTTCTCTAATTTCCACCTCACTATAACAATCTGCCCTCTGTGCCCCACCCCAATTTCAAGTCTTTCCTATGTGCAAAATATGTTCATTCCAACAAAAATCTTAATAATTCCAGCATTAACTCTCTTGGGCCAAAAATCTCATTAAAATTTCATCAACTCAGCATCTCAAATCTCAATATCTAAACCATTGAAATAAATTGGAGTATGATTCTGGGGAAAAAGATTTGAAATTGTCTGTTTCCAAAATACAACGGAACAGGTATGGGATACATATGTCTATTCCAAAAGGGAAAAATAGAAAAAAGAGATACACACACACACACACACACACACACAGAGAGAGAGAGAGAGAGAGAGAGAGAGAGAGAGAGAGAGAGATCATGGTGTCCCAAGAAAATTCCAAATCTAGCAATCTAATCAAATTTTATTAGATTCTAAGGCTAGGGCATAATCCTCTTTGGCTTGATGCTCTGTCCTCTAGGCCCACCAGGGTGACAGCCCCACCCTCATGATCAGTTTTTGCTTTTCTTGAAAGATAACACAAATTCATATTCAAGTAGCTTTATAAAACCATTTCTTTCCTGTAGAATCCCTGAAGTCCAAAAGCCTTCTTTCATTTCAGCTTCTCCCTTCTTTCTTCAGTGCAAGCTGGCAGTGTTTCTCTTAAGATTGTTGACTACAACCACAAGTAACATACCTAATCTTTTTAAAACAGAGTTGTCAATCACAAGCTTTAAGTTCTCTCTAGAGCATGTTTTCTCTTTTTTTTTTTCAATATAAATAGGTAGAGAATTGTACAAATCTTCCAGTTCTAGTTTCTCTCTGCTTAACATTCAATTCTTCAATTATCTCTCTTCTCTCACAGTTTATCATAAGCAGAAAGGAGAAATCAGGTAATACCTTCAACACTTCACTTAGAAAACTCCTCTAAATATCAAGTTCATCACTTACAAGTTTACGTTCCACAAAACAGTGGAACACAATTCAGCCAGGTACTGTACTACTTAATGATAAGGATTGCCTTCTTTTCCAGTTTTCAATAACATGTTTCCAATTTCCATCTGATACTTTATAAGAAGCACCTTTAATATTCATATTTCTAGTAACAGCCTCCATGGGCAAACTCTGCTTTTTATATTATGCACCTTGAAACTCTCTTAGCCTCTACCCATCTTTCATTTCCAAAGCTATTTTCACATTTTGAGGTTTTTTCTATAGCAACACTCCACTTCCTATTACCAAAATTTGTATTAGAGTTTTAAGATTGAAATTTGCAGAGCAGACCAGATGGGCTGGAAACTTGGGCAGTTTTTATACTGCAGTCTTAAAACCAAAACACTTTTTCTCTGGGAAACATCAGTATTTGTTCTTAAGGCCTTTCACCAATTGGATGAGGTCTACTCACATTAGAGAGAATAATCTGCTTTATTTGAAGCCTACTGATTTAAATTATTAATTTCTGATGAGATTAAAAACTTAGGTAGAACATACTTCCACAGCCACATCTTTACTGGTGTTTGAGAAAACATCTGGGTACCACAGTCTAACCAAGTTAATATATTATATTAACCACCACACACTCCAATGTTGGGAACAGGCCCCCAAAAATCTGGCCATCAACTGTCCCCAAAACTGGCCATAAACAAAATCTCTGCAGCACTGTGACATGTTCATGATGGCCATAATGACCACACTGGAGGGTTAAGGGTTTACTGGAATAAGAGCAAGGAAAACCTGGCCCACCCAAAGTGGAAAACCACTTAAAGGCATTCTTAAACCACAAACAATAGCATGAGCAATCTGTGCCTTAAAGACATGCTTCTGCTGCAGATAACTAGTCCAAACCATCCCTTTATTTCAGCCCATCCCTTGGTTTCCCATAAGGGATGCTTTTAGTTAATCTAATATCAATAGAAACAATGCTAATGACTGGCTTGCTGTTAATAAATATGTGAGTAAATCTCTGCTTGAGACTCTCAGTTCTGAAGGCTATGAGACCCCTGATTTCCCACTTCACACCTCTATATTTCTGTGTGTGTGTCTTTAATTCCTCTAGCAGTGCTCTGTTAGGGTCTTCCTGACCAAGCTGGTCTTGGCAAGTGGCACTCATTTGTCGGAGCTTGAATCCAGGTCGAAGGGTTGCTGGAGCAACAGTTGGAGAATGTGGAACTAAGCTGGAGGACACCCGAGTACTCTTAAAGCAATCCTCTTGGTGAGTAACAAGGTGAGCTCAGAAGCATCAGGGTAATAATGGGACAAGCATGGGCTCTGGTTCATTCCACTTTGGAACTTTTTCACACTAGTGAGGAGAAAGGAGAGCATAATGAAGTAACAGAAGAGGTTACATAGCAGGTTTGTTTGCCAGCTAAAGCTAAAGAGGCAGAGGAGGAAGAGGTTCATCCCTATCCTTCTGCACTCCCTCATTATTATTTTCAAAAAAAGAGTGGCCTGACCCTCCAGATCTTTCTTTTCCAGAGGACACTGGGCAAAAAGTAGTTGCCCCAGTGACTGTTCGAGCAGCACCTCGAGCAACCACTCTTAGTTCTATTCAGTCAGGAATTCAGCAAGCTAGATGAGAGGGTGATTCAGAGGCTTGGCAGTTCCCTGTTAGAATATACCCCCCAAATCAACAGGGAAACATTATAGCTACATTTGAGCCTTTTCCTTTTAAATTAGTCAAGGAATTTAAACAAGCTCTTCTTACTAAAGAAGAATGTAGAAATAATCAGCTAGTCAGGCAGCCAGATAGGGGAAAAAAAGAAAACTGCTGAGTCTGAAATATGTCCAAAATGTAAAAAAGGAAAATGCTGGGATAATCAGTGCCACTCTAAGTTTAATAAAGATGGGAACCTGATTTTGGGAAATGCCACGTGGGGCCTGTCCCGGGCCCCATTCCAAATGGAGCATTTCCAGCTCAGGCCATTCCCTCACCCCCGTACAATGTCTCTCCCCTGCCACAGCCAGTAGTGCCACAGTAGATTTATGCTGCATAAAAGCTGTGAGCCTTCTGCCTGCGGAACCCCCACAAAAGGTCCCAACAGGAGTCTGTGGACCCTTGCCAGTGGGGATGATAGGATTACTTTTAGGAAGGTCTAGTTGAAATTTAAAAGGGGTACAAATACATACAGCAGTCATTGATTCAGATTATAATGGGGAAATTCAAATTGTTATATCTACTTCTGCTCCCTGGAAAGTAGAGCGAGGAGGGCGCATAGTACTGCTTCTGATTGTGCCAAATGTGGAAATGGGAAAAAGTGAAATGAAATGAACAGGAGGATTTGGAAGCACAAATAAACAAAGCAAGCAGCTTATTGGGTATATCAGATTATTGATAAATGTCCTACATGTGAAATAACTATTCAGGGTAAGAAATGTAAAGGTTTGGTAGATATAGCAGTGGACATTTCAATCATTTCTCTACAAAACTGGCTGTCTGCATGGCCAATTCAACCAGCTCAATTTAACATACTTGGAGTTGGTAAAGCCCGTGAAGTATATCAAAGTAGCTATATTTTGCATTACAAAGGGCCCAATGAACAATCTGGGACTATCCAACCAATTATAACTTCTGTACCTATAAATTTATGGGGAAGAGATTTATTGCAATAATGGGGAGCACAAATTCTAATTCCAGAACAATTATATAGCCCTCAAAATCAACCTATGATGCATGAAATGGGGTATGTCCCTGGTATAGGACTAGAAAAAAAAATTACAAGGTTTGAAAGAATCATTTCAATTGGAAAGACAAAGTTCCTGTCAAAGATTAGGACATCATTTTTGGTGGCGACCATTGTTAAGCCTCCAGAACCTATACCTTTAAAATGGTTAACAGATAAGCCAATTAGGATAGAACAATGACTGCTAAGTAAAGAGAAATTGGAGGCATTAGAGGAATTAGTTACTGAACAATTAGAAAATGATCACATAGCTCCAACATTTTCCCCCTGGAATTCTCCAGTTTTTGTAATGAAGAAAAAATCAGGTAAATGGAGAATGTTAACTGACATAAGAGCCATCAATTCAGTTATAAAACCTGTGGAACCATTACAGCCAGGATTGCCTTCTCCTGCTATAATACCAAAAAATTGGCCTTTAATAGTCATAGATTTAAAAGACTGTTTCTTTATAGAAGCATGACTTACAATCCTTTGGGTATATCCCCAGTAATGGGATGGCTGGGTCAAAGGGTATTTCCAGTTGTACATCCTTGAGGAATCGCCACACTGTTGTCCACAATGGTTGAACTAGTTTACAGTCCCACCAAGAGTGTAAAAGGGTTCCTATTTCTCCACATCCTCTCCAGCACCTGTTGTTTCCTGATTTTTTAAATTATTGCCATTCTAAATGGTGTAAGATGGTATCTCATTGTGGTTTTGATTTGTATTTCTCTGAATGCGAGTGACGATGAGCATTTTTTTCATGTGTCTGTTGGCTGTATGAATGTCGTCTTTTGAGAAATGTCTGTTCATATCCTTTGTCCACTTTTGGATGGGGTGGTTTGTTTTTTTCTTGTAAACTTGATTGAATTCTTTCTAGGTTCTAGATATTAGCCCTTTGTCAGATGAGTAGATTGCAAAAATTTTCTCCCATTCTGTAGGTTGCCTGTTCACTCTGATGGCAGTTTCTTTTGCTGTGCAGAAGCTCTTTAGTCTAATTAGATTCTATTTGTCAATTTTGGCTTTTGTTGCCGTTGCTTTTGGTGTTTTAGACATGAAGTCCCTGCCCATGCCTATGTCCTGAATGGTATTCCCCAGGTTTTTTTCTAGGGTTTTTATGGTTTTAGGTCTAACATTTAAGTCTCTAATCCATCTTGAATTAATTTTCATATAAGGAGTAAGGAAAGGACCCAGTTTCAGCTTTCTACTTCTGGCTGACCAATTTTCCCAGCAGCATTTACTAAATAGGGAATCGTTTCCCCATTTCTTGTTTTTGTCAGGTTTGTCAAAGATCAGATGGCTGTAGATGTGTGGTATTATTTCTGAGGACTCTGTTCTGTTCCATTGGTCTGTATCTCCGTTTTGGTACCAGTATCATGCTGTTTTGGTTACTGTAGCCTTGTGATATAGTTTGAAGTCAGGTAGCGTGATGCCTCCAGGTTTGTTCTTTTGGCTTAGGATTGTCTTGGCAATGTGGGGTCTTTTCTGGTTCCATATGAACTTTAAATCAGTTTTCTTCCAATTCTGTGAAGAAAGTCATTGGTAGTTTAATGGGGATGGCATTGAATCTATAAATTACTTTGGGCAGTATGACCATTTTCACAATATTGATTCTTCCTATCCATGAGTATGGTATGTTCTTCCATTTGTTTGTGTGTTTGTGTCCTCTTTGATTTCACTGAGCAGTGGTTTGTAGTTCTCCTTGAAGAGGTCCTTTACATCCCTTGTAAGTTGGATTCCTAGGTATTTTATTCTCTTTGAAGCAATTGTGAATGGAAGTTCATTCCTGA
>NW_016814703.1:0-4456 GCF_001698545.2 Rhinopithecus bieti | reverse complement strand
AAAAAAAAAAAAAAAAAAAAAAAAAAAAGAAAATGTGGCACTGTGGCACATATACACCATGGAATACTATGCAGCCATAAAAAATGATGAGTTCTTTCCTTTGTAGGGACATGGATGCAGCTGGAAACCATCATTCTCAGCAAACGATCACAAGAACAGAAAATCAAATACCGCATGTTCTCACTCATAGGTGGGAATTGAACAATGAAATCTCTTGGACACAGGAAGGGGATCATCACACACCAGGCCCTTTTGTGGGGAGGGGTAAGGAGGAGGGATAGCATTAGGAGATATACCTACTGTAAATGACGAGTTAATGGGTGTAGCACACCAACATGGCACATGTATACATATGTAACAAACCTGCATGTTGTGCGCATGTACCCTAGAACTTAAAGTATAATAATAATAATAATAAGACTGTTTCTTTACTATCCCTTTAGCTGAGCAAGACAGTGAATGGTTTGCATTTACAATTCCTGCAGTAAACAACCTGCAGCTGCTAAAATTTTTCATTGTTTTACAGATGGGTCTAGTAATGGTAAAGCTTCTTATTCTGGCTCAAAAAGTACAGTTTTCCAGATACCCTATACTTCAATTAAAAAAGCGGAGCTTGTAGCTCCAACTGAGGTATTGACTGCTTTTTATATGCCTATTAATGTGATTTCTGATTCTTCATACATGGTTCATTCCACACAGTTAATTAAAAATGCTCAGTTAGTATTTCATACAGATAAACAACTGATGACAAAAATAAAAAAGGGGGAGTAAAAGGGATTATGGGACAGCCCATACACAATTGAGTCTAGCATTATTAACTTTAAATTTTTTGATCCTGCCCAAAGGCCAAATGTTATCAGCAGCTGAACAGCATCTACAGAAACAAGCTGCAAAGACAGAAACAGAACAATTGGTTTGATGGAGAGATCCGATAACAAAAATTTGGGAAACAGGTTAAATAATAACTTGGGGTAGAGGTTATGCTTGTGTTTCTCCAGGATCAAATCAACAGCCGATTTGGATACCATCAAGACACCCGAAACCTTATCATGAGCCAGATCCTGAGGAAGAGATTCTTGGAGGATCCTGAGGACCCCTCAGTTGCAGCCATGTCAAGACTGACGCTGAGGCGGACCCCAACTGTCATGAGCAACACCCATTGAACACAGCCTCCCACCTGGGGACGGATCAAGAAGCTGTCACAGAAAGCAGAAGAAAACCTGAGGAAAGCAGGACAGCCAGTCACAATGAGTAATTCAATGGTAGCTATGATAGTGGTGATCACCACTGCCATGAGTATTTCCTCAATAAGGACTGACACAGAAAACAATTATAACTATTGAGCATATTTATCCAATGATGATTGTGCTTTTAATCTGTGTTGTTTGTCATTGTATAGTCTGCAGATGTGGATCCTGACTCCTGCAAGAAGTAGCTCACTGTGACAAAGCTGCCCCTGCTTTTATCGCTTCCCAAATGGAAGAAGGGGGACATGTTGGGAACAAGCCTGTTTGGGGCCATAAACAAAATCTCTGCAGCACTGTGACATGTTCATGATGGCCATAATGCCCACACTGGAAGTTTAAGGGTTTACTGGAATAAGTGCAAGGAACACCTGGCCCAACCAGGGCAGAAAACCGCATAAAGACGTTCTTAAACCACAAATAATAGCATGAGCAATCTGTGCCTTAAAGACATGCTCCTGCTGCAGATAACTAGCCCAACCCATCCCTTTACTTCAGCCCATCCCTTGGTTTCCCGTAAGGGATACTTTTAGTTAATCTAATATCAATAGAAACAATGCTAATGACTGGCTTGCTATTATTAAATATGTGAGTAAATCTCTGCTTGAGACTCTCAGCTCTGAAGGCTGTGAGACCCCTGATTTCCCACTTCAAACCTCTATATTTCTGTGTGTGTGTCTTTAATTCCTTTAGCAGCACTGGGTTAGGGTCTCCCTGACTGAGCTAGTATTGGCACTCCAACAGTACTATACACTTAAAATTCATTTTGTAATACGACACAGACACAATCCTGCTATAAAATGAGTATAGGATGAGAACAGAAACTTCCCAGGGAAATGAGAACCTCTAAATCACCCACTTCTAAGTTGTGGGACTTTAGAAAAGTTACTCAACTTCCATGTTCTTTTCTTTTTAATTAGAAAAGAAAGGAAATACTGCTGTTGTGAAGATTAACGTGGGTAATATATCTAAACTTCAAGGTACATAGCAGTACGCAAAATATGTTGATTTTATTTCTCTTTCCTTTAGTTTTAGACTCTGGAAATGAGACAACATAAGCTTTGGAAATGAAATAATATAAGGATATTTACTATCTCTCATATTGATTAGTTTAAAAATATGGTGACCCAATAGCTCCCCTAAAGTTATTAGCAAGAAACTATATAGATCAGTAATTAAATATTCAGTAGGCACTATGGATTCTGAATTTGTGCTTGCTGAATGTTATTTATGAGTCTGGTTAATCATTGAAAGGATATAATTAAAAATTCATGAGTAAAGCAGCTGAATAATCTTATAGGGTTGCATTATTTTAATCTTTGTCTAAAATGTGCATTAGATATTAATATTAGGTACTTATGATTTGCTGCTTATTAATTGAATGGACAAAACTTTAGGTTCACTTATGGGAAAGCCCAGATATTTAGATTATTGTAGTGTTGTTTAGAATCACTGTGTGTCAGGAAACATTTGAAATAAAGGCTCTGGAAGTACAGTTTAACAAATCAAATATAAAGTAATGGCAAATATCATGCTCAGAGTTTAGTATGCATCAGAAATTTTGGAAATTACTTATCATCAGGTTTCTAGGAATGATTTTGCACAGTAGACTTCTCCCATATATAGAATTGTTTCTGACCTAAAACTGAATTTCTTTTCAGATGGATATTCTAGTTAAATGCCCAGAGGCTACTATAAAGTGGAGTAAATAAGTAGACTCTTGAGATATTTATAAATTAGAATATATTTGTAGAAAAAACAAGTGAAAATTCAATAAAAATGTTGACATGTTGTCAAATAAATCAGTGAAAAATAGTCATCTTATACCCAAAACTCAGAAATAATCACTATCATTCAAATCAACCATGATAAACAAAGATAAACAAGTGGAGAAAAGCTGAACCAGAATTTCTGAAAGCAATACTTCTGAGTCCTTCGTACCAGAAACAGCATTTTCATGAACAAGCTATGGAATTTATATGAAATTTTCAAATAGGGCTCTTCCAATGAGCATTTTAGAAATGGCTTTCTCTAGGGTTACACTTAGGCTAGATGACAATTTTGCCTAAGGAATGAACTAAAGGCTGCAGGTTAAGCTCAGGTGTTCACACTTCAGAACACTGTTTTTGCTGCTTCTTTCATTCAGTTTCTTAGACTTGAAATCCAAGAGTCATCTTGATTCCTCTCTTTCCCTTCTGCTCATACTATATATCCAATTCATCAGCAAATCCTCTCACTCTGCCTTCAACATCTATCTCAAATTAAACTGCTTTTCACCATTTTCACTCTGTCACTCTCTTCCCATGATTTACAGCAATCGCCTTCTAACTGGTCTCACAATTTTTAATCTTAACCCTTCACTGTCTCTTCTCCATACAGCAGACAAGTGTACTTTAGAAATCAAGCCATGTTTCCCTCTAGCACAAAATCTTCTGATGGTTTTCTATTACACTTATAATAAAAATTTAAAATTCTTAACATGACTTTGAAAGGTCTACTTGATCTGACCCTCTTCCTTCATCCCATGCTTTCCCAATTGAGCTTACTCCACTCCAGCCTCTTAAGGATTAATTCTACCCCTTAAAGAAGCTAAACTTGACGGGGCTCGGTGGCTCATGCCTATAATCCCAGCACTTTGGGAGACGGAGGTGGGTGGATCATGAGGTCAAGGGATCGAGAACATCCTGGACAACATGGTGAAACCCTGTCTCTACTAAAAATACAAAAAATTAGCTGGACGTGGTGGAGAGCACCTGTAGTCCCAGCTACTCAGGAGGCTGAGGCAGGAGAATGGCGTGAACTCTGGAGGCGAAGCTTGCAGTGAGCTGAGATCATGCCACTGCACTCCAGCCTGGGCAACAGAGCAAGATTCTGTCTCAAAACAAAACAAAACAAACAAACAAAAAAAAACAAAACAAAACAAAAGGAAACTAAACTTATTATTCTTACTCTTCCATCTATCTGGATGCTCTATTTAGATTTTCACATAGGTTTCTCCTTTAAGTCAGTGAATTTTTCCCTTGCTTTCTCCCTTTCTATCCTTTAACCTACTTCATTTTTATGGCACTTACCATTATATGAAATTGTACTGTTTATTTATTGTTTACTGTTTATTGTGTGTCTTCTTCAACAGGAAATGAGCTCTCAATAAAATGGTAAGTCTTTTAGGCTTTTATTCACTGATACATCCCAATTCCTGAAGTACCCATCAA
>NW_016814702.1:595926-621051 GCF_001698545.2 Rhinopithecus bieti | reverse complement strand
ACAAATCATTCTACCAAAGAGACACATGCACTGGTATGTTTGTTGCAGCACTATTCACAATAGCAAAGACATGAAACCAACCTAAGTGCCCATGAAAGAGAATGAAATCATGTCCTTTGCAGCAATATGGATGCAGCTGGAGGCCATTATCCTAAGTTAATTCATGAAGGAACAGAAAACCAAATACTATGTGTTCTCACTTATAAGTGGGAGCTAAACATTGGGTATGCAGAGACATAAAGATGGCAACAATAGAAACTGGGGACTACCAGAGGGGAATGGGAGTGAGCAGGGCAAGGGTTACAAAACTAACTCTTGGGTACTGTGCTCAGTACCTGGGTGCCAGGATCATTCATACCCCAGACCTCAGCATCACGCGATATATCCAGGTGACAAACCTGCACATGTACTGGCTGAATCTAAAATAAAAGTTGGGACAAAAAAATCACTTGCTATATGAAAAAAAAAAGGTACTAAAAATAGGAAATGCAAAATAGGATTAGAAGGAGCAAAATCCTAGTAAATAACAAATCAATATATTGATTGAAAAATATGAATGTGATCATTATGCCTATGAAAGGCAAAGAGTCTCAGATAAAGAATAACCATGTGGCATTTAGAAATAATATTCTTAATGAAGATGACATAGGAAGACTGAAAATAAGGAGCAGAAAAATAATGAAAATATTACCAAAATGAAAAGTCACATAGATATATTGGTATCAGATATAATTAAAGCAAAAAGGGACAAGGAGGAATATTTCATACCGATGAGAGAGGCAATCTGACAAGAAGATATAACAATCATAAACATTTATGTACTCAATAACATAGCTTCAAAGTAGAGAAAGGAAAAAGTGATGGAACTACCATGAGAAATTGACAGAGCCAATGAAAATATTTAATAGTGCTCTCAGAAACTGATAAATCATGCAAGCCAAACATCAATGAGTATATAGAGAATTGAAGTAATGCAAATAACAAACCTGGTCAAATAAGATTCTCTGTACCCAGCAAACAGAGAATACACATTTTTATCAAATACAAGAAGTAGTTACAAATGTTGACCATGTATTAGGCCACAAAAATAGTCAACAAATTCCAAAAATTGATATTATATATCCCATATGGCCTGAACTCAGGAGGGAAGGCTGAGTACATTGGTACAGCTGTAATAAAAGTAGTTTGCAGGTGTTGTATTCTTTAAATTTAAAAATCTGTTTTATATTTTATTTTAAATTTCCTTACAGTAAAATTCACTGTTTGTGATGTGCAGTTTTGTAGGTTTTGACAGTGATGAGCCCACCATCACAGTCATGCTGTAGAACAGTTCCATCACTCCAAAAATTCTATCATGCTATCCCTTTGATGTCATCCTCTTCCCCAACTCCAATCCCTGGTAACCATTGATCCAAGTTCCCATCTAATAGAATAGTTTCGGCTTTTCCAGGATGTCATATCAAGAAAATCATAAAATATGTAGCCTTTGGATCTGACTTCTTTTCTTTAACTAAACGCATTTGAGATTCCCTGTTGTTCCATGAATAGTCTGTTCTTTGTATTGCTGAGAAGTATCTTATGAAACAGATGTGCCATAGTTTTGTTAATGAAAGACATCTTGGTTGCTTCCAGTTTTTAGTGATAATGGATAAAACTGATACAAACATTTACCTATAGGTTCTTGTGTTAACATACATTTCCATTTCTCTTAGGATACTTTGGAGTGGGATTGTTGAGTCATATGGTAAGTGTACGCTTAACTTTATAAAAAACTACAAAACCAGACTGATATCCCAGGTGTGGTGCCATTTTTCATTCTCACTAGTAACGTATGATTTCCAGTTGTTCTACATCCTGGTCAGCACTAGCTGTCATTTATTTCCATAGCCATTCTAGTAGGTGTGTAGTGATATCTCATGATTTTAATTTGCATTTCCCTAATGATTATACTGAATATCTTTTCATTTGCTTATTTGCCATTCATATATTTTCACAGTGAAGAGTACCTTTAGGTTTTTTGCCCATTTAAAAAAGAACTTTAGGTGTTCTCTTATTGTTGAGTTCTGAGAGAGTTCTTTTTTGGGGTACAAGTCCTCTGGGGGAAATGGATGTTTCACTCTGATGGCTGCAATTTTCTCAGAACAGTATGAAGCAAGAGTGAGGATGAGGTAGGAAGTATAGGAAGTTTAAGGAAAAAGAAAAAAATATAAAATAGCCTCCTGAAGCAGAAGGGAAGTGAACTGATTAGGGATGCACGCTATGATTGCCTGGTGGCATCAGGGCCCTCTTGAGCCTTGTGGTTATGTAGTTAAGCTGGGACCAGTCACCGTGGTCATTTTTTTTTCAGCCATGATTAGTTGCATGAGTGGAGGGATGAAATAGGTGGAGGAGTAATTTTAATTAGGGCTTTAGTTTTGCCAAGTAGGTATAAGAAAACAGAAGTGGAGGAAGGGAGTTGAAGGGACACGCAAGGAATAAATTACAGCGACTGACCATGGAATCTAAGTGAAGTCAGAATGGAAGAGAACAAGGATGAGGGACAGTGAAAAGGGGTTAGGATCAAACATTGGAGGTTCTAGCATAGCCAAAGGATTGTGGGGGTTGGGTACAAGAGGGAGGGAAACCGGGAGGCAGAAGACAGTTGTCTGAGGGAGAATGCTTGCTATCCAGGAAATGTCAAGGTTACAGTTCCCAGTAATGATTGAGGCATGGTCATAGATATGAGTGTGCCTGAGTTGGGTAGGAAATTCCAATGGGAAAAAAAAATCACTGGAAGAAGACTGTTCAAGGAACTGTGAGGCCAGAGTCACTACTACAGGGTAGTAGTAAAGAGAGTGGCAGTGAGCCACGAGCTAAGTTAAGGGAGTGACCTTGAGGTCAATAGCTGACAGTGGCAATAGATGAAGTGGAAGGCATATCTGATGATATGAAAGTCAAAACTTTTTTTTTTTTTTTTTTTTTTGAGATGGAGTTTCGCTCTTGTTGCCCAGGCTTGAGTGCAATGTCATGATCTCGGCTCACCACAACCTTGACCTCCTGCCTCAGCCTCCTGAGTAGCTGGGATTACAGGCATGTGCTACCATGCCTGGCTAATTTTGTGTTTTTAGTAGAGGCAGAGTTTCTCCATGATGGTCAGGCTGGTCTCAAACTCCCGACCTCAGGCTATCCACCCACCTCGGCCTCCCAAAGTGCTGGGATTACAGGCGTGAGCCACTGTGCCCAGCCAAATTTTTTTTTTTTAATGGAAGAGGAAGGGAGAATGATCTAGAAGCTTCTATGAAAAGGAGAAAAGCAGTGACTCTACCTCCAGGGGCACTGAATGTATGTGAGAAGAAGCTGAGCTTGGATCAAGTGATGTGGTCAGGAGAGGAAGGGAAGCTACTAGGACCCCAGAAAGTTGGCCTGGGATTGGAATCCTAGGAGGGGAAAAGGTTGACTTCTGGCTACAGAGGGACATACAGAGAGGTGTTTTTTGAAGGACTCCATGGATTTATCTAGAACTGTGCGGCTCAATGCAGCAGCCACTGGCCACATGTGGCTAACTTAAATTTAAACTCATTAAAATAAAAAGTAAATAAATAAAGTAAAATTCAGTTCCTCCGTCATAGTAGCCACAGTACAATGCTCAGTAGCCACAGTAGTGGTCAGTGGCTCTTGTACTGGACAGTGCAGATGTAGAACATTTCTATCACTGCCAAACGTTCCGATAGCCACGGTGACATTAGGGCCATGGGCGCTGAGAGTGGCCGCACCGTATCTTCTCTTATCCCTAGACCTTTCTGTAGAAATATGAAGAGCAACCACAGTGCTCAGCCATGCTGTGAGGAATTAAGAGAAGGGACTGTACTGAGTTTAGGAAGAGATGGAAAGGGAAGGGCAGTGGCTCCTCCCTTGGCGGTGGCCGCCATCCTGGAGCTGCGGGAAGGGAGCTGTAGTCAAAACGAACAGGCCGAGAAGGAAGCTGAAGAGCTGGAGTGGAGGTCAGGTTTCTGAGCCTCCTGGAGGCTGCACCTTCAGATGATCAGATATGTGGCAGGAGTGGGAAGGGGACACAGAATGAAGGGGGATCCGTTTCTCTAATCCAGCGAGTGGGAATTACACTGTGGCATCATTTTATGCCCAAAGCTGGGAAGGCCTGAGCGTGCTGGTTACGTAGATAGAAAAGTCATTTCTATTCATTTCTGTAGAATGTATTTATCTTTGGCTGCTCCCCAAGTGCGTGCTTCTTAAGGGGTCACGTGGGTAATGTGTGTGGTAAATAATCAGTGCTGCTTGAACATTTATGCCTCTTCCTCTCTGTCTTGTGCGTGAAGGGCCACATCTGACACGCTGACCTCAGGGATATGTTGCTGCCATAAGATTTTAACCCCGATATATGAAATTTGACAATTTAGAGGCATAGAATAGAATCATGCTTAGTTTTTGAGAGTCCATAAACATTGAAGAGTAACATTATTTACTTTCACTACCCCCAAAAGGAAAGCTCTCTGAAAATTAAATGACTAGTTTTACGTTCTTAAAGTGTATATATTTGGTAAAATGGTCTCATTTCTTGCTTCCCCCAACTCAAAAGGGACAAAGTGATAAATTCATAAGTAAATACATTTTTTTTTTTGGTGAAGATCTGGAGACTTTAATATGGGATTTATGATGGCTAAAGAGCATTACCTATCCAAGAGCAACCTGTAATCAAGGGAGGAAGTTATGAGTTTTTGGTTCATTTTGTGGTCAACCTGATTCCTTCTAGTTTTGTCTCTGGCCTAAACTGTGAGAGAAAATAATTGGAAATGCTATGATGAAAATAATAGAACGATTCCTCTTGTTGCCATGGTGACAAGAATAAATTGAATCCATTGCTCTGAAAAATTGCCCGAAAGTGTACTTTAGCATTCCACAGTGGGTGTATTTATTGAGAATTTTAATCTGTCAGCTTCCATCAAAATGGTGCAGCACTCAGAGAAATGGTTCACATCTATACTTTTAGCTGGTTTTTGTTATTTATTTTTTAAAATTTTATAGATCTGGGGGTACTTGTGCAGGTTTGCTGTGTGGGTATATTACATAATGGTAAGGGTTAGGCTTCTAGTCTACCCATCACCCAATTATTGTAAAAGAAAGCAACCATCACTATGTTGAAAATTTAAGTAATTTTCTAAAAGCATCCTGCCAGGTACAAATCTAAAAGCCGATTACAGTTTTGTTTCCACTGTCATGGAAAATATCATTGTCAGCACCAACCGAGTTTTGGATGATTTTTCAGGTCATTGACAATCATTAGTATGGTACAGGACTCAAAAGATCTGGTTGCGAAACCAAAGGATGTGGATTCCCAATCTCATTCAGTGTAAAACAGTCATATAGGATTACAAGAAGAAATAAACCCTAGTGCCTCAGCTTTTCTGTTTAATTTTTGGTAATGAGCATTTTAATAATAGTGATAGTTAGCATGTACAAGATGCACCAAGCATCTTGTGGATGTTGTCCACGCTTTTAACAGCAACTCTTAACATATAAGTATTATCATCTATAGTTTGCAGATAGAGGAGACTGAAACTCAGAGAGGTAAAGCAACTTGCAGCAGCAAAGTGACGATTTGCTGTCGATTTAAGAAGGCTGGGATTTAAGCGCCGGCTGCATCTGGCTCTAGACTCGTGGCGCTCCTGACACTGCAATGCTGGTTGCTGCCTAACTTTTCAGTAACACGCTGGTTGACTTTTAAATATCTGAGCATCTATCCTGAGCAGTATATGCAAAAGACTTAACACTGGCCTGAAAGGCCTTTGCCAGGTTGGGGAGGGAAGCGTGTATCTAGCACTCTGTCTGGTTTTTTTTTCTGAGGCAGAGTCTCCCTCTGTTGCCCAGGCTGGAGTGCAGTGGCATGATCTCGGCTCACTGCAATCTCCATCTCCCTGGTTCAAACAATTCTCCTGCCTCAGCCTCCCAAGTAGCTGGGACTATAGGCCTGCACCACCATGACCAGCTAACTTTTTTGTATTTTTGGAAGAGACAGGGTTTTGTTATATTGGCCAGGCTGGTCTTGAACTCTTGAACTCAAATGATCTGCCCACCTCAGCCTCCCAAAGTGCTGGAATTACAGGCATGAGCACTGAGTCTGGCTGCACTCTGGTTTTGATCATTTATCTTGCTGTCTTTAGGATTTTGTTTTCTCATTTTAAAAACAGTTCATCTTCTGTGAAGAAAAACTTTTGGCTGGCCGCAGTGGCTCATGCCTGTAATCCTAGCACTTTAGGGGCCGAGGCGGGTCAGGAGATTGAGACCATCCTGGCTAACACGGTGAAACCCCATCTCTACTAAAAATATAAAAAATTAGCCAGGCATGGTGGTGGGCGCCTGTAGTCCCAGCTACTCGGGAGGCTGAGGCAGGAGAATGCCGTGAACCTGGGAGGCGGAGCTTGCAGTGAGCCGAGATTGCATCACTGCACTCCAGCCTGGGTGACAGTGTGAGACTCTGTCTCAAAAAAAGAAAAAAAAAGAAAAGAAAAACTTTTGGGTAAGAACCAAGAACCTGTTTCTACCTTGTGTTTCTAAGAAGTGCCCCTCCTGTGGTGCGGTGCCCAAGCAACCAGGAGACAAGGTGGCTTTGTTCTGTATACTTTCTGAAAGTCAAAGCCGCCCTGAAGAACGCAGAGAATCACTCTGAGTACCGCAATCCTGATTCAAAATCGCTGATTCCATATGTCCTAATGCTGATCCTGAGGCCTGATCATAATGCGCCATGAATCACTGTTGTTTGGTATTTGCTGAATATGGTTAAAACTCCTCTCCTCTCTCAACACAACAGCCCTTATTGGGGGTCTCCAGGAAACTCGACTTTTTCCTCCCCATAGTCCACTTGAAAAATTCCAGGAAAAGGAACGAATGTGCAAAGAACTGTGGCCTGGAGAAGCATAGTGTATTATATGAGAATTGCAGGAAACCTGGATAAATAGGTATAGAAAGAGAAGCTGGAAGACATTGTCCTAAATTTATTCATAAAAACAAACTATTTTTGATGAGGACACTCTACTGCGAATTGGTCCCCATGATCCCAGTAGTTTGGGGCATGGCTGGCATGTTATATTCTCTGTTCGTCTTAGATTGGATTTCCGGAATAGACTGCTGAGGTTGGAGACTTACGTGCAGAAGGTCTCTTGCGAATGCTCCGGGGAGGCATGCGTGTAAGGAAGTGAGACAGACCCTCCTCAGGTCCATGGGACTATCCCAATGGCCAGGTTACTTGTGCTCTTACTTGGGTCATGGGACACAGGGCCCTCCTTCCCACTCCCCACTCTGTAGACACACACAATAGTAGCTCGAAATCAACAATAGAAACAAATAGAAGGCATATACAAGAAAGAGACAATGCTTACAACTGGGGCTGACCTTTATTGGTTTTTGTTGATTGCCAGGCTTAAAAAGTGAATGGAAGGAATAGCTAATAATGCGTATTAAACCAAAAATGTGGTGTCACGTCTTAGCTGGTGATTTGTGAAAGCACAAATAAAAGAGATAACATAATAATTCTGATATTTGAAACCTTATCAAGGAACTCCACAAAGAATTCACTCATAAGAGAACAGAAAATAGTACAACAGAAGAAACACATTGATGCATGTTTTGCGTGTCACTTTTTCCTTATTCATTATATAAACAGAATGTCAACAACTTAATGTTGTAGTCCTACCGCCAAAATATACCCTGATGACACCATAAACGCTGACTAGAGATGCAGAATCTAACAAGAAAGAAACAAAAAACCAATGAAAGCATTCCTGAGAATCAATGCTAATATGAAGCTTACAGTAAACCGTATTGTGTATTTTATTATTACGTATACATTGTGGGGTGTTACAGAGTCCGTTATATCAGCACCATTGTATAGTAATCATGCAGATGGTGAACCTTTACCAGCACATTCACTGGGCTGGTAGAAGAGATACATAGGAGAGAGGAGCATCCGAGATTTGCTTGAGCCAAATTTGGAGAATACTTGAGACACAAAGTCTGATAGGCAAAGACATACCCGTGCCAATAACAACAAGAAAGACTGGGCAGTGGCCCACTGTAGACATGAAGACACAAACAAGAAACACATAGACAGGTTTCCGGACTGGGGCCGTGGGTCACATCAATGCTGCCTGTAGTGGAATTCTATCCCAGGCCATTCCATGAGCCTCCACACTGATGACTGATGTGGTTGAGCTGAGATCTCAGACTATCCTCCAGAAAAAAAAAAGCGGCTTGGGATAGGCCATTTCAGAGATGTCCCAAATTGAGGACAAGGAGGGCAGACAAAAAAAGATCAACAGTCACTGAACCAAGACACACAGAGTTAAGACATTGCTCTGTGGCTTAAGGACAAATCACACAGATAGAGAGCCAGAGCTCCTGGATGGTGAGACACTGTGAATAGGTCAAGTGAGCCGATATTACCAGGAAACTAGGAGGATAGGTTTGTCTACCCTGGAAGAAAAGAAAAGAGTTGGCATAGAGCACAAGACAGTAGTTATTAGAAACAGAAACATAAAGAATTCATAATGTTATTAGCATTTAAAAGGCTCTGAGAATCCCTGCAGTTAGCTTTGTCCTGGCAGCACTACCTCCATTTATTTCACCAAGAAACCATTTTGTGTGTCTGGTGTCTGTAACATCCCTAAAATAGAAATTAAGTATATCTAATAGAACAATTCGAGAAAAGCTGGGTCAGAGAGAAAAGGCAAGGTCAGATTGAAAGGGCTGAGCCTGCCTGGCTAGGCCAAGTTTTTGGATTTTATGCTGTAGGCACTGGGGAGCTATTTGACTTTGACTTGCAAACTTTTGGAGAAGCACTTTGGAAGTGGGATGTAGAGATTGACTTGGTAGAGAATGGGAGAGATGGAAAGACAAGCTATTTAAGAGGCTGCCACATCTTCCAAGGGACAGATGATATGGCAGGCCTTGATTTAGAAGAGACAGAGAAGAAAGAGGCCAAGTGGAGGAATGTTTTAAGAGATGACCGATAGTGTTTAGATGATATTTCCCATTACCCTGTAATCGAGCTTCAGTGTTATTTACATATTCTTTCTTCTCATTTCCAACAGGTTTCTTCCCTTCCCCTTTCCTTTTTCCTTTGCCTTCTTCCTTTCCCTTCCTTTCCTATCCTTCCTTCTTCCTACCTTCCTTCCTTCCTTCCCTTCCTTCCTTCATTTAATGATCTTCTCACAACAGAATAAAAAAGAAAGAAAAAACCCCTGAAGGTTATGTGAAAACAACTTCACACTACAGTAAAGGTTTTTGATAACTCATCTTTCCGGCTCCCATTTTGGTTTTGCATCCATTTCATCCTCGTTTGTGTTCTGGGATGAAAAAAATGCGAGGATGAACTGGCAGCACCATGAGAAAAAAAAATTCACAGTTGTCCCTTGGAATTTTAGTGTATCTGATGGCTTTTCCAATGGTGTGCAAAATTGCTTTTAATCTATAGTACAAATAAGATAAGGAAATAAAAAAGACGAGAAAGCACATAATCTCCAGCGAGCATTTAACGGCAGGATTGATTTGTTCCGTAACACTTCCAGTTTTTATTACTATTGGAGAGAATATGATTTATTTGTAAGAAAAGCTGGATCTCGTTTTTATCAGACTCTAGAGGAGGGGAGAGTTGATAGATATATACAATAACACATGATACATAACACAACTACCTGTTCTCACATCAGTGAATTAAAATTTTATTGGGCAAAGAATCTCTCTAGTTTAAGAGAAAGAATAATAATAATCAATAGAACAACTCTGATGCTCTTATCTCTTTATACTTTTCCACAGGAAAAAGAAGTTAAAATCATTGTACTGGAAATAGTTTTCATCGGTGCCCAGAGATTTCCACTATCCTGATGAGCCTGCCTTAATGTGAATTAAAACATAGACAACATTGGAGTAATTACTAGTGGAGATAAGATAATACTCACACAGAAGAGGAGGCTTCCCACAACAAGATAGATAAAGAAGGGGTACTGAGGGACTCACAGAAAATAACGGAACCAGAAAAAAGATATATGTTCTCACACATACATAATAGCAAAATTTAATTTTATTATTTATTTAATTTTGAGACAAGAGTTTTGCCTCTTGTCAACTCCAAGTGCAATGGAGCACGATCATCCCATCAACAAGAAGCACACTCTGCCTCCCAGATAACAAGAGAATCTCCCTGCCCTCAGCCTCCCCAAGTAGCTGGGAATAACGGCTTTGTGCCACCACACCCCAGCTGAGTTTTGAGTTTTAGTAAAGAGACCAGGGTTTCACCAATGTATAGAGAAACAGAAGACCTGAGCTTAGACTAGCTGACACATCAAGGTGATCCATAAACCACCTCAGCCTTGCAAGTGCTGGGATCTACAGGTATGAGCCACCGTGCCTGGCCACGTGAATTTTAAAAATTCCAGTAGAATTTTAATAGTTGGACACAAAGAGAAGAAGCATGTCTTCAAACAATGCCAAACAAGAATCAATTTTGGATTTGATTTTGAGGGAGTTTTCTCCAAGATCTGGAAAAGTTAATGTAAATCAAGGTTGAAGTAAAGTTGGTTTACATATGTGACATAAATTTACACTTTTGGAAACACAAATGTAAGGACTTTATGTTCATGTCTTTTGTTTTCATACTGACAAAGGGATCGCTGTTTCCAGACCTCAGTACCCCACACATTGCAGGGGTGTTGCTGGGCCCGTGTTCTTTCGCTGCATTGGGAGAAGCCTCTTTAGGGAGCATGGAGAGCTGTTGGGCCTTGAAAAAGGCCCAGCCAGCTGCTAAAAAGCTCAGCTGAGACAATCACTTGGAGCAGGCTGTGCGTGGAGCAGCCAAAGGCTATTTGCTTGAGCAGAAGCTTCGGGACGCCGACCAGACTGGACGCAGACAACACAGAAGTAGAAGTGGTCATTAAGGCCTCCTGCAGCCGTCCCTGGGACCAACCAGCTCTGAGTGCTCGTGGGCAGGAGCAGCTTGTGGGAACTGAGAACTGCTGAGGTGATGCTGAGACAGTTGCTTGAGAAGCGGACAAGGAAACGCCTTGCATGACTTCTGTCTTCAGACAGCATCTCAGATGCTGTCTGGAGCCCCAGAATTCTAGGTTTGATTACCAGCACCATGGGATGGAATGGTCCCACAGGCCTTCTATGCATCCTGTGCTGGCCCAGAGGAAAACTAAGCTTGGCCCTGGCTGCACCTCTGGCAACCTCAGCACCCAGGATCTGCTACTCTGACTATGCACCTAGACTTGGACTCGGGCGTGAATCTTTTTTGGGAACAGGATTGCCTAAAAAAGGGATCCTCTTCTAGGAGTTCTAGAGCAGTTACTTGTAACACATAGAATGGACAAAAATACTTAAGAACCAGAATACATAAAACACAGATTCTACCAATCTATAAGAAAAAAATTAAGTAAATGAAAAATCACTAGAAAAAGACATTTAAGAAAAAAACAGGCAAATGACATGAATGAACATTTCACAGAAGAAATAACATAAATGGCTCATAAGTTACTGAAAAATGTTCCCACCTCATTAACCAATGAGGGAAAATACAAATTTTAAACTCAACTGGCCTGGCGAGGTGGCTCGCCTGTAATCCCCAAGTGCTTTGGGAGACCGAGGTGAAGGATCACTGAGGCCAGGAATGGAAGGTTGCAGTGAGCTTGGAGACACCACTGCCATCTCCAGCCTGGAGCCAGAGCAAGACCCTGTCGTCAAACAATAATAAAACAAAACCCACTAAGGGATATCATTTATACTCAATTGGCAAAAAATAAAGTAGAAATAATTACGAAGTGTTGCTGAGCGCTGTGAAGCAGAGTTCTGTCCACATGGCTGTTATGGCAGCATGAATAGGCATAACCTACATCAGAAGACAATTTCACATCAATTAACCAAAGTTGAATCTTCTAGCACCTCTGGCATTACCTGAGGAATGTATTAAAGGACTATAATTGGCAGGGGTATGCATAGTATCATTAGTTATAACATAAAAAATATAAACACCCAATATGTTCATTAACAGTGGTGATATGGTACATTTCGGCATATTCATACAGCAGAATACTATGCACAGTGGAAAATGGAGAAAGAACACTTCAAGAATCAATACGGGTGAATCTTAAAACAAAGTAAAAACAACAACAAAAGAGCAAGTCCCATAGAAGAATGCATCCAGTACGGTTCAATTTACATGAAGTCGAAAATACAGACAAAGTCAATAATGGGTTGCTTAGAGGATATGGGGAGAATTGAAAGAAAAGTAAAGATTAAATAATGTGGACAAAGATAAGATAGTGGCTACCTATGGTGGAAGAGGAAGAGTGAGGGGGTGTGATGGACATGTGTACAAAGAGAGTGTCCCCATCATTGATGGATGGTGGTCCATTACCTAAGCTGGGTAGTGGCCATGTAGGTGTTTGCTTTATTATTATTTAAACTATATATTAGACTATACATTATTTAAACTATATATGTGTGTATACAATTACTCTGCATGATATATTTTATAATTTTTAAAGAAAAGGGAAGAAGGAGGAGGAGGAGGAAGAGAGGAAGATGATGACTATGATGATGACAAAGGAGACAGCGAGTAGTGCTTTGGGTCCCCGTGTGAGGCACATTCAGCACTGTGTGGATGGTTATCTGGGGGAAGTAATAAAGATATATCCTCACCATTTCTATAGTCTCTGGACTCCAAATGTATCCTTGATCAGATTGGATCTTTGTGGTGCTTCACTGAGACTACACACCTGTCCAAACTGTAGGTTCAGGGATGGCTTCCTGGAGAAGCTAATGCTTGAGTTGAAGCCTAAGGGCACAGAGACATAGATGATGATATATAGCATGATTGTCATTCATTTAACAAATATTTATTGAGGTTCTATTGAAAAAAAAAAAGGAACAGGGAGATATAAAGTTGTATCTGAAAACAGTGTCATGAGTTTGCATCAGTGAAGAAACTGATGTTAGAAAGATACCATTTTTAGTTGTAATAGGATCAGGAGAATCTTAAGTCATAGAAGTTCATAGCTGGGAAGAGAAGGAAGAAACAGCTACTGAGCATTACTAGAGTTGGGCGTTGTGTTAGGTGTTTTAGCTCTGCATGTGGGTGAAAAGGGCATTCTGGGTGAACAGAAGGCCTCTGCAAAGGACAGAGGAGGGAATGACAGGGTGTATTGAAGAAATGGTGAGCAATATGGCTTGAGTGGAATACACTAACAAGTTAGCATTTATTGCAGGGGTTGGACAATTTTTTTTTGGTAAAGGGCCAGATGGTAAATATTTTAGGCTTTGTGGACAATACGGTCTCTGTTGCAATGACTTAACTCTGCTGCTGTAGCAGGAGAGAAGCCATAGATCATACAGGTGTGGCCGTGTTCCAATAAAACTTTACTTATAAAAACAGGTGGTGGGCTGAATTTGATCCACAGACCAGAGTTTACAAACCCCTGGTTTATTGAATGCTTTGTTATGTGACCAGCTCTGGGCTAAGCACTTCATATGCATGATCTCAACTCTGAAAACAATCATGGAAGCAGGGCACTATTTATTACCATTGCCTTCTATTTACAGACATAGAGACCAAGGCTCAGAGAAGTGAAGGTCATGTAGAGGTAGGGTTTGAGTCAGAGAGTCTTACCCCTATGGTTCACTCTTAATCACTGTGCTGTCCCGGTAATTAGAGGGATGGGTTACAGAGAATGGGCTGTCGCAGAGATTCCTGATGTCAGACAAAGAGTCATCTTGGTTAGATAATGGAGGGCTGTGGAGGGTTATGAAAGAGACTGACATAATCAGGGTTCTCCCACTCCCTGTTCTTCCCAGCCTTGTTCTCCCTCACTGGGGTGTGACCTGTTGAGCTGCTCTCACTCAGGCTCTCACAAGCAGAACGTCAAAGACAGAGTCTAAGATCATTTGGGATCAGTCTTGCCAAGAGGGCGGCATGGCACGGGAGGGAGTGGTCCGGTGCCATGGGGAGGGGGACTACTGTTGAGTGCAGGCTGGGCCTCTTCCTTGACAGGCTGGGAGCACATGGCCTGCAGTAGAAGCTGAAAGGGCTTCAGGGGAACGTTATGGACCGGTTTTCTGGACTGGCCACAGAAAAAAGCCCTTGTTGGCTCCTGGGTGTCTTGTTCAAATTGGGGAGCTGGTGCTGACACCATCAGGAGCCTACCCTGTGGCAGCCTTCTCGCTTCAGAGCAGTCTGTCAAGCTCACGTTTTCCACTTCCTAAGCCTTCCCAAACACAAGGATCATGCCACTTCTGTGTGGAGAGATGACACGATCTTAATTTCACCAGGAGGCAGTCACTTGCTCATTTCCCCCGGACCCAGCAGATGAGAACAGATGAGAAAGGGTCCCCACGACCATGTTTGAAAACGGGCCAGACAGAGGATGGGAACCAATCCCTAGTTGTGTCATATCCTAATTCACACCATCATGGCTGGAAAGGGCGTTTCAGGGCCAGATCTTGATCTTTATGCTATACTTTAGATCAGCGTCCTCTGAAGTATGCTCCATAGGAGCATAAGAGCCCTACTCTTACAATATACTCTTTATTTATTTACTTGTTTGTTTATTTATTGAGATGGAGTTTTGCTCTTGTTGCCCAGGCTGGAGTGCAGTGGCTCCATCTTGGCTCACTGCAACCTCCACCTCCCGGGTTCATGCCATTCTCCTGCCTCAGCCTCCCAAGTAGCTGGGACTACAGGCACGCGCCACCACACCCAGCTAATCTTGTATTTTTAATAGAGACGGGGTTTCATCATGTTGGCCAGGCTGGTCTCAAACTCCTGACCTCAGATGACCCACCCGCCTCAGCTTCCCAAAGTGCAGGGCTTACAGGCGTGAGCCCCCGCACCCGGCCTACAATATACGCTTTAAAAAGAGTTCCAGAAAGGATACATTTGGAAATCCCCAAGTGCTCCACCCCAACTCTTGGAGCTACATGATATACGAGAGCACTTTAAAGGCTCTGACACATTTTTATTTTATTTTTTATATTTTAAGACAGAGTCTCACTCTGTCGCCCAGGCTGGAGTGCAGTGGCATGATCTCAGCTCATTGGAACCTCTACTTCCCGGTTCAAGCGATTCTCCTGCCTCAGCCTCCCGAGTAGCTGGGATTACAGGCATGCACCATCATCCCTGGCTAATTTTTGTATTTTAGTAGAGATGGGGTTTTGCCGTGTTGGCCAGACTGGTCTTGAACTCCTGCCTGTCTTGGCCTCCCAACGTGCTGGGATTACTGGTGTGAGCCACTGTGCCCGGCTGGCACATTTTATAATAAAGAATCATAAACCCATCCTTTAACTTGGCCATCCTAAATGTAGTTTACCAAACAAAATCCTTGCTTCCAGTAATACCTGTAAAAATCCTGTAGTGCTGGTGTTCCCTAGATCTCATTTTGGAAAATAATGTTGCCGGTAATTACAGGTGATTATGGTCAACGTTTTCTTTCTTTCTTTCTTTTTTTTTTTCTTTTTTAAGTGGGATCACTGGATAATCTGTGATTTAGAAAACCCAGGCAGCAGGTTAAAAGCTAAGTTAAAGAGAGTTAGACTCAAGCTAGGTAAAAGGATCTAACTAAAGTCAAGAAAACTAGTCCAAGAAAAATGATGGCACAAAGTATTGATAGTGATCATGAGGGTGGAAAGGGACGGATTTTTGTCTCAACAATTTTCCGAGATGGGATTGAAAGACTGTGTGATGGACTGAATATGTAAGGCGAAGGAGAGGCAAAAATCAAGGTTGTCCCTGCCTTTTCCAGCGTGGTTGACCAGATGGATGGCTATGCTGTTAACCAGGACTGGAAACACAGAGAGAGAACTTGCAACATGGTTGCCTTTTAAAACAGCAAATGTCAGAGCTGGTTCCATCCCCATCTGAGTCCATACGGTTGATGTCACAGAGCAAGTATGGGCAAGAACAACACTGCCCCCAGGCTCTGGCAGAGATGTACAGTTTCTGTATCTGGCAGGCTCCTCTGCTGCGCTCCAGCTTCCCTGTTCAGTTTCCGTCTTCAGCTCTGGGTGTGAAACCTAGCAGGGCACATTGGCTGGGAAGTAAACAAGTCTCTTTTCCTTCAAAATGCTTCATTACAGCAATACATTATGACACAATTGGCCAGCCTGGTCTCTCGGAAAGGCTCACAAACAAGAACGATTGTTTTTGAGTGGGAGTTTCCAGGCTATTTGTCAGAGACTTTAGGGAAGTCAAAGTGGCGATAGTTTGTCAAAAGCAGCAATTAAAAATTGCCTCTGGATGTGTGTGAGACTGAAAGATATTTAAAATCAGCGTAAATACTAGACTGTTATCCCCTCAGTATTGGAAGAAATTGTAACCAAAAATTACAGCATTGTCCTATGTTGCAAACAAATGAAAACTGAAAAGTATGAAGAAAAGTACAGCATGACATAAAACATCAAAATGTGAAGACTGTGGTTTCCTGGGAAGGCCATGAGAGAGGTCAGTTTATTAATATTATGACCTTATGTTCTACTGACAGGAAATTAAGGTTCATTTCTATAACCACCATTCTGTAATTTATAACTACTTCCACAAAGTTCTTCTGTAGTCCACATTCTACCACCTCAATTTAGACACCGTTACTTAGTTACATGTTCATATTTTAGCTTCACATTTATTGAGGGTCAATATTAGAAAGAGCTACATGAAGAACATTTCTACATCTTCTGCAAAACTCTTGATGATACTTTTTTGGGGGCTTTGTTTCTCTATAGAAGGATTCACACACTCAGTTTTTAAAAGAATTTGGCACAAGAAAAAAGAAAATTGTTTCCATTTCTTGTTGCATTTCTTTTTTTGTTTGTTTTAGCTGTGTAAAAAATGACAGTAAATTTAACAATAAATCGTGTAGATGCTCTGTTTCCTATATCACCACTGCCTTGTGTGAGTTCCATGAAACAGAGCTCTGCAAGGTACTCTGTGCTTGAATACAATTGGGAAATCTGGTGTACAACATTTCTCTTGGAGATTCATGGACGTATTAGTCTACTAAAGGCTCAGAGAGTCTGAAGAAAAGATACCTATGTTACTTTTAATTTAATGTTATTTTTAGTTTTTGATGGAATCTCACTCTATTGCCCAGGCTGGAGTGCAGTGGCATGATCTCGGCTCACTGCAACCTCTGCTTCCCAGATTCAAGCGATTCTTCTGCCTCAGCCTCCCGAGTAGCTGAGACTACAGGCGCATACCACCATGCCCGGCTAATTTTTGTATTTTTAGTAGAGACGAAGTTTTACCATGTTGGCCAGGCTGGTCACAAACTTCTGACCTCTGGTGTTCCACCTGCCTCGGCCTCCCAAGGTGCTGGGATTACAGGTGTGGGGCACTGCGTCCAGCCAGAAACCTATGCTATTCTAACTCAGTTTTCCCTCTTCTCTATTTAAGGATATGAGCCTTTTAAAAATAGGTAACATCTATTTGGAACTAGATTTCCATTTGATACTTTACTGTGGTAAAATATACATAACACAAATGTACCATTTTAATCATTTTAAATATACAGTTCAATGAGATTAGGAACATTAACTTTGTTGTACAACTATACCACCATCCATCTCCAGAACATTTTTCATCTTCCCAAACTTCTCATTAAACAGTAACTCCCTATTTCTCCCTCCTCGCAGCTCCTGGCAACTATCACTATTCTACCGCTCTAGAATACACTTTGGGGAACTACACATCCAATAGATTGATATATTTATACTGTGGTTTGAATGCGTCCCGCAAGTTCATGTGTTGGAAACTTAGTCACCATTGCGACAGTGTTGACTGTTAGGACCCTTAAGACATGAGCAGGTCATGAAAGCTCTGCCCTCATGAATGGATTAATGCTGTTATCAAGTATTACTGAGGGAGAAGGTTAGTTATTGCTGGAATAGGTTCCTGATAAAAGGCATGAATTCAGCCCCTTCCTTTCTCTTGTGTATATTCTCTTGCTCTTTTGCATTCTGCCATGAGATGATGCAGCACAAAGGCCCTCACCAGACGCAGTTGCTATGCTCTTGTACTTCCAGCCTCCAGAATTGTGAGCCAAGTAAACTTCTCTTGTTTCTAAATTACCCAGTCTCAGGTATTCTGTTATAGCAACACAAAATGTCCTAAAACCAATTTGTGTTGGCCTCCTTTAATGAGGTTTTGATTTAAAATTTTACTTTAATTACCTTTTATATTTTTACTATTTTGTTAGCTGCCTGAAATCCTTAACTCTTTTTAAAGATAAGTAGCTTATTGACTATTAGTAAATATCTTATAACTAGAGTTTCACAATGCATATTAGCAGAGTAAAGACTCTGAGAAGAGAGGCTTAATAAGAAATTGGAAGTGTAACACCCTATGAACATTTGTATAGCTTAATTGTGAAAAATAAAATCTCATGATTGCAAGGGAGCTCCAAAGTTCCATATTTGCATCATATTGAACCATCTGTAGTCAACCATGAACATGTTCTCTTGTCACTCTGAGTTTGCACATGCTGTTCCCCAGCTTCAGATGACACCTTCATTCCCTTGTGCAAGCAGAGTTAAGTACTCATTTCTTCTTCTATGTTTGTAAATAACCCGATTTACACTTCTCTTATGCTGTATTTTACTTTATTATAAATATTTGTTCACATGGCTATGTCCCCGCTAGACTCTGAGGCAGAGGATATTTTGTTTAGCTCCATGTGTTGCAGCTAGCAGATGATAGATACTCAATAAACGTTTATTAAATGAACTAATCTAACACAACTATCCATTCAGTGCTGTGAATAGTTTGTAGGACATTCCTGCATAGGTGTCTAATCTATGGCTGAATACCAATATCAGAAAACCCTGCCACCTGAGACAACTCATTAATCTATTGACAATCCTGACTGTTCAAGAAGTTATTTATATAAAGAATGATCTGTCTTAAGATAGGAATCAGCACCATTACAATTGTAAGCTTATGAAAGGTGTATTTTTTTTTTTTTTTACCGTTTTGTCCACTATTGTATCCCTGGCACCTAGGACAGACCTTAACACATAGTAGGCACTCAAGAAATATTTGTTAAGTGAATAATAAATGCTATCATACTTTCTACTATTCCGTTTTCACACTGCTGTAAAGATACTACCTGAGACTGGGTAATTTATAAAGGAAAGAGGTTTAGTTGACTCACAATTCCACATGGCTAGGGAGTCCTCAGGAAACTTACAATTATGGTGGAAGGTGAAGGAGAAGCAAATATACCTTCTTCATAAGGCAGCAGCAAAGGAGGAACTGCCAAATACTTATAAAACCATCAGATCTTGTGAAAACTCACTCATTGTCAGAAGAAAACATGGGGAAGAGCCCCATGATTCAGTAACCTCTCACCAGGTCCCTCCCCTTGACACATGGGGGTAACAATTCAAGATGAGATTTGGGTGGGGACACAGAGCCAAACCGTATCATACTTTGTATTAAAATAAGATGTGAAGTAATCTTTTATAACTTATTTAGCACTTTAGTAGCGTTTTAGTGAATGCGTAACGTAAGAATAAGAAATTTCTTAATTATTAGAAAGGAGGAAACAACATTATTATTTATAACTGATAACATTTTATAGCTAGAAAAATCCAATACAATGAACTGATAGACAATGCAAAATTAGAAAGTTTAGCAAAGTTGCTTGTTACAAAACATATGTCTACAAAGTATATCTTCTCACATTCTAAAAACAGACAGCCAATTAGATAACATAATTAAAAAATCCTACTTGTAATAGCAGCAAAAATATGAAATAATTGGAAATAATCTTCAGAAGCATGCAAGATCAATGTGAAGAATGTAACAATGATAGTAGGAAAATTTGTTAAGTATTCACAAAAACAATTGAGTTGGATCTCTACCTTATATCCTACACCAAAATAAATTTTATATTGTTTAATTAATGTAAATGATGGTAAATCAAAGTAAATGTAATGATGAAACCTTGAAGAACCAGAGAAAAATATGTGTAAATATTTACGAGATCTTATCAGATCTGGACTAGCATATATGTTAGTCTAGAAGACTGTTCTAAGCATATATGTTTTTCCGCATAAGGAGGAAGACCAGTGAATTTGATTATATTAAAATGAAAAACTTTTGTGTCAGAAAGTATCATAGAAATATATATATTTTTAAAAACACCTTTATTAAGGTATAATTGATATACATAAAACCTGGATATATTTAATGTATAAATTCCAACAAGTTTGGAGCACCATCAGCAGTATCAGAGGTAAATGAAGAACTGGCTAAAACATTTGGAACATAAATGACACAGGAATTCAGTCCTCATCATAAACTTATATGAAATCAATAATAGGTAAAATCTCTAATAGGAGAATGAATTAACACTTGAATGAGTAAGTTACAAATGAAGGAAATACAGTGGTCAATAATATTATGAAAACATGCCCCACCTCATTAGGAATAAAAAGAAATTTAAATCAAACTAAAACAATGAGATACTATTCTTTCCTAGAAAATTGTCAAATTATAAAAAAAAAAAAAAAAAAAGAAGCATCCAAGTTGATGAGGATGCAGTGACATGGAAGCATTGCCCCACAGTTGCAGACACATAACCTGGTGCTGCCTTTCAGTAAGGCAGCTGGGTGACAGGTGCCCAAATCTTAACAACGTTTAATCTTGTAATCCTTTGATCTAGTATCTTTTTTTCTTTCCTTTTCTCTCCTCCTCCTCCTCCTCCTCCTCCTCCTCCTTTTTCTTCTTCTTCTTCTTTTTTTTAGAGCTGTGGTCTTCCTCTGTTGCCCAGGCTGGAGTACAGTGCCATCATCATGGCTCACTGCAGTCTTGACCTCCCAGGCTCAAGCAATCCTCCCTCCTCAGCCTCCTGAGTAGCTGAGACTACAGATACGCACCACCATGCCCAGCTAATTTTTAAATTTTTTTGTAGAGATAGGGTCTTGCTATGTTGCCCAGGCTGGTCTTGAATGCCTGGCCTGAAGTAATCCTGCTGCCTCGACCTCTCAAAGTGCTGGGATACAGCCACCATGCCTCGCCTAACCCAGTAACTTTATTCCTAGTAATTTTTCTCATGGACATAGTGATGTTCACACAAAACATTCATCCTATAATTATTTGTAAAATGACTAAAACAATAATATAGACGTATTCATAAGGAGTATTTTTTGTTTGTTTGTTTTTTGTTTTGTTTTGTTTTGAGACAGAGTCTCGCTCTGTCGCCCAGGCTGGAGTGCAGTGGCGCGATCTCGGCTCACTGCAAGCTCCAACTCCCGGGTTTACGCCATTCTCCTGCCTCAGCCTCCAGAGTAGCTGGGACTACAGGCACCCGCCACCTCGCCCAGCTATTTTGCAACCATTTAAAATAATATTTTAAAAGAACATTGAAGGATCTGAAAAATATTCATTATATATTATTGAAATGAATAAAGCGGGGTACATATTTAAGCATACCATATGATCCCAACTTTGCAGTCTACATACACATGTGTAATGTATATACATATATGTGTGAATGTGCGTCAAGAATAAAAGACTGGAAGGAAATACTAATGGTTACCTCTGGGTGATAGGATAATGGATGATGGGTAGATGATTTTTTAAATTATTAAATCATAAACACATACAGCTGGCCCTCTGTATCCTGAGGTTCCGCACTGGCAGTTATTTTTTATTTTTATTTTTTTGAGACAGAGTCTCAATCTGTTGCCCAGGGCAGAGTGCAGTGGTTCTTGGCTCACTGCAACCTCCACATTCCAGGTTAAAGTGATTCTCATGCCTCAGCCTTCCGAGTAGCTGGGATTACAGGCATGAGCCACCACACCTGGCTAGTTTTTTGTATTTCTTTTTTTAGTAGAGATGGGGTTTCATCATGTTGGCCAGGCTGGTCTCGAACTCCTGAGCTCAAACGATGCACCTGCTTTGGCCTCCCAAGGTGCTGGGATTACAGCTGTGAGTAACTGTGCCTAGCAAGCAGGCCGTTTTTTAAATCTGAGGTTGTCTGAGTCTGTGGGATTTGGAACTCGTGGATATGGAAGTCTGACTGGGGGATTTGAGCATTCGTGGATTTGGGTATGTAGGTGACGTCCCAGAACCAATCAGGAGAGATGACTGTATATAATAAAAACTTTAAATATCTTTAAAACACTCCCCCACTTTAGTTATTGCCACAGTCCCATCCTGTATGATGCCTCTGGGCCCAGCTTACACATTACTACCCCTTTCTCGTTACAGTTTTACAATGACTAAACCCCAGAAGGTCTGCAGGCAATAAGGCATCACGTAGAGAGCCTTGTCTCATGGCCCCTGTTCCTTTAAATCCTTGCCTGTCATTCAGATTAGAGATAGATGCTGGTCACCTCCTCCTCAGAATGACAGCTCCTGCATACTCAGCAGCGTATCTTACCCACCATCTCTTTGCACATTTAAAGGGGACAGTCATGCTGTATCTGATCTATCCACAGATGTAAATGTCCTCCCTACCTCATGGCTTCTCTTATGTGCAAACTAGCAGCTCTTCCCCATCGTTTAGGGCTTGCGGCCATGGCTTTGGATCACAATGGATGCTATTAGGTTGGTGCAAAACTAATTGTGGTTTTCGTCATTAAAAGTAATTAAAAGTGACCGGGCACGGTGGCTTATGCCTATAATCCCAGCACTTTGGGAGGCCAAGGCAGGCAGATCACGAGGCCAGGAGTTCGAGACCAGCCTGACCAACATGGTGAAACCCCATCTCTACTAAAAATACAAAAATTAGCCAGGCATGGTGGCACGTGCCTGTAATCCCAGCAACTCAGGAGGCTGAGGCAGGAGAATCATTTGAGTCCGGGAGGCAAAGGTTGCAGTGAGCTGAGATGGTGCCATTGCACTCCAGCCTGGGAGGCAGAGTGAGATTCCATCTCAAAAAAAAAAAAAAAAAAAAAAAAAAAAGTAATTAAAAGTAACCGCAATTACTTTTGTACCAACCTAATATTATTGCCAGAATTTTCAGTGAGACTCCTATTCTCCGTGTCCATTTCGATATTGAAGGATGAAGGCCTAAAGTTACATTCACTTGTGGTAGGGGGCATTACTCGGTATAAGGACTTTTTATTTGTAGGTATTAACATTTTCCCTAGTGATAGGAAAGAGGTGGGGACAAGTATTGCCCGAGTAGGTTGCATCCAGGTTGATGAAGACACAGTGACATGGGAAGCGTGCCCACAGTTGCAGATCCATAACCAGGTGGCATCTTTCAGAAAGGCAATTGGGTGGCAGGCAGTTGCCTTACTGAAAGGCGAACACCTGTGAGAGTTGGGGTTGTGGAACCCACGCTGGGAAGGGCTTGGAAATTGTTTGGTTTTCTTGCCTAAGGAAATTAGCTGAGGACCTGAAGCTTCCTTCTAACTGAAAAGAGGACTCCAGTGACAAGTCCACCAAGAGGGTGAAATAGGCATCTGAAAATGAAACAAAGAGCTTAAGCCAGTCCAGGCAATGCATGGTGAAAGGTAGAGTGTTTGGCAAATGGCATCAGTGGTTACATATCTCTAGCCAGACTAGGTACTGATGGATGAAATTCATTGTCATCCAGGCCAGCTTGGCAGTTGACCCTCTGAGCCACATCTTCCAAAGCTGGTAGAGGAAAATAAATGTTATAGGCCAAAAAAAAAAAAAAAAAAAAAAAAATTCTTTTTTTTTTTTTGAGACCAAATCTTGCTCTGTCACCCAGGCTGGAGTGCAGTGGCGTGATCTTGGCTCACTGCAAGCTCTGCATCCTGGCTTCACACCATTCTCCTGCCTCAGCCTCCCGAGTGGCTGGGACTACAGGTACCCGCCACCACACCCGGCTAATTTTTTGTATTTTGTAGTAGAGATAGGGTTTCACCATGTTAGCCAGGATGGTCTCAATCTCCTGACCTCGTGATCCACCCGCCTCGGCCTCCCAAAGTGCTGGGATTACAGGCGTGAGCCACTGTGCCCAGCCTAACAGGGTGAAAATTCTTAACACTGCTGAATGGTATGCTTGAAAGTGGTTAACGTAAATTTTTACCACAATTTAAAAAAACTATGCATCTGTTAATATAAAAATGTAAACAATTGATATAAAAATGCCAAGTAATTAGAAATAAAGTAGCATAAAGAAACTTTAAAGAAAAGTTACTTGGATTAGTTTCTTCCTTTCAAGGTGGTTATGTAAATTTTTTGAAAGAAAAATTGGATTGATTAAAAAAATGATTTTGTGTTGGAATAAACTTTGAAAGGTCTGGGTTAAGCCAAGAGAAGCAATTTCTTTATTGCTGGATTTTTATCTGATGTAAAATTTAAACTTCTAGAAGGAGTTAGAGTATGCATGTTTCCCAAACTTATCTGACCATGGAACATTGTTTTTGTAGAATATCTCTGAAGATGCTTCTGTATTAGAGATTGGACTGAGGGAGAAAAGTACGAGGAAACAAAGCCATCTGGGCATACTTCCATCTTTGACTAAAGATGAATTTCCTGTGGAGAAGTATGTGCTTTGCAAAATCATCTCTTTCTATGCTTTCACATAGTCGTTGAAAAGTTTTGCTTTTCCCATTTAGTCTTTTTTTGTCTTTTCCTTTTTTTTTTCTGGAGACGGAGTCTCGCTCTGTCGCCCAGGCTGGAGTGCAGTGGCAGGGTCTCAGTTCACTGCAACCTCCGTCTCCTGGGTTCAAGTTATTCTCATGCCTTGGCCTCCCGAGTAGCTGGGATTACAGGTGTGCACCACTATGCCCAGCTGATGGTTGTATTTTTAGTAGAGATGGAGTCTCACCATGTTGGCCAGGCTGGTCTCAAACCCCTGACCTCAGGTGATCCACCTGTCTTGATGGCTTAAAGTGTTGGGATTACAGGCGTGAGCCACCATGCCCAGCCCCTTTCAGTCTTGTAGTTGATATTCCTTTTGAAAAGTTTTATTTCTCAGTTGACTAAGGGAAAAAGAATTTTTCAGAACTCATATTAAGAAAGCTAGGGACACAGAGTGCCCTAGGACTGTGACTCTCAAATTCCAACATCTGTAGGGCTCATCTGGGGAGACCCTCACCCTCAGAGAGATTTTGACTTCATGGATTAATGGGAGGAAAAAGAAACTGCATTTTTTTTTTTTTTTTTTTTTT
>NW_016814702.1:556967-595626 GCF_001698545.2 Rhinopithecus bieti | reverse complement strand
TTTTTTTGAGACGGAGTCTGGCTCTGTCGCCCAGGCTGGAGTGCAGTGGCCGGATCTCAGCTCACTGCAAGCTCCGCCTCCCAGGTTCATGCCATTCTCCTGCCTCAGCCTCCCAAGTAGCTGGGACTACAGGCGCCCGCCTCATCGCCCGGCTAGTTTTTTGTATTCTTTAGTAGAGACGGGGGTTTCACCGTATTAGCCAGGGTGGTCTCGATCTCCTGACCTTGTGATCCGCCCGTCTCGGCCTCCCAAAGTGCTAGGATTACAGGCTTGAGCCACCGCGCCCGGCCAGAAACTGCATTTTTAATAACAAGTGATGAAATCTGTGTGCCCATGCACTGGGGTTAAGCACAAAGATGACCGTCATTGTCTCACGTGTAGGATTAGCAAGAGCCAGCTGGGCTGGGGTAGAGAGATTGAGAAAGACAACTAGGGGAGAGAAAATGGCAGATACTTAGAATCAGTGCCTGCTGAGTGATTGGAGCCTGAAGCAAAGGAAAAAACTAGTACTGGTTCTGTCTTTATTTAAAATCATGATATTTTGTTCATAGCAGGGTTTTTTTTTCCTGCATTAAACTATTATTTATCTCAATTACTGAGATTTGTGGCACTTCCTTAAATTTTGGGTATGTAGTGCCTTACCCAGTCCTGACCCTAGAATTTCTTTCTTTTTTTTTTTTTTTGAGACGGAGTCTCGCTCTGTCGCCCGGGCTGGAGTGCAGTGGCCGGATCTCAGCTCACTGCAAGCTCCGCCTCCCGGATTCACGCCATTCTCCTGCCTCAGCCTCCCGAGTAGCTGGGACTACAGGCGCCCGCCACCTCGCCCGGCTAGTTTTTTGTATTTTTTAGTAGAGACGGGGTTTCACCATGTTAGCCAGGATGGTCTCGATCTCCTGACCTTGTGATCCGCCCGTCTCGGCCTCCCAAAGTGCTGGGATTACAGGCTTGAGCCACCGCACCCAGCCCAAGAATTTCTAATTTTCCCAGAAATTTCCAAGAATAGTCTGCTTGCATGACGTGAGTTTGCCCCACTCGAGTTGAATTCCCATATGGGTCCTTTTGCCTCTTTAGAATCTGTGAGCATTTCTTGCTTTGTTGCAGTCCTCACTTGAAGAAAGCACAGATGTTCTGCTCAGCAGCGTCTGAGAACTCAGCCCGTGTCCTTCAGACTCCAAACCACTGCTCGTGTTCTTGTCTTACGCATGATGAAGTGTGTTGCTCTCCCGCAGCCGCTGGGTCAGGTTCTGGATGCTTCTGTCTGCTTCGTCTACCCTCTTACTTCTCCTTGTTCTTGAATGAGTTCATAAAGAACATCTTGGTTTTTCATTTCAGTTTCTGAGCACTGTTTTCGCTACAATTACAGCCATTCTTTTGGATAATTCACTGTGTACCAGGCAGGTCCCTTCCAAGGAATATTGCTCATTCTCACAACGATCTTGTCTATTTCCAGAGGAGAAGCTGGGTGGAGGGGCTGACCACGCAGCGCAAGGAACCTGTTGGTCAGCTCATGTCGGTTAGCATTACTTAACAGGAGGCAGTTTGCCTCTCATATCTTTCTGCATAGTTTACACATCATTGTTTGTTAAAGTTGAATTTTTCAAAATTGCTGTCATGTCGTATCCTCCATGCGCAAGAATGGATCGATGATTCAAAAGGGATTAAAATAAAAATTGTTGATGAAAAAAGCCAAACTTTGTAAAATAATTGAAGAAATTTATTCCGAGCCAAATGTGAGGACCATGACCCATGACACAGCCCCAGGAGGTCCTGAGAACATATGCCCAAGGTGTTTGGGTTACAGTTTGATTTTATACACTTTAAGGGGACAGAGTAGTCACAGTCCGACATGAATCAATGTGAGGTAGGAGACCAGCAGGTCTGACAGGATGAAGTAAAGGAACTGGCAACAACCAGCAGGTGGCGCCCAACTGAAGTGAAGCAGGAACCAGCAGGCGGCACTGAAGGCAACCACTCATTGCCCTTGCTACTCATTAGCATAAGACACTCCCACTAACATCATGACTGTTTACAAATGCCAGGGTAATAACCCAAAAGTTACCGCCCATTTTCTAGAGATTTCTGAATAATCCACCCCTTAATTTGCATGTAATTAAAAGTGGGTATAAATTCAGCTGCCAACAGCCCATACTCTGCTGACTCTGAGCCCACCGCCTAGGAGTTAGACCTCATCCACAAAGAGCGGCTCTGGTTCAATGAAAGATTGCTGCCTAACACTACCATCTTCCCCTTGAATTCTTTCCTGGGAGAAGCCAAGAACCCTGCTGGGCTAAGCCCCAATTTCTGAGCTCACCTGCCTGCCCACATCAAATACATGTAAAGTTTACATTGGTTTGACTTGGAGAGATGGGACATCTAGACATAGGGACTTCCAGGTCATGGGTGGTTCAAAGATTTCCTGATTGGCAATTGATTGACAGAGTTAAATTACTATCTAAATGCCTGGAGTCAACAAAAACAAGTGTCTGTGTTAAGATAAGGGGTTGTAGAGACCAAGGTTCTTATTATGTAGATGAAGTATCATAGATGGATACCTTTAGTGGCAATAGATGGCAAATGTTTCCTATGCAGACCTTAAAAAGTTGCTGGACTCTCAGCTAATCTCCTCAGGATCAGAAAAAGACTAGAGAGGGATCAAGATTCTGTACAGAACGTAAATTTCCCCCACAAGAGACAGCTTTGCAGGGCCACTTCAAAATATGTCAGAGAAATGTATTTTGGGGTAAAGTATCTTGATTTCTTTTAGGACCTGCTATCTGTCTTGTGATGCTATACTGGAATCAGGTTGGAATTTGGTATTTTACAGCTACAGAGGGTCTGTTTTGTCAGTCTTAAGATTTCTGTTTTGATGTTAATGCTGGTCAATTGTGCCTGAACTCCAAAGGGAGGAAGGTATCATGAGGCATGCCCTACCTCTCCTTCCCATCATGGCCTGAATTAGTTTTCAGGTTTACTTTGAAATCCCCTTGGCTAAGAGGAGGAGTCCATTCAGTCAGATGAGGGGCTTAGAATTGTATTTTTGGTTTACAAAATGTAAATATCTGAAGTGAATGTGCAACTGCAGAATGCAGATCTGTATGAACTGGAGAAACCATATCTGGGAGGGGAATGATGATCAAAATCAGCCTAACAAGAGAATTACAGATGGGAAATGCAGTAAAAAAAAATACCAAAAAAACCCCTTTGTTTTACTGGCCCATTTGCAACCTGCTCTCAGTTTATTTTCTTCCAAAACTTTTTTCCTTTTTGAGATGAAGTCTGGCTCTGTAGCCCAGGCTGGAGTGCAGTGGCACGATCTTGGCTCAGTGCAACCTCCGCCTCCTGGGTTCAAGCTATTCTCCTGCCTCAGCCTCCTAAGTAGCTGAGATTACAGGCATGTGCCACCACACCTGGCTTTTTTTTTTGAAACAGAGCTTCTGTTGCCCAGGCTGGAGTGCAGTGACACCATCTTGGTTCACTGCAACCTCCACCTTTCGGGTTCAAGCGATTCTCCTGCCTTGGCTTCCCCAGTAACTAGGACTACAGGTGTGCCCCACCACATCCAGCTAATTTTTGTATTTTTAGTAAAGATGTGATTTCACCATGTTGGTCAGGCTGGTCTTAACTCCTGACCTCAAGTGATCCACCCTCCCCAGCCTCCCAAAGTGCTGGGGTTACAGGCTTGAGCCACTGCACCCAGCCAAAGTTTTCAAGTTAGTAACATGAAACAGTTAATTTGTTCACATCATTTTCTAACAATATACAGCGACCACCTTAATAAACCAAGTTTTTCTTTTCATGCCCCCTTCAAAGACAAAATAAGTCTTCCAGCATGAAATAAACAAATTTCATTACTAAAAGTGGAGATGAGACCAAAACTCCTCAAAGTTCATTCAGAGTTTACCCGGTTATACTTTCCACAGCAAGAATACTATTAGTTACACAGTTGTGGGAGAACTTATAAAACCAGCTGCAAAAGTGAGTGCCACATAGTTCTGAACTCAGAGAGAAAAACAGAACAAGCTACTGGCTAAATTCCTAAATCATAGGACTCCGTAGGATGTCACATCATTTATATGGCATAAAATACGGAAGAGCACATCAATAGTTTTGCTTTGTAGCAGTATAAATTTGCTGCATATAAAGTATGAGTCAGTTCTTGAAAAAGAGAACAGGAGAAGCACTTGATGGCGGTTTGTTCTTCTTATCATTGAAAATTCACACTACAGAAGTTTTTGAAGTCGTGTTATTGGTGACTTTGTGTGCCGTGATACAGACTAGACAACGTGCATTGGGCCAGTGTTCATGGAACAACAGCTATGTGTGCGCCCAGAGAAGCTCACCGAAGTGGCAACCCAAATGTCAAAATCAGCTTAAAAAGAGAGTTGCTCTATTCTCAGAAAACAGTTGGCAGTCGTGATATGCCTCTGACCTTTAGCACTGAAGGAAGGAATTTTAAAAAACATGACTGTGTAATCAACGTGATTGTGTATGCTTCTCAGCATGCATCTTTGCAACATGCCGGGAGAAGAAATGGGCAGAGATGACAAAACACTGCTTTTCCATGCTCAAATTCACTGGCTTTCGAGAGGGAAGACCCCAAGGGGAAGGGTCCTAGGTGGGGTTCAAAATGAGGGATAAGACAAAACCTTTCCTTCATTCATGATGCATTTGTTTTCTTTGTCAGAAAAGAAACTGATGATGTATCATGAAGCACATTTATGTAGCATGTCCAAATGCTGAATAAAGAAAATTACTTTCCAGAGCTGATACAATGAAAGAGTGGATAAACAGAGTGGATGAAAACATTTTTCCTTCCCTTTGAAAGTGATATACTTATTAACTTAGCATTGATGCAGAACAGAAATTAGTCTTCAGTGGAAATTTCTCCATAATTTCTAGGTCCTTTTTCAATTTGCATATCCAAAATTACTTTGTATCAATGTCAACATTATGTTTGTGACATTGTACTGAAAATTTGCAGGATGTTATTGTTGGGGGAAACTGGGTAAAGGATACGTGGGAATTTCTTCTCAGTTTTTACAATGACACATGAATCTATAATTATCTTAAAATTAAAAGTTTAATTTAGAAAAGTTTAATCAAACAACAACAAAAGCATAACGCTGTGATGAACAACCCTGTCTGTAATCTTTGTATAGTTCTAAGGAGGCTTCATCAGGATAAACTGCTCCAAGTGGGATTGCTGGATCAACTCATATACGGATTTTTGCATCTATGTTCATGAGGGATATTGGTCTACAGTTTTTTTTTCATGTAATCTCGGTCAGGTTTTGGTATCAGAGTTATGTCGACCTCATTAAAAAAAGTGAGGAAGATTTTTATCACCCCTCACATAATTTATCCTCTTCTACTATAGGAATTTGTTAATTTCCATATTCCTCTTGTAAAGTGTCCCACTTCTGAGAAGGTAATTCTGATAATTGTTAGTGTGATGATGAAATACAATACATTTTCCTTTATCCTACCTTTTCCGAAACATAAATGCTGTTTTACTTGTTCTCCCTCTGTGTTTGTAATCATAGCACGTTGTAGTATTGTGATATAGTTTATAGAAAAGGGACAATTTCATCTTGGACTTTTAACCTTGCCCGTCTGGATTTGGCTTCATTTTGACTTCGAGTTTGGTCATTTCTAGCATGATCAACTTTGTCCAACAAACAGCAAAATTCATTGTCACCTTTCTTGTACTCAGGAGAGTTTCAAAGCCTGAAATCATTTCATCTTTCACATATATTTCTGTTTTTCCCTCCTCTCTCCTTCTCTACTGCTGCAGAGGGTGGGAGCAGCATAAACCTTCACAGATGCACTTTTTCACATTTCCAGTTTGCATTGTGATCATAGACCTTTCAACCAAAAACGATTCCAAACTTTTAAAATATGTTCTTCAATACCGTTGTCATTTCTGTATGCTTCTCTTCTGTTTTTGTAAATTGGTGAGACAACTTTTAAAGAAATGTCTTCATGGGTATAGCTCTCTTTGTAAGCAGCTAAGAGAAACAAACAGATTGTCTCTCATTTTCTCTTTGAGAGTCCTGTGGGCTAAAGCTCACGACTGTGTTTTCATGCTCCAGGCGGCACACGATCTTTCCTCGAGCTGAGCTTTATCTGTGTTTGTGACTTTCATAATTGCTTCAAGAATCTGAATAACCACTTTCCTTCTTCTTTTCATCTTTGGCCCCTTTTCTCTCCCCTCTGGCTCTCTGCTGGCCTCCTTCCTCCTCTCTTCTTGTTGCGGGTCTTCAGCGTGGTCTACAGTGGCCTGTTCTTCTCATTCTTTTTGGTTTTTATTTGCATGAATTTCATTAGACCCTTCTGTTGGCACAGTATAGCCATTTTCACCCTGACTTTTACTTTTAGAACCCTCTGCTCATTATTTTATTTTTATTTTTATTTGAGACAGGGTCTCACCCTGTCACCCAGGCTAGAGTGCAGTGGTGCAATCATGGCTTACTGCAGCCTCAACCTACCTAGGCTCAGGTGATCCTACCACCTCTGCTTCCCAAGTACCTGGGACTACAGGCACACACCACCATGCCCAGCTAATTTTTGTATTTTTTATAGAGACAGACTCTTGCTTTTTTGCCCACGCTGGTCTTGAACTCCTGGGCTCAAGCCATCCTCCCACCTTGGCCTTCCAAAGTACTGGGATTACAGGTGTGAGCTATGGTACACAGCCCCTTTGCTCATTCTTAACTATTTAATTGATTTCCTTCTGTTTCCCATCTAATTCCGTTATTTTTCCCATCTCATTGTGATCTCTCTCAGAAACACCTCATTGTTCTTTTACATCCTCAGCCACATCCCTGCCTTCATCTGGATCCCTAAGGCTGCCACAGCAGTGTTTTATGATGTGATGCCTTCCTGCTGTGTCTAGATAATTTTCTTCCCTTCCTTCATCTATTTTGTTTTTAAACCTATTTTGTGACAGGCACTGGTAATATAAAGGTTATGCTCTTAACACTTCTGTAGGTAAATAAAAGGCATTGTTCTCCTTACCTGAAGCATTTCTGACCAGCTCCTGCATATGAGATCATATTTTTAGCTGTATTCCTAGTATGTTTTGAGCAGCTCTCATATGGTTCTGATCCTTTACTAAAAATAAACACATCCTGTATGTGGCTAGCCAGCCCCTCCCCTTGTCAGCATGCCTTACTACACTTTCTGGATGTCCAATATTAAGTATGTTGGCTACTTTTACTAGAATGGCTAATTTCTCACCACCTCTTTTTGATCAAGCCTCAAACTCTCCCAAATTCACCGATTCAGTCCTAAAATGAATACTTACCTGCTAAGTAAAATTCTTTTTGCCATCCTTTAAATCATAATATATTTCCCAAAGTAAATCCAATGTCTCTGCTAGTCAGATCAATGACCGCTGACATGTCCCTTGAGTTAATCTCAACTTAACTACTAACCGGGGCTCCACTCATCTGCCAGGTGGCTGCTTTCATCCTTCGTGAATGAGTCTCCCTCTGGGGGCATTTTTCCCTCCCGCCTCAGAGAAGCAGAGCAGGTTGGGACTTTGTGTTGTTTGCCTTTGCATTTCTAGCACCTGGAATAACCTTGGGCACGTGGTGGGCCATGAGTGAATATGTGCTGACTCAGTGAATGGGTGAATCTCCTTGAGTCACTGGTAGTTCTGAGGCTTCTGTGTCACTTTGAAGTCTTTAAGGAGGACAAAATAGACAAAGAATCAGGCTCTACTGGTTGCTTTCACTAGCTTCAGGGGGCGTATGCACTCAGCCCTGTTTCCTGTGTCTGGAGAACCTTCCCCCCTCTTTTTTTGTTGCCGGTGCCTACCCGCTTCTCCCAAGCTTGCTCTTGTTCATCCTCTAGGACATCTCATGCCAGTTAGAATGGCGATCACTAAGAAGTCTAGAAACAACAGATGCTGGCGAGATTGTGGAGACATAGGAAGGCTTTTACACTGTTGGTGGGAGTATAAATTAATTCAACCATTTTAGAAGAAAGTGTGGCAATTCCTCAAGGATCTAGAACCAGAAATACCATTTGACCCAGCAATCCCATTACTGGGTATATACCCAAAGGAATATAAATCATTCTACTCTAAAGACACAAGCACACGTATGTTTCTTGCAGCACTATTTACAATAGCTAAGACGTGGAGCCAACCCAAATGCCCATCAATGATAGACTGGATAAAGAAAATGTGGCACATATACATGGAATACTATGCAACCATAATAAAGAATGAGTTCATGTCCTTTGCAGGGTCATGGATGAAACTGGAAACCATCATCCTCAGCAAACTAACACAGAAACAGACAACCAAACACCACATGTTCTCACTCACAAGTGGGAGTTGAGCAATGAGAACACATGGACCCAGGGAGGGGAACATCACACACTGGGGCCTGTCAGGTGGTAGGCGGAAAGGGGAGGGAGAGCATTAGGAAAAATACCTAATGCATGTAGGACTTAAAACCTAGATGATGATGCAGCAAACCACCATGGCACATGTATAGCTATGTAACAAACCTGCACGTTCAGCACATGTATCCCAGAACTTAAAGTAAAATTTTAAAAAGAAAAAAAAAATTAGATCTTTGAGATATTTATTCACTACCACGAGAACAGTATGGGGAAACTGCCCCATGATTCAATTATCTCCCACAGGGTCCCTCCCACAACACATGGGAATTGTGGGAGTATAATTCAAGATGAGATTTTGGTGGGGACACATAGCCAAACCATCCAAGGAGGCAACCTGGTACTGTTGTATCTTGTGACTGTTGGAGAACATTGTTGAGAGGACCATAGTTATCAGCATGAGAAGAGAAGCAAATTGACTATGAAAAGCAATGACTACAGCCTTAAGGCTGGCCTGAAGTCCATAATAATCCTATAAGACAGAAGCTGGCAAACTCTTTATATTAAAGACCAGATGATTAATATTTTAGGCTTTGTGAGTCACTGTTGTAAGTATGCAACTCAGCCATTTTAGCACCAATGCAGCCATAGACCACATGTAAATGAATGCATATGGATGTGTATAAATAAAACTTTATTTATAGAAACAGGCAGTAGGCTGGGTTTAGTCAACCTCTGTTATAAAGGGATATTAAAATCAAGTGTGCTGAAAAATTATGAGAAACAGAGGTGTCATACATATAGAGTTTTTAAACATATACATTATTTATATAAAGCAGGAAATACTGATCAGACCAAAATAAAAGTGACTCACATTACAATTTAAGCCAAAATACAAGTAACAATCACAAATTGCTCTTGTCCTGCAAACCTTCAGAACTATCTCATTGTTTGGGGTTAAAACTTTATGCAGTGTGTGCTGTAAATTATGATGCTTAAATGCTTTATGTGTGTGATACGCACATACAGGGTGACTATGTCTTTGTTGTAGAAACAAAGCCTGTCATGCTTGCCTCTTGGATGACTGAACACACAAGGCATTTTCCAAACAGCATGGGCACACCATGATGCCAAATGTCCTTATTTCTACATTTGTGATGAAATCAAGTAGGTAGGCAGTAAAGAGTTAAATTGTTTAGTGAGTGGCTTCTTTGAAAGGCAGGAAAGGAGATTCAGTGTGGGCCATCTTTATATCCTGTATGTGCTGCTTTTAGAAAGCAAAAATAATGTTGGTCCACTAGTGACTCACCACCATAAAACTGTTGAATAAATGAATGGATGAGATAGAGAAGAGTGGGCAGTTTCGACAGCCCGTGTGAAAGAGAACTGGTAGAGCCTGGAGCTAAATGCATGTGGAGTGGGCAGGTGAAGCCTGCTGTCTGCTCTGTTGGGTGAAGGGTGACCAGGTGTAGATTTCAGGGAAAGGAGCAGGTTTTAGAAAGAAGGATGATGAGTCCCATTTTGTAGAAAATGTTGAGATGCTTATGAGATGTCTATTAGAGAATTTGCTGTATGAGTCAGAGGCTCAGGCAAATTGGCTGACTGAAGCCAATTTGATTTTAATATCCCTTTATAACAGAGGTTGACTAAACCTAGCTCACTGTCTGTTTTTATAAATAAAGTTTTATTTATACACAGTCATATGCATTCATTTACAATTAATTTTGGGAACTGCTTTAGCAGAGAAAACAATGGAGTCAGCTTGTGTTGCAGGAAAAGGGAAAGGAAAGGAAGAGACCATAAGGGCTCCACTCTATGGAAACACCAACATTTATGAGGATGGACTTGGCTGGAACAAGAATAAGACTCCTGATGCTCGAATGGGAACCATGAAGATGAGTGCTATGTAGTGTCCCCAAGGCCAAGGTAGGACCGAGTGCTCAAATGGTACCGTGAACTGAGGCCAGTGGTCCTTCTCTACCCCTTTCTTTAAAGTCCCTTTAGCTTTAATTGCTTTGTAGCTTTCAGGATGTGATTTGACCTGTTGGGTAGACTAGATCTCCAGTCTAGGCTATGATTCATCACTTTGTGGAATGTGTTTGTGAGCAGAGAAGAAAAGCATTTGACCACGTCTTTAGAGATGATGATAGGAATGTAGTGATTAGCATGTGGGGAGGGTCGCATTGGTGGACGTGATGCTGATAAGCAGCCCAGCCTTGCTGTTGAGGGTGTGATGCTGCTGAAGGGTGAGTCTGTCCCCAGAAGACCTGAGGATAACACCCCAAATGAGGCTCTTGGTGAATTTGGAGGTTATCATGGCATAGGCATGATGCTCACCCACTGGTCTCTGAATCTCTTTCTCTTCCTACTTAGACTCTTCCTTGTTTCATCTGCACACTGCAGGTGCCTCTCTTTACAGCCCACTTTAGGGCTTAATGACAGCTCTTTCACCCTCTTTGAGTGGTCTGGGGAAAAAGGTGAACAATGAGAATGCTTTATCTCTTGCCAGGGGCCTTCAATGATAACCTCATGGAAGGAGAGAGTGGCAATAATGTACCATAGTAGCACCAATTTCTTTGTTATACTTGCAGGATTGCTAGACAGAGAAAGTGTTATCTCAGTCTGTGTGTATCCTCAGTTACTCAAACAGGTTGGGTAACTTGTAAACAACAGACATTTACTTCTCACAGTTCTAGAGGCTGGGAAGTCCAAGATCAAGGTGTCCACAGCATCTGGGGAGGATCTGCTTCCTTATAGATGGTGCCTTCTTGCTGTGTTCTCTCACATGGCAAAAGGGGCCAACAAGCTCCTCTGGGCCTCTTTTATGAGGGCCCTAATCCTACTTAGGAGGGTTCTGTACTGATGATCTAATCACCTCCCAAAGTCCCTACCTCTTAATACTATCAGATTGGGTGTTAGGTTTGAACATATGAATTTGGGGGGACACAAATGTTCAGAACACAGAAAGTATATGCAATTTCTATACTGTGTCTTTCTAAAAAGTAAGATATAAAATTAGGAAGAGGAAGTTTTTTTTTTTTTAAACAGTCAAAAACAAAAGTGAGATAAAGACTTCTAACCCTTTGTCCTAATGGTATATGTCTTAAGAGCATCCGCCAACCTCTGCTGATAAGAATTTCAATTTCAAAGGCTACATAGGGGCATAAGGGATAAGGGACAACAACACTTTGGGTTCATACAAGTTGGGAGTCAGTTTAGAAACCTCAGAGTAAGGCTGGATCTCTAATGCCCAAATTCTCTGTGAAAAGGTAAACTAGAAAAAAGAAAAGGCACCCAAAAAAGTAGACCACGAGCAAACTTGTTTGTTTTAACCTTGGTTCTGTGTTTAGGGGCTAAAACACAAAAGGCTACATTGAGAATTTACCATAAACTAGTTCATGTGTGGGTGTGAGGCTTGAATTCACACTGCCTGTGTGATGCAAATAAACCCAAATTGAAAATTTAGTTTAGATTAGTTCTGACTTGTAATGTTTCCAGTCATCTAAAAAAGAAAACATGAATCTATTCTGGAGTAATATCCTCAAGTGGGTCTCAGAGAGGTTCAGCAAAGTTCTAGGGAAAATGGGCTCAAAAAACAAAACACACACATTCCAGCAGAAACAATAAGCAACAGAATCAGACCTGAACAGCCTTTTAATATTGGAAAGTCTGATATATAATATAAAATAAGTATGTTTAATACGTATGAAGGAATAACACAGAAATTGGAAATATGATTAAAAGGTAATAGGCTGTCAAAGGTGACCAGGGAGACATAAAGAAGAATCGATGATAAAATTTAGGATGATGTCCCTGCCCAAATCTCACTGAAATGCAATCCCTAGTGTTGGAGGTGGAGCCTGGTGGGATCATGGGGACAGATTTGTCATGAACGGTTTAGCACCATCCCTTGCAGTACTGTCCTCGAAGTAGTGAGGAGTTCTCATGAGATCTGTGTGTTTAAAAGGATGTGGCACCTCCCCCTTTGCTCTCTCACACCTGCTTTTGCCAGGTGACATGCCTGCTCCCCCTTCATCTTCCGCCATGATTGGAAGCTTCCAGAGGCTTCCCTGGAAGCAGATGCCGTTATGCTTCCTGTATAGCCAGGAGAAGCATGAGCCAATTTAATCTCTCTTCTTATAAAATACCCAATGTCAGGTTTTTTTTTTATAGCAATGCAAGAATGGCCTAATATGGACCATAAGGTGGCGTGGTGTTTGAATCTACCCAAATTTCCTCATAGAAACAAAAAGAGCCACGACAATAGGAAAACTAGAGATTAACACCTACAACAAAACTAGGTGGCAATATGACAAGGTAACCCTCTAAACCACCAAACATGACTGTATGGGAACACACCAACGGTGACAGGCTCAAGTATTAATGACACGTGTATCAGAGGGAGCGGAGATACAGCAACTGAGCTTTGAGAACCCTGAGAGCAGGAGAATCTTAAAAATATCAGAGACTCCCATCACCTGTCATTTTACTAAAATTTCTTATTATTTGTGTGAGTTTTTCCTTAAAATTTGTTTTCTTATATATAGCAGCATTATTTACTAGAAATGGTTTTATTAATACCTTCTTTTTTCCATTTCTTATGCTTCTAATTGATTTCTATTTCTAATTGCATTGGCTAATACTTCCAACACAGTGTTAAGGGGTGGTGGAGACCGTGGGCATCCTTGTGTTATTCTAAACTTTAGTGGAACAACTTTTAGTGTATCTTTACTAAGATAATGGCATTGGGGCTTTGGTATGTATTTGATCAACATAAGAAAATAAGTGTTTTTAACACAAATAGTTGAATTCTAAAGCCTTTCTGCATCTAGGGAGATGAGTGTGTAGGTTTTCTTTTTGGTTCTACCAATATGGTAGATTATATTAATGGAATTTCTAGCATTAAACCACCTTTGTTTTCCTGGGATAAACCCCTCTTTGTTTTGGTATGTTATTTAAAAATGTACTTTGAGTTTTGTTTGTTAATATTTTAGTAAAGATTTTTACAGCTATATTCCTTAAGTGAGATTAGTTGTTGATCTTCTTCTTTTGGTGAAAACATTATCAATGTTATATTCACTCTAATAATGACTACCAGTGACTGCCAAAACCATTAGGTGAAAGTTGATAGGGAGCTTCATGATGCATGGCTTAAACAATCCACTAATTAATCCTACCTAAACACTTCTTAAGAAGTGTTTTTTGTTTTTTTTTCCAAAAATTTTAACCTGAATTTAATCTGGTTTACAGCAATTATAAACTATTCAGGAACATGTTAAACGACACCATAAGGATTTAGTAAGCAAAATCTAGAATGAGGACAAGTAGCCCAGTTTCTTCAAGAACTAGATTGTAAGAATAAACAGGAGAGAGAAGCTGGGGATCACAAGACATTTAAAAGACATATTAGCTAAATGCAAGGTGTCAGGGTTGTTTAGATCCTGATTCACACAAATCAAAGATTTGAAAAAAATCTTGCACAAGGGCCAGGTGCGGTGGCTCACACTTGTAATCCCAGCACTTTGGGAGGCCGAGGCGGCCAGATCACTTGGGGTCAGGCATTCGAGACCAGCCTGGCCAACATGGTGAAACCCCATCTGTACCAAAAATACAAAAATTAGCCGGGCATGGTGACGGGCGCCTGTAATCCCAGCTATTCGGGAGGCTGAGGCAAGAAGAATTGCTTGAACCCGGGAGGTGGAGGTTGCAGTGAGCCGAGATTGGGCCATTGCACTCCAACCTGGGCGACAGAGCGAGACTCCGTCTTAAAAAAACAAAAACTAAAACAAAACAAAGAAACAAACAACAAAAACTTGCACAAGGTAGTTTGGGAAATTTGAACACGGAGTCTGTATTGAATGATATTAAGTAAGTATTACCTTTTAGGTGTGGTAATGGCATTTTGTTTTTTTAAACTCTTTATCATTCATAGATACATATTGAGATCCTTATAGATGAAATCATATGGTGTCTGAAATTTGCCTCAAAATAACGCAAGATGGAGCAGATGTGAGTGAGCACATCTCTGATGCAAATTTGACCATGATTTTCATCATTTTTGAAGCTGGGCCATGGGTACTTGGGGTCCATTATATTATTATTTTTTACATATGTTTGAAATTTTATGAAATAAAACTAAATATGTTAATAAATAACACGCATTTACTTTCAGTGTAGTATATATCACATTACATTTTGATTATTGTGCATATAACCACCTTCCCACCATAAATCATGAGTCCTACCCCTACTCCAACAAAACAGGAAGCAGAAAGCTTAAAAGTTAATGAGCTGAGCTTTTGCCTTAGGAAGTAGAAATCACAACACTAAAAAGAATTAAAAAATAACGAGGGAAGGAAAAAATGAAGATATAACGGCAGAAATTAAAGAAATAAACATGTAATACAGAGCAGCATAAAGCCAAAACTTGGTTATTCGATATCATTAATAAAATTACCAAACCTCTTGGCTGGGCGCGGTGGCTCACTCCTGTAATCCCAGCACTTTTGGAGGCTGAGGCGGGCAGATCACCTGAGGTCAGGAGATCGAGACCAGCCTGGCCAACATGGCGAAACCCTGTTTCTACTAAAAATACAAAAATTAGCTGGGTGTGGTAGTGGGCGCCTGTAATCCCAGCTACTCAGGAGGCTGAGGCAGGAGAATCACTTGAACCCGGGAGGCAGAGGTTGCAATGAGTGGAGCATGCCACTGCACTCCAGCCTGAGTGACAGAGCGAGACTCTGTCTCAATAAATAAATAAATAAATAAATAACCAAACCTCAAACAAGGTTAATTGAAGAAAAATCAGAAAAGGCACAAATACACAATACCTGTACTAAAAAGGGAGGTGTAACTACAGATGCAGCTGTTTACAAAGATAAGAGAATATCACAAACAACTTTTGCTAACATATTTGAAAACTCAGAGTAAATGGACATGGACCTAGAAAAATATATATCCAATGAATTTAAGATGAAGGAACTTGAATCAGTAAGTAGTTAATAATTTGCCTGCAAGAGAAATACCACACCAAACAGAGGTGTTCTAACAAAACTTTAAAGAAGAAATATTTTACTTATAAAGAAACTCTCCTAAAAAATAGAAAGAAAACAATAACTCATTTTCTGAGGCTAATATAATTTTAAACCAAAACTACAAGAACAATATGAAAGAGAAAAATCAGTCATTGATTTAGAACCCAATTCTAAATAAAATTTTAGTATACCTAATCCAGCAATGTAGCAATCATGTACAGATACATGCATTCACAAATGTAAACACAAACAAACACAAGGTTGGTTGAATGTTTGGCAATATAAAAATTTTACTCATTATATCAAAATACTAAAAAAGAAATGATATATGATCATCTCAGTATATAAAAAAGCATCTGAGAAAATTCAACATCTATTTGGATTAGAAGACTCAACATAGTAAAGATGTCAATTCTCAGGTGGCTGTGGTGGATCACTCCTGTAATCACAGCACTTTGGGAAGGTGTGACGGGTGGATCACAAGGTCAGGAGATCGAGGCCAGCCTGGTCAACATGGTGGAACCCCGTTTCTACTAAAAGTACAAAAATTAGCTGGGTGTGGTAGGGTGTACCTGTAATCCCAGCTGCTCAGGAGGCTGAGGCAGGAGAATCACTTGAACCAGGGAGTCGGACGTTGCAGTGAGCTGAGATTGCACCATTGCATTCCAGCATGGCGACAGAAAAAAAAAAAAAAGTGTTAATTCTCCCCAAACTGGTCTGTAAGTTTAATGCAGTTTCTATCAGAATCCCAGAGAGAATCTTTGTAGATAAGCTTGTGGAAAGGCACAGGCCCTAAGCAATCTTGTGCAAGAAGAATAAAGTGGAAGGAAGGAATCACTGTACGCAATGTCAAGGCTTACTATATTGCTACAGTAACCAAGACAGTGTACTATTGGCAGAGGGATAGATATATATCAATGGACCAGAACAGATAACTCACAAAAAGATCCACACAAATATGACCAATTGATTTTTGACAAAAATGCAAAAGCAATTCAATGGAGGAAGGATAGTCTTTCAATAAATGGTGCTGGATCCATTTGACATTCATAGCCAAAAAAAAGTCTCATACCTTGTGTAAGTCTCTCAGCTTATGCAAACATTAACTCAAAATGGATAAAAGACTTAATGTAAAATATAAAACTTAAAAATTTTGGGAAAAAATTATAGCAGACAATTTTTGGGAACTAGATCTAGGCAAAGAATTCTTAGACTCGACACCAAAAGCATAATCCATAAAAGATTAAATTGATAAACTAGACCTCATCGAAATTAAAGACGATTGCAGTGCGAAAGACCCAGTGAAGAAGATGAAAAGTCTATGGACTTGGAGAAGATATTTACAGATGACATATCAGACAAAGGACTTGTATCTAGAATATATGAAGAATTCTCAAAACTCAACGGTTAAAAAGAAAAAACAAAAAAACCCCAAAACCCCAAGCAATCCAGTAAGAAAATGGGCAAAAGACATGAACAGACATTTCACTGAAGAAGATATACAGATGACAGATAAGTGCATGAAATAATCTTCGACACCATCAGCCATTGGGGAAATGCAAACTAAACCATAGTGAAATTTTACTCCACACCTATCATAATGGCTTAAAAAAGAGTGATAATGCCAAATGATGGTGAGGATGTGGAGAAAGTGGATCATTTCATATATTGCTAGTAGGAATGTAAAATGGTACAGCCACTCTGGAAAACAGTTTGTCAGTGTTTTACAATACTAACCATGTGCTCACCATAGAGCCACGGACAATTGCACTCTTGGGCTTTTTTTCTCAGAAAAATGAAAACTCATGTTCACACAAAAACTTTACATGCGTGTTCAAAGCAGGCTTTAATCGTAACAGTCCCAAACTGGAAACAACACAAATGTCTCTTAATGCATGTATGGTAAACACACTATGGGATTAATATATCCATAGCATGGAACACTATTCAGCAATAAAAAGAAACAAACTCTTGACACGAGCAGCAACCGGAATAGATCACAAGGGAATTATTCTGAACGAAAAAAAAAAAAAAAAAGCCAATCCCCAAAGGTACATACTCTATGATTCTGTTTATATAACATTCTGGAAATGACAACATTATAGAGATTCAGAAGAAATTAATGATTGCCAGAGGTTGGGGCGGGGGAGGAGGGAGGTGGTTATGGCTACAGAAGCACCTGGGATCCTCCCGACTGAAAGGTGTCTTGACTGTGGTAGTGGTTATGTGAATCTACGCAGGTGATAAAATTGCAGAGAATTAAATATACACACACAGAAGAGTGTTAGTAAAACTGGTGAAATCTGAATAAGATCCATGGATTGTGTTCATGTCAGTTTCCTGGTTGTGTTTTTGTACTATAGTGATGCGAGATGATCCCATTGAGGGAAACCCATTGAAGGGTATATGGAATCGGAGCCTATAGTTATTTCAAAAGTTAAAAAAGTTCAATATCTACTATTAAAAAACAAAAACTAGAGTAAAACTCTTAGCCTTCCTGGATTTTAGGAGAAATTCTTTATTATGATGAAGGGCATTGACAAAAACAAACAAAAAGACAGCAGACTTCATAGTTACTGACATAGTATTAACAGCATCTCCTTTAAAATCAGGATCAAGATAGGATATTCATGGCCAGGCACAGTGGCTCACGCCTGCAATCCCAGCACTTTGGGAGGCTGAGGTGGGCGGATCACTTGAGGTCAGGAGTTCGAGACCAGCCAACATGGTGAAACCCTGTCTCTACTGAAAATACAAAATTAGCTGGGCATGGTGGCACGTGTCTGTAATCCCAGTTACTTGGGAGGCTGAGGCAGGAGAATTGCTTGAACTCAGAAGGCAGAAGTTGCAGTGAACTAAGATCGCACCACTGCATTCCAGCCTGGGCGAGAGAGCGAAACTCCATCTCAAAAAGAAAAAAAAGGATATTTACTATCATCACTGTGGTTCAACACTGTACTGAGGGGCCTACCAAGCCCAGTAAGACAGAAAGATGAAATGAAACATGTAAGAGTCAGAAAGGAAGTAACAGAACTGTCATTATGAGCAATTGATAGCATTGTCTATGCAGAAAATTTAAGAATCTTTATAGGCTACTGTTTTGCATAGAGGAATTTAATGGGTTCTTTCAGAAAAATCTCTCCTTGTTTCTTCCTTCTGCCAACTTGATTCATAACCAACTTGCAGGTGTAAGAGTGCCACTGGTCCTAGAGCCTCACTAAAAAAAAGAAACTCCTAAAATAGGAAATTAAATGAAACAAAGATCACGACCTCATCCTTTGAAGGCCCCTTAGCATCTCCATCAAAAATTTCATCTGCCGCCTTATCTCCCTCTAAGTAAGTGTGCACTAGCATTTAAGACACAAAATGATCTATTTAACTTTGTGCTTTTTTTTTTTTTTTTTTTTTGAGACAGGAGTCTCGCTCTGTCGCCCCAGGCTGGAGTGCAGTTGGCCAGATCTCAGCTCATGCAAGGGGCTCCGGCTCGGGTTTAGGCCATTGTCCTGGCTCAGCCTCCCAGTTAGCTGGACTCAGGCGGTCGGACCGGCCACCTCGCCGCGCTATTTTTTTTTGTATTTTTTTAGTAGAGACGGGGTTTCACCGTGTTAGCCAGGATGGTCTTGATCTCCTGACCTCGTGATTCGCCCGTCTTGGCCTCCCAAAGTGCTGGGATTACAGGCTTGAGCCACCGCGCCTGGCCAACTTTGTCATTTTTAATATCAATTATTGGACGTGATGATATTCATTATGTTTTTTCTTTTCTTTTTTTTTTCGAGATAGAGTTTCGCTCTTGTTGCCAGGCTGGAGTGCAATGGCGCAATCTCGGCTCACCACAACCTCTGCCTCCCAGGTTCAAGCGATTTTCCTGCCTCAGCCTCCCAAGTAGCTGGGATTACAGGCATGCATCACCACATCCGGCTAATTTTTTGTATTTTTAGTAGAGACAGGGGTTCTCCATATTGGTCAGGCTGGTCTTGAACTCCCCACCTCAGGTGATCCGCCTGCCTCAGCCTCCCAAAGTGCTGGGATTACAGGTGTGAGCCACCGTGCCAGGCCAATATTCACTATGATTTAGAAATTCACTTGTATGCAATTTTATCTGTATTATGGTCATACAAACTGTTGTAGATTGACGCGCCTGAGAACTTAGCCTCCATTTATGACATTGTTTCTTTGGGAAAACACATTTTGAATGACAAAATGTCCTTTGGAATGCAGCCCATTTGTAGGTCAGAGACCTTGGTGAAGGCAGAAGTTAGAGTCCCTGTCTGTGTCTCTGTCTCTGAGACAGAGAATGTGACCTTATTTGGATACAGTTTTTGCAAATGCAATTCAATTAAGGTTCTTGAGATGAGATCATCCTGGATTATTAGGGTGGGTCTTCAATCCACTGACAATTATCACAGGAGACACAATGCGAAGAGACACAGAAGGTCATGTGAAGATGGAGGCAGAGATTAGAGTGATGCTGCCCAGTTCCAGGAAGGCCTGGAGCCACCAGACGCCAGAAGAGGCAAGGAAGCGCAGCCTCTCCTAGTAGCTTTGAAAGGACTGTGGCTCTGCCAACATCCTGATTGCAGACTTCTGATCTCCAAAATTGTGAGAGAATGAATTTCTGTGGATTCAAGTCACCACATTTGTGGTAATTTGTTTCTGCAGACCTGGGAAATGAAGACAGTGTATTCTGTGAGCTCCTCACGTAGGAGAAATGAGTGCTGCCAACTTCTACAGCCTTGATTCTGTTACCAGAGCCTTGACAGATGGACGTGTGCCAGGTGTTGGGCTAAGAGTTGCATATGTCTTCTCAACTGATCCGGATAGCAAACCTGTGTTCCACTTGGAACTACAGTAACTGGGGTTTTGAGAGATTCTGCACTTGTATGCATAAAGGCACACAAGCAATCATGGCTGGGCACAGTGGCTCACGCCTGTCATCCCAGCACTGTGGGAGGCTGAGGTGAGTGGATCACCTGAGGTCAGGAGTTCAAGACCAGCCTGACCAACATACTAAAAATACAAAAAGTAGCCGGGTGTGGTGACGGGCACCTGTAATCCCAGTTATTCAGGAGGCTGAGGCGGGAGAATCGCTTGAACCCAGGGGGCAGAGGTTGCAGTGAGCCAAGATCACGCCACTGCACTCCAGCCTGGGCAACAGATCGAGACTCTGTCTCAAAAAAAAAACAAAAAAACAAAGACAAAAAAACCCCACAGGTAATCATACTAACTACTACCTACCGCTCACTGAACGTCTACTGTGGGCCAGATGTTCTGCTAAACTCTGCTAAAGTATCCTCATCTAAGTCTGCAGCAACTGTCTGAGGTAGCACTATTCATTTATTCCTGGCACAGATATTTATGCGTGCCTGCTGTATGCGGGCCCTGTCCTGGATGCTGGGCCACAGCAGTGAACCAGATGGAGGGTAAGCCCTCCCTCATGGTGCTTGCATTTTTGTATGCTGAAAGATTCAAGAAACAAACAAATGAATCAAAATTATGTCTGGTGGCATTAAGAGCTATTGAGAAAAACAAATCAGGGAAGGAACGAAGATAAAATGTAGGAGTCATGGCTTGAAGACCGAGAGTGGTGAGAACCGTCTCTATTTCACAGACGAAGAGTCCGAGACTCTAAGAGGTGAAGTGACTTTCCCAAAGTGACACAGATGTAACAGCTATAAAGAATGATCTGACAACTGTTGAATGTGGGAGGTGCTTTAAAGTCATTATTCTCAACCATTACTGTAACTCTCCCAAATAGATGATATATGTATATTATATATATTTTATACTTATATATATTTCAGCTTCACTGAAGTATAATTGACAGATACAATTTATATATTTTAAAGTGTACAATGTGATGATTTGATAGATATTGTGAAATGATTACAATCAAATTAGTATATTCATCACCTCACATAGTTACCATATATATTTCATCAAATAGGTTATAAATATAGGTGAGGACCCTGCGACTCAGAAAGGTGAAGTAACCTGGCCAAACCCAGGTGACTTGCCCAAACCCAGGTTTCCATGCACATGCCCCTTCTACCACCATAAATCAATGCCTGCTGGCTGCCACCTCATGGCAAAAACCTGACCTGAGGATGAGCCGGGTGCCACAGGTTCCCAGGTGGTCAGTTTCTATGATAGAGCCTGTCAGTTGCAGCTGTAGAAATATCAGAAGCCTCCCTCTCTCCTATCCAAGGAGATTGGTAGTTAAGGCTCAGCTGGAAGCACATAGATAACCTATTTCCTTTTCTCTATAAATCCTCCTGGTCTTACTAATTTTATTGATCGTTAGGGGCTAAGGCTTGGGAGTAGATGGGAGTCACATTTTTATCCTATCATTTTATTCCCTAAGGAATAGTTACTCTCACAAACAATTTCTTGATTACATATGATGCTAGTATTTGATTTGGAACCTATTTTAAAAAATGTTCTGTTGATGGTAATTTATTTGTTCAATAGTGTGTCTGTGCCTCACACTGTGAGAATGTGCCATCTAGTGGCTTAATGCTGAAATTACTGTTTCCTAGTAATTCAATGTTTGGTCGCAGAATTTCAGAATGTTTCTCTTTATTTAGAAACAGAATATTGTCAATCAGAGTTGTACAAATAAACAAACCTTTGATGTCAACAAATAAAATTTTGAACAGGAACTCTACACGCACAGGAAACTAGGTTGTAGGAGAATTAACAATTGACGAATACATTTCCAGGTGTTATTGAGCCTCTACTGATGAAATTGCCCACGCTTTTCTGAAAACATTTATATAATTGTGAGATTAAATGGAACAGAGAGGGAGGTTGTCTTCCATGTGCTGGTGGTCACAGGTCTTTGTGTGATGCAGTGGGCTCCAGAGCTAGACCACCTAGACTTGGCCTTGGGCAGGTTATTAAAATCTCCGTGCCTCAGTCTCCTCGTTTGTCATGGAAGTCTTGTGAGGATAAAGCGAGACAACAGAAGCAAAGTGTTTATTTTAGCACAAAGCCTGACACACTTCAAATGCCAGTAGAGGTTTCCTCTTAGGATTCCACCCCCATATAGTGCCTACTGTTTTCTCTGTCTCTGGCTATTGTCTCTGATTCTAATTCCATCTTGTATAGTGTCGTCAACTCTGAGGCCTCAGCTCTTGAAGGGTCCTGTGGAGGTGCTGGGCCTGGGTGCTGTCCGCTGGCTCATGTAGGCAGGTGCATTGCTCCGCTGAAGATGCTCCTGGCATCTAGAATATTGGGAGTCAGAATATTGGGAGTAGGTCCTAGCTTCTGACATAGCTGGAGCCTTTGATGGGTTACAGCCTCCAAGGTAGATGTGTTGAACTCTGACCAACATTTCTGTGTCACATTCTATCATATTGGACCTAAGTGGTGCTACTTTATGCTTCCACTGTCTTGCTAATGAGCTACCAGAACCTGAAAAAGGCAAGGAGGATTTTCCCCAAGAAGATTTGAAAGGAGCATGGCTCTGTCAACACCTTGATTTCCAACTTCTGGCCCCCTGAACTCTGATAGAACAAATTTCTGTTGTTTTAAGCCACCCAGTTTGTGGTAATTTGTTACGACAGTGCTAGGAAATTGATACAGGAGGTTACCAGGGTTAAGCAAATTACTTTGTAGAGGGTCCTTAAAACTGTTCTTTGCACAAATTAGAAACAGGCATATGTCAGCTGTTACTTCTTTGGGGGCAATTTAGCATAGCGGGTAACTGCTTGAGCAGTTGTCACTGACAGACCAGGCTCTGCTGGAGCCTGCGGAGACCTGGCTCTGTAACTTATTAGTTGTGTGACTTTGGGGGAAGTTCTGCAACTTCTGAAAGTCATGGTTTCCTTATGAATAAAACAGGGTACTAATAGTTGCTGCCTCCCAGGTTAATTGTAAAGATAGAGACAAAAAATGCAAGCACTCCACACACACTTGGCATTAGAATGTGAGCCCCTGATGTGGTTGGTTCAAGCATGTGCAACTGGCTTGTCCCCTTTCAGGATGGCTCACTCCCTGAGGCCACCTGGGTTCCTTATGTAATAAGGCCCTCAAGCTCCCATTCTATGGGTCCTCAAGACATGCACGAATCCTGGGTGAGCACAGTTCAGACCAAAACCAGGAACTCCATGGTATTGTTATAGGAGTTATTAAGAAATTATTTTAGGCAGATAGAGAGGAAAAGGGGTCCTTGGAAAGTTTCTCTCTTTTTTTTTTGAGATGGAGTCTAGCACCGTCCCCTGGGCTAGAATGCAATCTCAGCTCGCTGCAACCTTCGCCTCCTGGATTCAAGCAATTCTTCCTGCCTCAGCCTCCTGTAGTAGCTGAATTTACAGCCCCCCCCGAAACCCCACCGCCCATCCACACTCCGGCTTAAGTTTTTGTATGTTTTGTTAGAGTGGTTTCACTGTGTTAGGCAGGTGGTCTCAACTCTGACCTGACCTCGTGATCCTCCCGCCTCGGCCACCCAAAGTGCTGGGATTACAGGTGTGAGCCACCATGTCTGTCTCTTTTAAAGCAGCTCCAGAAAAGTTTCTTGTCTAGCAGGAAAGCCTAGGCTCTTAGAGCCTGGCTGGTAACCTTTGATATGCAAATGCAAGCCATTAGAGACTGGGTCACCCTAACATGGGGAATCCCCCCTTGTCCTCTTCCTCTGCCCCCCATATGCTTCTGGCAGCATGGCCGCCCCCATATATCACCACGTGTGTAGAACATCATGGCACCCTGTATTTGCATATTAAAAGACTAGGGTGAGAGGGCCAGTTTTTTTGTGGCCACATGAATGACATGCCTGGTCAAACCAATCCTCTGAGTCCTATGCAAATCAGACACGCCTCCAAACTCCTCATATAACTGGCTGGTATCCGCAGCACTTGGGTTTCCTGTCTTGGCTTTGGAGCTCCCTTCCTTTGTCTCTGTCCAGGGGAGCTTCTTTCTTCTCCCTTCTTTCTTGCCTACTAAACTCTCCATTCCTTAAAACCACTCCACGTGTGTCTGTGTCATTTTATCTAAACCAGTGCAAGGACCAAGAACCCTGGTGTTCCTCCACTCATCTGAGCCGTATCGGTATAAGCAAAGTGCATTTGCGTTTAAGAATTATAGGTCATTAAAAAGTTTCAGGTGTTACCATCCACATTGCGGATTGCTCTGGGAAATGCCTTGTTGCGAGCCTGGCCAGGGAACTGAGTTGTAGCCCCAGCTCCACAGCTAACCTGCTGTCTGGCATTAGCCAATCAGGGCTCACTCATGTCACCTGTGAAATGATGCTGTTGGCCAAGATCCCCTCTGAGATGTCTTTACACTCGAATATTCCAGCTCTAGGAGGAAGCAAAGGTTCCAACTTGCAAGCCAGGACTCTAAAGTTGGTGCTGAAGGCAATCTCAGCTGCCTTTGAATCTTTTCTGTGTCCAAACTCCAGGTAGCAGCTGGCGACTAACTTGCTAATTATCTACCTATATTTAACAGATGCTTGTTGAACTGCAGCCTTGAGGTTGCTCCAAGTAGCAGGCCCGGCAAGTCCACGAAGGAATGATTCTGTTGTGAATGAGAACATCTCTTTGACCATCTTCCCCAGTGCCTTGCCTTGAGGCAGGTGAGGACCAGGTGCCCTTTGGGTTTCAAGAAATAAAACGTGAGTTGAACACACGGAGGAGCCATTGTAGGGGTGGCTCAAGTCTCAGCCCCCATGCTCTGGGGTGTAGTAGAATGAATTAAAATACTTGTTGGGGGCTTTTAGTGCTGGCTCTGCTCCTGTGCTAGTTTGGGAAGTAACTTATCTTTGAGCCTCAGCTCCTCAGGTGTTTAATGGAACTCAGATGCCCTCCTATATTTGGTAGGATTATTTTGACTGCATGAAACAGAAAAACTGACTCAAACTGGTTAACAAGGAAATGTAGTCTGATCTGTAGGAGAGATTTCACATAGTGGTGACCTCACATCCAACCATGACAGTCTCCACAGTTGTCTTTCATTGCATCTTTCTTAGGATCCAGGTATCCTAAGAGGCATCTGAGTGGTATAAGGAATCTTTTTCAGCAGTTTTCCTGGAGGAGAAGGGGTTTGAGTAATCAGCATTCACCTCTGGGCAGGGAGTGGAGTTGTGTCCACTGCTGCTCTCAGCTGTGTAGAGTTGTGGAAAAACGGCCAGAAATCCGGGGAGAAGGCGGACTGCTGTGGGCTGGGATGCCTGGCAGTGTGGAGCTGAGAATTAGATTGTGGATGTGAACAATCTTCCCTGGGAATGTTAAAGCATCGGGAATTTCTTTCTCATGACAGGAGTTTGGATTAGATTATATCTAATGTTCCTTCTAACTCTGTATTTTTATGAATTTTCAAATAAGAGCCATTTTCACTGGCCTGATGATTTTTATAGTTGGTTCAGCAATGCTGTTGGGTAACAAAATGCTGTCTAGTCACGCTTGGGGCACCAATACCGCGGCAGTAAAAATAACAATAACGAAAACCACCATTACCGCCATCAAACCCATTCACAACCCAGATGAGAAACATCTAGGGGAAAGCCTTTAAAACAATTTTGGCATTCCTGTGTGCTGTGTGTCATTTTGCAAAACAATAGATTTTTGTGGCTTAGTCTTATGTTTATTTTAAATCCATATGGGGGTATTGTGATGTTTTCACGCTTAGGAGTGTTGATCCATACCTTTCCAAAACTGGAAAATGTCACAGTTATTTATCAAGATTTATCAAGATCCAGACATTTTCAAAACGAAAATGTTACAGCTATTTATCAATGAAATGAGAGGTTTTTTTCAATTTACTTTTTCTATATAATAATCATGTAATTTTTGGCCAGGCACGATGGCTCATGCCTGTAATCCCAGCACTTTGGGAGGTTGAGGTGGGTGGATCACCTGAGGTCAGGAGTTCAAGACCAGCCTAACCAACACGGTGAAACCCTGCTTTTACTAAAACACAAAAATTAGCTGGTTGTGATGGCAGGTGCCTGTAATCCCAGCTACTTGGGAAGCTGAGACAGGAGAATCGCTTGAACCCAGTAGGTAGAGGTTGCAGTGAGCTGAAATTGCACCACTACACTCTAGTCCGGGCGACAGAGTGAGACTCCATCTCAACAACAACAACAAAAAAAAAAAAAAAAAAAAAAAAAAAAAATCACATAATTTTTCCACATTTTGAAATGTGAGGATAGGTAAAAAATTGTAACTCTGAGAAGGGAACTGTCTTCTACTAGCAGTGATGTCACTAGTGGAGAGGCGGATAGCCTTGCCTTTGGTCCTAATATTCCTATTAATGATTTCGATACAGATGTAGAATAAGTGACTGTCAAATGTGGGCTTATGAGATAAAAGTGGGAAGACAGACCTAATATTATAGAAGAAAGTCTTAATCCAAATGATTTCAATAGGCTATCATGCTGAACTGAAACCAGTAAAGTGAATTTCAATAGAAATAAATCGTTTAGCACTTAAATTTTACTAAATAAAGGAAAGAGAAAAAACATCAGGTATTTTAGCTTATTCCAGTCCACCCTGAGTTAGCAGCTGGAGAAGGCCACACCAGTCACAGTCAGCATTAATCAGAGTGGAGAGTCCAGATTCTGTATTTGGTACCACTCAGGTAACACCTGGCTGCTGTATTTTAAGAAGGGCAAACAGAAGTAATTAAGTAATAAAATAGTTATGATTGTCTTCAACATAAGCAAACTAATCTACTAAGTCCTGAATATATGTTATCTCTGATTTTCAGAGAGTCCTGGAAAAATAGATACGGTTGTTCACATTTTACAAAAAAGGGAAATTAACCAGAGAGATCATCACGCACTCTCTTCCTCCCCTCCCAACTCCTTAACCAAGGTAGGAAGTTTAATTCAAGCTTATGGGCTATTCTTATTAAGCTTGGGATGTCACCTGAAGGACATAGGACTTGGAACAAATTCTTTCATCATACTGTGGGGCAGCAGTCCCCCATCTTTTTGGCTGGCACCAGGGACCAGTTTCATGGAAGACAGTTTTCCCACAGACAAGGGAGGGGGGTTGGTTTTGGCATGAAATTGCTCCACCTCAGATCATCAGGCATTAGTTCGATTCTCTTAAGGAGCACGCAACCTAGATCCCTCGCATGCGCAGTTCACAATAGGGTTTGCGCTCCTATGAGAATCTAATGCTGCCACTGTTCTGAGAGGAGGCGGAGCTCAGGTGGTAATGCTCTCTCGTACCCTCCTCATCTGCTATGCAGCCCAGTTCCTAACAGACCATGACCCTGAGGATTGGGAACCCCTAGTGTAGGGGATCAGAATACATCACCCCAAAATATGCCATTCTGGCATAAGGATTATTTTGAGCTGAAGACAACTGAGGAACAGCAGATGCCAAAAAAAGCACTCTCTGCTTCCCCCTGCTTGGTAAAAGTAGGCTTAGACTTATTTGCTTCAAGACAGCGCAAAGGAATCTATACAACAAACATTCCTAAAATAACCCGTATCTTCCATTAGCTTCTTCTGTACATTTACCTTCCCACAGTGTGCTGTCCCTAAAAGCCTAAACCCCTTAGTGTTGTCATTTCTCTACAAATTTACTGTTCTTTGTTAAGATGCTGTACAACCTTAGGTTCTAATCATCCCTTCCAATTACTAGTCACTACATTTTCCCGCATGGATACACGCTGTATATATGAATACACTGTGCTTTCTTCTGGTTAGTCTATCTTTTGCCAGTTTAATTTCCAGAGCCCCAGCCGGAGAACCTAGAAGTACAGAGAAAAAAGTTTTCCTCCTCTACCTGTTTACCGGGAAGGGTGAAATGTACAACACCTGAATCAGCAAGACATGGAGAAGGCCTGGTCCCCACCCTCCCTCATCCCATGGAGAGGAGGTGTGGGGTGGGGCCTCCTTACCCTCTGTCCTTCCACGGAGAGGAATGGCGGTGGGCGAGGGGGGGAGGGCGGGGAGGGGCAGGGACCTCCCCACCCTCCCTTGGTTCACAGAGAGGAATTGCGGGGCACGGGCACTCTGCAGGACATGCAACGTGGGAATCTCTGTTCTAGGGGAGCATGTACCACCTTACTGCCTTCTCCCCACTTAAAGGCAAGCAAAGGGGAATGTTGACAGTAGAAGAATGGTAGATCTAATTTGGATTGAGATTCTACAAACCTGGAAATGTTCTTAGTGTACTCTCACATGGTAATTCAACCGACATATGGTTTGTCTTATCTGTTTTGTGTTGTTATAAAGGAATATCTGAGACTGGGTAATTTATAAAGAAGGTGTATTTGGCTCATGGTTCTCATGTCTGGAAAAGTTCAAGACTGGGCCTCTGCATCCAGTAAGGGCAGAAGCTGCCTCCATTTCATGGAAGAAGGTGAAGGGGAGCCGGTGTGTGCAGATCACAAGGCAAGACAGGAAGCAAGAGAGAGACGGAGGGGAGGTGCCAGGCTCCTTTTAGCCAGCAGCTCTCATGGGAATTGATAGAACGAGAACTCACGCCCACCCACCTCCTGGAGGGGATTAATCTACTCATGAGGGACGATCCATGACCCAAACACCTCCCGTTAGGCCTCACCTCCAACACTGGATCAGTCTCCAGCATTCGATTTGGAAGGGACAGACATCCAAGCTGTAGCATGGTTCCGGGTTGGAAATCATTTTCCCTCCAACATTCGAAGGCAGTGCACTCAGTGTTGCTTTTGAGAAATCTGAAGCTATGCAGATTCCTGTCTCTGGGTGACTGTGTGCCCTATTTTTTTTCCCTATCTGGAAACTTGAAGGACTTATTCTTTGGCCTTGCTGTTCTGAAACATGAGGTACCTCTATGTGGATCACTTTCATGTATTTTGCAGACCATAAGATGGACTTATGTATCTGGAAATTCAGGTCTCTAACTTTGGAAAATTTTCTTTCCAACTCTCTGGCTGGAAGAGTATGAGCCTGGCTGCTAACCTTCTGGGAGCTGAGTCAGGGAAGAAATCTGGGGGTGGGGAGGGTTTGCAATGCAGAAATCAAGCTTCACATTCAATAGGTAAACTTACTCTGCCTGTGTTTTGAAGAGGTACCTGGTGCCAACAATTCCTGAGTCTTTAGGGGATTCTCCAGTGCCATGTGGGCTGCTTCTCTGACCTTCCTGCTGCTTTTCAGCCTCCAGAATGATCTCAACTCCAGTTCTCTGTTTTTCTGTCTCTTAAAATCTTAGTCAGGTTGTGGGAGGGATTAGAGGTAAATGCATGTGTTCAGTTCCATCCATTTATTTATGTATTTATGTATGTATGTATGTATTTATTTATTTGGCAGAATCTCACTCTGTTGCCCACGCTGGAGTGCAGAGGCGCAATCTTGGCTCACTGCAACCTCTGCCTCTTGGCTTCAAGCAATTCTCCCTGCCTCAGCCTCCTGAGTAGCTGGGATTACAGGTGCCTGCCACCATGCCCAGATAATTTTTGTAGTTTTAGTAGAGACGGGGTTTTGCCATGTTGGCTAGGCTGTTCATGAACTCCTGAACTCAGGTGATCCACCCACCTTGGCCTCCCAAAGTGCTGGAATTACAAGGATAAGCCACTGCTCTCAGCCAATTCTTCATATTTAATGGCAAATCTTTCTTTTTACATACACTAACTCATTAATCTTTCCAACTATCCTGTGGGGTAAGGACCATTATCCCAGTTTTATGGATGAAGAAACTGAGGCAGAGAAATGTCAAGTGACTTGCCCAGACAAACACAGCTAGGAAGTGACAGACCTAGAATAGGAACCCAGGGAGTCTGACGCCAGGAGCCAAACTCTTAGTCACGATGCTATTCCCCCTATTCACAGTTTAGCAAATTATAGTACAGGGATAAGAAAGGTAGAAACTGACAAAACAGCGAGAATGAGAGGGAAGCAATGGGATGGGAGGTTTCATCAGTTTTCTTGGAAACGCACAGTGAGAGGGAGAGTGTTGACCGGTGGAGTGGGGAGCGGCACACTAGAATACTGGAGTATGGGTGAGCCATAGAGGGGGTGATCAGCCTGGTGGAAGTTAGTGCAGACTCCTGACTTGAAGACTAAAATATGTAAGGATGGGAGCAGGAAGCAGGGCTGATAATGGAGAGTCCAGGCTATGCGCTCAGTTCTTGGGAGGTGAAAAATATCATGCTCTTTTTTTTTATGTTCTAGTGTGCCAGTAAAATGGAAAGTATTTCACCTTCTTACTGTAGAGTGGTCATTGTCCAGCATTTGTGTACTTCAGAATTACCAGGAGTGTTGTTAAAATAGATTGCTGAGCTCCACCTGCAAGAAGTTTTAGGGGATTCAGGACATCTGGAGTGGAACCTGAGTATTTGGATTTCTTTCTTTCTTTTTTTTTTTTGAGACGGAGTTTCATGCTGTCACTCAGGCAGGGGTGCAGTGGCGAGATTTCAGCTCACTGCAACCTTGGCCTCCCGGTTCAAGTGATTCTCCTACCTCAGCCTCCCTAGTAGCTGGGGTTATAGGTACATGCCACCATGCCTGACTAATTTTTGTATTTTTAGTAGAGATGGGGTTTCATTGTGTTGACCAGGCTGGTCTTGAACCCCTGACCTCATGATCCACTCGCCTCAGCCTCCCAAAGTGCTGGGATTACAAGCGAGAGCCACCGCAGCTGGCCTGGATTTCTGTAATTCTCAAGTAGGATGATGAGATGATGGTTTTCAACCATGGGGTAATTTTAGCCCTAAGTAGACATTTGGTAATATCTGGAGACATTTTTGATAGTCACCACAAGGGGGGTGGGGCTGTTTGCATACAGTTGGTTGAGGATGGGGATGCTATTAAACATCCTACTGTGCACAGACCAGCCCTATAACAAAGACTTAGGCCTAAGCATCAGCAGTGTCAAGGCTGAGAAGCCCCAGTTTGGAGTAAAGCCTACTTGTCAATAGGCCCTATCTTTACCTTTTCTATTACCTCAATTAAAAAAATACGGCCAGGCTGGGCATGGTAGCTCACACCTGTAATCCCAGCACTTTGGGAGGTTGAGCCAGTGGGTGCCTTGAGCCAGAAGTTTGAGGTCAGCATGGGCAACATGGCAAGATCCTATCTTTACAAAAAATACAAAAATTAGCCAGGTGTGGTGGGGTATACGTGTAGTCCCAGCTACTTGGGGGGCTGACATGGGAGGATCCCTTCATCACAGGTAGATTGAGGTTACTGTGAGCCATGAGCACACCACTGCATTCCAGCCTGGGCAATAGAGTGAGACCCTGTCTCAAGTAAGTAAATAAATATTACAAATATGGTCATACAGTTGAGGAGAGAATATGATATGGATAAGAAATACCTATTGCTATGGTTTGGATTTCGTCTGTCTCCAAAACTCACGTGGAAGTTTAAGTGCCAGCTGGCAGTGTTTGGAGGTGGGGCCCAATGGGAGGTGTTTGGGTCATGGGGACAGATCCTTAATTAATAGATAAATGGTGTCTCTCATTGGAGTGCGTTCTCCCAGGAACGATCTGGTTCCCATGAGTTCCTTGCATGAGTTCACTTCCCCTTTGGCCTTCTCTGCCGTGTTTTGATGTAGCCCGCGGCCCTCACCAGAAGCTGAGTAGATACTAGGGCCATTCCCCTTGAACTTCTCAGACTGCAGAATGATGTGCTAAATAAACCTCTTTATAAATTACTCAGTGTCAGGTTTTCTGTTATAGCAACACAAAACAGACTAAGACACCTATATTTACTGATTAAAAAACTCTTGGAGGAGGCCGGGTGTGGTGGCTCACACCTATAATCCCAGCACTTTGGGAGGCCAAGACAGGCAGATCATTTGAGGTCAGGAATTTGAGATCAGCCTGACCAACATGGTGAAACCCTGCCTCTACTAAAATTATAAAAAATTAGCCACACGTGGTCATGCATGCCTGTAATCTCGGCTACTCAGGAGGCTGAAGCAGGGGAATCGCTTGAACCTGGGAAGCAGAGGTTGCAGTGAGCCAAGATTGTGCCACTGCACTCCAGCCTGGGTGACACAGGGATACTCCATCTCAAAAAAACAAAACAAAACAAAAACAAAAAAACTTTGCAGGAATCAGAAATAATACAGGTAACTAAAGAGAATTAAAACATGTACAAAAAGGCATACCACAGTAAAAAATAACTTTAGTTATCTTCAGAGAAATTTGAGAGGATATTTGTCTGTGTGCAAAATGTCAAAAAAAACCCAAAAATAAACAACAAACAAACAAAAAAACAGAATGGAAGATCTCCTGGAAGTGAAAAATATAACTGCCAATTTTGAAATTCAATAGTAAGGTAGGATTGGATTTTCTGTTTTTCCCTCCAGATGTATTCTCTGTTCTTTTCTACCCTACTGTGTGCCTGGGAGACTGACTCGTACAAATTGCATTATCTGGGCTTTGTTGCTTCTGACTTCTGGTTGAGTTTGGCCAAAGAAAGGCCAGTTGATTAGAGGGCAGGAAAGCATGCTCGATCTTTATTATTCTTGGATTCCACATATGTGAATTCACCTATTCACTAATTTATTCATCACCCCAAAGTCAGTGCTCATGGGCTTCTTTTGTCATTTACAGACAGACACAGAGTGGCAAAAAATTTGAGTTGCTGGATACATACTTCCCAGCTGAGGTGGAACCAGGCAATATTCTTCCTTCTTGTTTAAGCTCTCACAATATAAACAAGTGTCCTTTTATCAGTCTATTTAGTGCCATACTTTTATATTTTGTGGGTGTTTTGTTTGTTTGATTGTTTTTGGTGATTTCAGTGTTTAAAATGCTCCAAGTGTAGTGCTGTCTATTGTTCCTAAGTGCTAGAAATCTGTGATGTGCCTTATGGAAAAAACACAGATTAGATAACCTTTGTTCAGACATGCATGATAAGGGCTGTTAGCCATGAGTTTAATGTTAATGAATCCACAACATACATTAAATAAGATGTCTTTAAACAGAAACACACATAAAACAAGTTTATGAATTAAACATTGGCAAAAATGTGACCAGATGTTTACAGGAGCCTAACCTCGTCATTCTCCTAGAAGCAGTATTTGCTGATTCAGTGTTTGTGGTGACTTTATAGAACATAGCTACCATGAATAATGAGAATCTTCAGTACTCTGCTGAGTGTGGTTTTGGCAATGGTTGGTTTTCTCTGCTGTGGCCACAATTCCTGCCAGATGGTCCCTCATTCATGGCTGCAACTCATTTTCCAATAACTTTGCTTTTTTCTTGACCCTTTCAGGTTTAGGGGTGATAATGGCTTTGCTCTGTTGCTGATCTATGGGAACTTCACCATTCTTTGTCGGTTCTTTAGCACTGACCATAACTCTACTGTTTCCTTGTGAAATTTTCCTCACTTACCTTTCGCATGTGCCATCTGTTCCCTTCCAGGATCTTGATGACTCAGTTGGTAGAAAATGTACTCAGGCTAGTCTCTCATAATGAAGAACAAAATGTAATGAGATTTTTTTAAGTATGAGGAAAGAAAAATTATGTAACATGAGTCTAGGAGCTGAAATCCTGACTAACAAGAATTCCAGATAGAAGAGGCTGGAAAGTATCACTGATATAATACAAGAAAATTTCCCAGAATGAAAGAACATGAATATTCAAAGTGAAAAATCTATACAAAATAAACTTTAAAATGCCTCATTTAGATATTCAGGGAATTAAGTATAAAGATAAGAAATGAAAAGACTTCAGGGAGGAGACAAAAAGATTACCTACAAATGAACAGGAATCATACTGACGTTTGATATCTCATCAACAGCCATTGATGCTATAAGAAAATGGAATAATGCCATCAAATTTCTGAAGAGAACTGATTTCCATTCTATACCAATCTAAATCATCAAAGGTAAAAAAAAGAATAAAATATTTTATATAATTAAAACTCAAAATATTGACTTTACAGGCACAAAGCACCTTTTCTTTGGGAGTTACTTGCAGATGTATTTCAGCAAAATGAAAAAGTAAAACAAATACTAACATGAGTTTTAGGAAATAGTACATTCAATCTAGAAGAAAAGTTCCCAGATAAAAACTATATAGAAGGCCTCCAGAGCAAAGAGTCCATGTAAGGAGAGGAGCATGGAGACCACCAGAGGATGATCTAGAAAAAGCAAGAGGGGGGAATTTGTTAGAAAATTGTGTGATCAATGGCTTGGAAAAGTCTGAGAATAAGACCAAGCCACAGAACAAAGGAAAAATTCCAGGAAACAACAACAACAAATTATACAAGAAAGGCACAAGTCAAAAAGAAAACCAAAATGTGGCACAATGATTTTGAATAATTGCAGTAAATTGTTAAAAGAGTCAAGCAGTCCTTAAATGGCAGCAACCACGGAAACTGTTAAGTTGCTTGATTCACCATACTGTAGAGCTTCAGCCAGTAAGGAGAAATGAGCCCAGGGGGACTTGGATTATTATTCATAGCACAGCAGGCTCCGTGGACTCCATGTTTGCCTTGCTCCCCTTTGCCCCCAGTTCTCATGGGGACAACGTGGAATAGGCTTAGGTGGATGTTGCACATACAGCGGGTTTGTGCACAGTTGAATAACATGCAGATGGGAGATCCTGATCTTCTATAGGTATAGCCATCAAAGCTGCCTCTTCTCCTTCCAAGGAGAGATGTTGGCTTCATTACCCGGGAATATCTCAGGGGAGGAAAAGGAGGGCTGTCCAGCTATATTACCCTAGAATGTGTCTGGGAGAGGTAGCTCTTTGAAGGGAGGAAATCACTGTTATAAACAAATCTGCGCTCTGTCCCAGAGGGGAGACACTACCTCTAGGTTCCAAGGTTGTCTGTTATCCAACCATCCTTGAACAAAGCTGTTGGTGTCCTTTGCTCAGAAGATGTTTCTGGTGCATAAGGATCAGCATTATCTCCCAACATACACAAAGGGAGAATGCATTTGGACGTGTTGCTGGTGCAGTCTCTTTTGTGTAGTGTAGGGGAGAAGGAAGTGTGATCATAGTGTGTCTGGAATTGGTGGGTTCTTGGTCTTGCAGACTTCAAGAATGAAGCTGTAGACCCTTGCGGTGAGTGTTACAGTTCTTAAAGATGGTAGTCTGGAGTTTGTTCCTTTAGACGTTCAGATGTGTCTAGAGCTTCTTCCTTCTGGTGGGTACGTGGTCTCGCTGTCAGGAATGAAGCCGCAGACCTTCGCGGTGAGTGTTACAGCTCTTAAAGGCAGCGCGTCTGGTGTTGTTCATTCTTCCCAGTGGGTTCGTGGTCTTGCTGGCTTCAGGAGTGAAGCTGCAGACCTTTGTGGTGAGTGTTACAGCTCATAAAGGTGGCATGGACCCAAAGAGTGAGCAGCAGCAAGATTTATGGTAAAGAGCAAAAAAACAAAGCTTCCACAGTGTGGAAGGGAACCCGAGCAGGTTGCCGCTGGCTCGGGCAGCCTGCTTTTATTCCCTTATCTGGCCCCACCCACATCCTGCTGATTGGTCCAATTTACAGAGAGCTGATTGGTCTGTTTTGACAGAATGCTGATCGATCCATTTACAATCCCTGAGCTAGACACAGAATGTTAGAAAAGTTCTGGAAGTCCCCACTAGGTTAGCTAGATACAGAGTACTGATTAGTGTATTTACAAACCTTGAGCTACACACAGAGTGCTGATTGGTGTATTTACAAACCCTGCACTAGACACAGAGTGCTGATTGGTGCATTTACAATCCCTTAGCTAGACATGAAAGCTCTCCAAGTCCCCACTAGACTCAGGAGCGCAGCTGGCTTCACCCAGTGGACTCCACTGCAGGTATGGAGACCTGCCCTGCGGGGAGGCAGGCGAGGCCCTGTGAGAACTCGAGTGCAGCCTCGGCAGGCCGGCACTGCTGGGGGACCTGGTGCACCTTCTGCAGCTGCTGGCCCAGGTGCTAAGCCCCTCACTGCCCTGAGGGGGCGGCCCCAGCCAGTGGCTCCAAGTGGGGGGCGCCCACCCACTGTGCCCCCGCCCTGCGCCCCTGCACCCCTATGCCCTGGCGCCCCCCCGCGTGCCTGCCGGAACTGGCACTGGCCTGTAAGCCCATGCGCAGTCCAGGTTCCTGCCTGACCCTCTCCCTCCACACCTCCCTGCAAGCAGAGGGAGCGGGCCCTGGCCTCGGCCAGCCCAGAGAGAGGCTCCCACAGTGCAGTGGCGGGCTGAAGGGCTCAAGCACAGCCAGAGTGGATGACGAGGCCAAGGAGGTTGCCGAGAGTGAGGGCTGCTGGCACATTGTCACCTCTCAATAGCACACTACTTGATTTTATAGTGATAATATTTACATAGCTGTCATCACATAAGTGGCATTTATTGGTTTTCAATTTTAGAATCAATCTAGAGACAACTCATGAAAGTCTCAGAAGTATTTTTTGTAAAGGCCATAAGTGTTGGCCGGGTGCAGTGGCTCACTCCTGTAATCCCAGCACTTTGGGAGGCTGAGGCAGGCGGATCACCTGAAGTCAGGAGTTCAAGATCAGCCTGGCCAACAAGGTGAAACCCCGTCTCTACTAAAAATACAAAAATTAGCCGGGTGTGGTGGTGGGTGCCTTAATTCCAGCTACTCAGGAGGTTGAGGCAGGAGAATCGCTTGAACCCAGGAGGCAGACGTTGCAGTGAGCCGAGATCACACCACTATACTCCAGCCTGGGTGACAGAGAGAGACTCCATCTCACAAACAAACAAACAAACAACCACCAAAAAAAACCCCATAAGTGTTGATAATATAAAAGAAAAGCAGAGCCACGGAGACTGGGAGGTTGGGGATGGAGTGGAGAGGCTGACACCCCCAAAGGTGGGGGGAGCACCATCACTTTGTTCCACCGGGTCTTTGATAGGAATGGAAACTGACACTTGCTGAATGTGACCATGGATCAACATCGTGCTGAGTGCTCTCCTTGTGGCACCTTCTGACCCACAAACTTATTCACAACAAGCCTGTAAAGCAGGCACCGGTATTAACTCCACCTTGCAGGGGAGGAAACCGATGTACCCAGAGATTAAGTGTACTGCTCTAGGTCACACAGATGGAGAAATGATGGGTTTACTGTGATGTTTGACACTACACTTCAGAGGTGACTATGGGAAGAAATGAGATTAGAGGCAGCTGAATCTGGGTGAGTAGGGCACCATGGGAAAGGTGAGTGGTGGAGCTGGAGAGTGCAGGAACAGGAGGCCAGACACAGCGAGCGAGCTGCCTCAGGTGGGTGGGCAGAGGGCTTCGTGAAAAAGGAAGGCATTCCAGAAGGTGTGGACTGTGGAGCGTTGCGAGAGGAAGGATAGATAAGACTTTGCCATTTCACCTGAAGCGACTTTTCTGATCCCCACCTTCCAGATGGATTGGAAGTGAATGATAGAGACAGAGATGGAGGTGTACATCTATAAAGAAATACCGCCGGCTTCCAACACATACACACGCAGAGCATACAGACTGCGTTTCTAATTTTGGAAGAGTGGTGTCCACATTTTCCAGCCACGTATTCTTTAGATTTGTATTCTATTTCATCACCTGCCTTTCTGCTTTTATTCCTGTCTTTTACTCCTCAGTCATCAGTTTATATTTACATTATTTGCTTATATTTACATGATTATGTTAACTATGTTTTCATTTCCGCCTTTGAAAAACACAGTCCTAGTTCTTTGTTTTTCTACTTTTAATGACGTTTAATGATGCAAACTATGTAGATTACATTGTAAATCATATATGAAAAAGGAGGGAAAAAATGGAACATTCCAATTTCACCTAATTTTTTTTTATACATAAAAAGGGGAAAAGATTGGCCAGGTATGGTGGCTCACATTTGTAATCCCAGGACTTTTGGAGGCAGAGGTGGGCAGATTGCTTGAGCTCAGTGTGAGACCAGCTTGGGCAATATAGTGAGACCCTATCTCTATAATAAATACAAAAATTAGTGGGGTGTGGTGGCATGGGCCTGTGGTCTCAGCTACTTGAGAGGTTGAGGTGGGGGGATGGCTTGAGTCTGGGGGGTCAAGACTGTAGTGAGCTAAGATCATGCCACTGTACTCCAGCCTGGGCAACAGAGAGAGACTCTGTATGGAAAAAAATATATATAATAATAAAAAGGGGAAAAGAGGAAGATTTGCTCACTGTTTTAAGTAAACTCATAACTGTTTTCTTAACAGTTATGAGCATCTTTCAAAAGAAACACAGTAAATCCCATAACTACAATGTCTTTATCTTTTAAAACTCCCCCTGAAGTGGCCGGGTGCGGTGGCTCACGCCTGTAATCCCAGCACTTTGGGAAGCCGAGGCAGGCGGATCACAAGGTCAGGAGATTGAGACCATCCTGGCTAACACGGTGAAACCCCGTCTCTACTAAAAATAGAAAAACTAGCCGGGCGAGGTGGTGGGCA